>NW_020538040.1:38333940-38462044 GCF_003426905.1 Ctenocephalides felis | reverse complement strand
TTGTTGTAATAAAATTAAAACATAAGGTATGTAAATAGATAATATGGTAATAAAATGGAGATTGACAGCATATAATTATAATTATTACATTGCGTACATACACCTTTACACCAGATTACTTGATAAGAGATACTAGGATAGAAGATTTTCAATCAAATAGAGATAAATCAGTAAAAAATATTAGCTGGTGGTAATATTCTACTAATAGTTTGAAATACTTACTAATACCATAGAAATATATTTTCGCTTTTATTATATTTTTAATTAGATTTTTTTGCAGATCTAGTCAATAAACTATAAAAATGGTTCCGCTACTACTTAGCACATTAGCTTTAATAATACTATCAGTAACTTCGCAGTTTGTGGACAGACCTCATATTGTTACATCATGGCCGATGACTTGGTAAGTTTACCCAAAACATTTAATGTAATTATTATCTTATCAAATTGCTTGAACTTTACAATGATCTTCAAAGTTCCATCAATAATTCCATCTTATCGAATCATGCATCCTTGACATTGATAATATAACGCTCAGAATTAGTAGAGATAAGTGACCATAAGATTCAGGCGAAGAAAAGAAATGTTTCTTGAAACATTGCTCAATTAGATAAAATTATTAATTGATATTTGTATGCATATACAAATAAATATGCATATGAAAATAATGAAACGATAAACGAAAACAAATTTTTTTGATAAACTTAAGTAGATATTGTAGGGGAGACTGCGTACGGTTGTGCTACCTTTCTTGATCAGCCATAATTTTGTTAATTTACCTATTAGCTAGGAAATAAATGAATTAAATGATAATTTGAATTTTAACCATCTTCACCCGAAAAGGATAAAACCCACAACCAAATGTTGCAACCATACCCCAACGCACATTTTTGAAAACAAATCATCGTTATGACTGAGCTAAATTATCTAAATTAACTACTAATGTTTATGTTTCAGCAAAATTACAAAGTGAACTATATATTTACAAGAAACAGTAATTATTAAAAAAAAGTAGATCAAAGAATTTTTTTTGACTCTTTAAAAGCAATGCGGTTCACAATTCAAATTTTTTGCAAGTCTCTAGCTCTGCTGCTATTAAAAAACAGCGGCAAGATGGCAATGAATTTTATAGTTTTGTTTTTCTTGCAATTTTAGAGAAAACTATTAATAACTATTAGTAAATTACTTATTACAACAATGCAAAATTATATACAAAAATAAATGTAATAAGTACTTAAACGAGAAAAAAATATTTAGACTATTCTTAAGGGAGTATTCTAGTGTAGAAATTCAGAAAAATCGACTTTTTTATTTCATATTTTCAAAGTTTAACTATCTAAGAATATGGGTACGAGAAGGTTTTTGACAATTTGAATTATTTTCGGAGATATAGGCATTTTACTGACTCGCTCTCCAAACTGGTTTGGCAGGGTCTAATCGGACAAAAGGCATTAGGAAGTCATTAGACCAATTTAAGACAGTATATCGTCAGATGAATTATTAATTCGATGTATAGGTTCAGAAACTCAGAACAATATTGAATCTCTAAACTCGTTGATTTAGATTTTGCGCCAAAACATATTTATTCCCGATCTCGGGTATTTGAAAAGCAACATTTATTGCTGTTTGCATAATGAAGGTTTCTTTCCGATTTTAAAAATGACCCTTATGGTAATGCGAATTGGGCCAGAAACTCATTCATTGCTGTCAGACGCGACAATGCCCGGATTGAACGATCTGAAATACGTACATCCAACGCTTCAAAGGAGGCTGAACTGCTCGATTTGAAGAGAGAAATGCAGAAAATAGTTTTTTAGGAGTAGAAGAAGGTCCGATGCATGAAGCAAGAATTGAAGTTTAAATGAAAGAAGTATAACATATCATTTTATAACTTTGACAGCAAAAAACTTCACGCAAAACTTTAAATGCGTTTTTCTCAGAACAGACTTTTTCAGTACTGTTGACACGATTTCTCGAGTTTTAGTCGACCAATTCACTTGAAATGTTCAGATAGTCTTATTTGTAGACCTATCTATAGCCCGAACTAGGATTATCTCCAAATTCCTATTTTTACTATTTTTAAAAAATTCGAGAAATTCAAAAAACAGTAAAAAACTTTTTTTTTCAAACAGTCGCCAATTTGTAAAAAAATTTCTACTCATCGCTAGTTCGAGCGATTGCGACATCATTGTAGATGAATAATCTTTTTATTTCTTTTATTTCGAATGACTAGGAGGGCTGAAATCATGTTAAGACTGAGGTGCCGATTTTTTGAGACCCCCCACTTCATCAGCTGCCAGTTTCAATTTTCAACTTTTTTTTTAAATTTTTGTACTGTATTTTAATAATATGAATAAACAAGTGATAAAAAATGGATAGTAAAAACATTCATTGCTTTCTTTTACGATACTTTAAAAATGACCTAAAATTCATCGCTCTATACTAGAATACCACCTTAAGAAGACACTTTATAGTAGATTAAATACGTCCATGTGTGCGGTCAAATAATTATTTACCTTAATAGTCATATAAACTCTTTTTTATTTTATTTGAAAAAGCGATTTCAAATAGCTTCAAATTTGCCAAATATTAACTTAGGATGTTTTATATAAAAAAATTGAAATCGCCGATTGTTATAGGTCCTTGGTTGCATCCAAGTAATTACGCCTTGACATTTTTCACGCCTGTTGAGATCTCATCAATCGATAGCAACTAATGTGGGAAACTGTGTTTAGCAAGCAACCCATTATTCATTCATTCACACATTTGTTATTTCCTATTATTATTTTGAAATCTTGGGGATTATGAAAATGCTAATAACAATTGTCTTCGTTGCCATAAAAGTAACAGTTATGTACCAGGATGTGCGTATATGTTGCAAAATAAACTAAAATGCGTAAAGCTAACTATTACGAAACTACTTAATTCGAAACGTTATCATATGTTGGCTTTTTATTTTATTTTATAATTTTATAATTCAACTGATGCGCACAAATCTGGCCCAAACGATTCCTAATTGTTATATTTTTATATGTTTGGCGAGTTGCATCATCAATAAGGATTGAGATTTGCCCACTTCGTCAAAATCCTTAAAAAATATTCAAACATTAATTTCAAAGGGACGATCCGATGGGTACGATTTCAGTCTGATATTTTTCGATTTTTATAATTGGTTCGAATTTTTTTGTTACAAACTAGACAAAAAATGTTGGATTTTTCTGCTAATTCTAAGGAAATGACTGGGACGATTGGCTCGCAAAACTAACCATTGCTAATCCATATCATAATATTAATATAGGACTATCAAATGGTTTTTAAATTTGAAATGCTAGCAGCTCTTTTTAATGAAACGACAGTGAAAGTTAATATGTATTAATATTTTAGTTCATATGCACGTGCAAACACATACTTTTTTAACCAAAACGATTCATGACTTGAAATATCGAAAAAACATAAACTGATTTTGGCATAGGGTCCAAAGGAATAAATATGTAATATGTTTATTTTAACATATGTTCCCCTATTAGTAGAAGCTAGAAATGTTTTGAAAGATATTTTATTGTCGGTCCATTAAAAAAGTATCATTTCAGTTGTAACAGTTTCTTCTTAAATCGATATTGAGATCCACTGATTATATATTTCTACGAAATAAAGATTGATGATTGCTGTAACTATTCCGCTACCTATTCAAGTATGAATAATTCCACAGCTGTTGTTTATTATTTCATAATTAATCATTTTCTAGAAAAAGTGCCTAATTACAACATACAACATGTTTGGGGCTAGTAGTACCAGGGCAGGTAGTAACGACAGAAAAATGACAGTAATAGTTCAGATAATTTATTCTTTACTCATTTTTATTAAAATTAACATGTTTCTGAGTAATTCTTTTCATACATGCACGTAAACTATAATTAATACAAATAAAATGTATAATGTCGATCAACGCGATTTTCAACCAATGTCTTTCGAACAGTTTTTGAATTTTTAAAATCTATTTAAGATTATAAACTGAAATGAAGATGAAATAAAATTGGTTCAGCCGTTTTTAGGAAAAGCCGATAAAAAGTCAAAAATTGGCTCACATATATATACAAACCACCATACTTCTTTCAAATTTGGTCTCATTCGGTCCAGAATGATTTAAAACGCCGAGAGGACATAAAATTAGCAAATCAGATTTTTTGCGAAAACAAATTTATCCTTCGAGAATTAAAAAAAAAAATTAGCTTAATTTCGAGACGTTTTGATGAAATATACGGCTACATTGATCGGGGTACAAATGAGTTTTATATTATAGTGTGTAATATGTGTTTTGTAATGTAGAGTCAAATAGAGAGAAATAGATCATATAGCTTTTAAAAAGGTAATACCAGTAAATAGATAAACCATGGCCAAAGATGCAAATTAAGGAACGGATTGTGTTGCAAACTAGAACAACGTTACGAAGGAGCTATGTAACGTAGCGCTTCGCATACAAAATGGTACTAAATACTAATAAAATGCTATGTGGTGTTGTGCAGTCAGGTGTTTTAAATTGTCTAAAAAAATAATTTTGGAAATTATTAAAATTTTCGATTTATGGTAAATAAATATAAAAAATATTCACTAGTTATTTAGAATTAAATTAGTTAGGAATTTTAAACTCAGAATCTGAAATCTGCTGCAGTATCTTCAAAGCAATGAAGTTCATACAATTTTTAAGTATTGCAATGAATTTAAAAATTAATTTGGTCTAAAATAAGAAAGCTTTACCTTTAGTCTAATTGTCATCATTTCATAAATAATATTTTTCATGCTTTTCGAGAAAAAAATGGTATGATTGCATTAAATTGACATAGTTTTTCAATATTTTGGTACTGGTTAGATAGGTTTTAAAAAATAAGAATTAGATGTATTGGATGTATTAGAGGTATTAGATGTATTAGATATACAAATTTACAATTAAATAACAAAACAACCAAATATAAAATACAAATAAAGGAGTGCTAAACTAATTTAATTTTGTGTCTTGATTTTATGAAACTTGATATTACGTCTTTGTTTAGAGCATCTTCAAAAGTTGAGGTCTTGTTTATCCATTAATTTGCAGAAATTATTAAAAAGTTTAGAAGCTTTTCTGAAAAAAAAAAGAGCAGTATCAGAGACGAAGAAAAATATTCCACAGCTAAGTAATACTGGCTATAATATAGCCAAAAATTACAGTATTTGTAAGATATCACATATAATTAGTAACAATAGATATTTATAATATGAAGGGGATGGTACCACTGTATTTCTTGAAGTCAAAATTAATATATTCAGAAATGTCATAAAAATTGTTGGCTTTAGTAAATTAATCAAAACGTTGTGGAATTTATGATTGCATAGTTGACGTATTTGTAAAGGTAATAAATTGAACATTGAATTTTTGTGACAAAAATAAATTTTAGATCCAATTGAAGAGATTTGAATGACAATACAAAAATCTAACTCACGTAAAAATTATTATCTAATACATCTAATACATCTATAGTCATGAGTGAAATTTTATTCCTTCTCTTTGTCAATATTTTACTCAATTGTTCATAAGTTACAAATATTTTGAAGGGCGGTACGGAACTTTAAGATAGTTAAGTTAAAAGCAAACCTTATCAATTTCTAAAGAAAATTCGAAAACATGCATTCATACTACATATCCTAATTTTATGAATATCATTATCAGAATTTCCTGAAATGTTAGGATAAATTACAATTTTCGATTCTTTTGCTATCTCTAGAAGTACAAGTTGTAAATTATATCAAATTAGTATAAAATGATTCTGACTATGGTCTATGTAAAAGTTCTGTAAAGTTTCTTCTGCTTTATTTTTATAATATTTTCTGTTTCTAATAAATTACACTTTTGTTTAATATTTTACAAACATTGAGTAATAAAAAATATAGCAAACAACATACTCACTTACGTTGCAAAATATAATCCAGGCTTATAAAAAGATACAAAATCTAAATATATTAATGCATATTAATCCATCGTTTATGCAATACAGAAATATTTATATATGGACTTTGTATTGTATTAAAAAATGTTACGATTTTATGAATGTGTTTTTCCTTTTGTAATTCTTTTATTGAATCATTACCATTTTCTACAGCTATTATTGACTTAAAATACTTTAATCATTAATCGTCAAAGCGTCATCAAAATTCTTTTAATTCATTACTCTAATACGAGTTTATGAAATTTAAAAGATTGATTCCATGATTAAATGCGAATGTCGTCAGAAAAATTTAATTGTTATGCGATTTTCATCGCGGTTACGTATTTAGATTTTTGATAATTAAAATTGAATAGAGATTGTTTTTATCACTTTAATTAGTATGTAGTCAAAATATTTCTGAAATTTTTAAATGACCGATTAATTTTATCTAAATTTCATTTAAATTACATTCTCTATATCAACAGATTAATTAATTTAAATAATTCCCAAACCATACTATCATTATTAAAAACTATTATATTAGAGTAATTGGTAAAATGAAATATTAGTGAATGTTATAGTTCGTATTTGCGTAGAAAGTGTACAGCAAATTGTAAGATTTTTCAAAAAAATTGTATTAATCATTGACGTTAAATAATTTAGAAATGCATACTAATAAATATTTTTATTAGGGTTTATTCTAAAAAAATAATCTATAAAAAAATTTGAAGAACATCAGTGACGTCCTTATATTTGTTTAATCTTTGACATTTTGTTACTCAACTTGAAGTTAAAAAAAATTAATGTTTTGATACTTTTTTATTCTTTGATAGATATTGTTTTCAAGAACGAAGATATAAAATTTGAAAATAAAATAAATAATGCATATTGAAAACAAATTTTGGTAAAAGGAGTGTATGTATGTTTTAATTTTTCTACGGCATTTTGAATAATTAATTCAAATGGTTCGAAATGCAGAGAAATAAGTGCAAAAACTAAACATGACACCTAGGTAAGTGGCATTTTAGCACAAGGCAAGTTGCATTAACTTCCCGATAATAATTGACTTAATCAATCGAAATTGAGATTTAGCGACTTAGATTGATATGGCAAACAATATCCTGATCTACTCATAATTAAAATTTGAACACACTCATAATAACATTACATTTGTTTTTTTTTTAACATAATTACTAAGTACTTTATTCACTTTGTTTCAAATATTGTTGTGCATTTTGTTTAAGAAAATGCCACACTTTCTTTGTCACATGTATATTATATATAAATGTGGTTATATAAACTATCCAACATGTAAATTATAATACCCTTACCCAAAAGTAAACAACTCATGTACCAATCTACCTGATGTCCTTTTATAATTATATAATATTTATATTATACAATAAAATATATGTTTTTAAACTTGAATTTTGATCTGGCTGACAAACAGCTGGGGCGTTGGAAGTAGTATATATGCTTAAAAATTATTAAATAAATTCAAATACTATCTGATATAATTTGATATTAGTACTAAAGAACATGCCAGAAAAATTAAATTGAATCCGACCATCAAGTATGCATACACATACATTAATTTCTCCGAGTTATGCTTATATGACCACATTAAACATAACATATAAACAACATTTTGTTTTTGTTTTTTTTTGCACTTGCTACAATTTATTTAAAATATAGCTTAGAACGTTAAAAATGAAGTTAAGTATCAATTGCTATCCATGAGCGAACAACAACTTAAGTTAAACGTTAATAGATGGCATGTGGGTGCATGAAAAGAAAATCATAATAGAGCAATAATAATTACATTATTAAATAAATCTATATTGCAAATGGAAAGTATTTTTTTATATTTTTGATGGCGGCGCCTAAGTTAAACCGAAATAAAATTATATGATAATATAATAAGAAAAACCACAAATCCTATGTTATTGTATTGATTATTTAGGAAATGTTTTTTTTGCTTACTCCCGCTTCATGGTACAGCTCGAAAGAGTTGTATTTCAGAGACTTTCTTCACTTATCACTTGTCCTGGTCCTCGACAGCGACAGATGAATACATAACTAGTTCCTTCAATAAATTATCTGTTATAATATTCATTATAGAAATTATGATGTCAAAATAACTTTTACATTTGTATAAAAAAAACAATTTAAGGCAAAAACATAATGCAAGTGAATTTACATGGGACTAGTTATTATTTTATCTGTTTGCTAGTGGGAATAATGAGCCTAATTTTTTAAAGCTTCTCGTAAAGAGAAGCGCAAAATATCTATGATATAGTAACACTTCTGCTACGAGAGTGTTTTACGCAGGAGCGCTGCTGTACCGGCCAGCCTGCCGCCCAGTAGCGTTACTGAACGCACCAGACAAAAACGACATATTAAATGATTTTCTACTAACTTTTAATAAAAATAAAAAGTATGTATTACAATTTTACTAAATATTTTCCAGGGATGGAATGATGTGAGCTTTCACGGCTCAAACCAAATATTAACGCCAAACATTGACGCTCTAGCCTACAATGGAATGATTCTTAATCAGCATTATGTGCAGCCAACGTGCACTCCTTCAAGGGCTGCATTGATGACAGGAAAATATCCCATATATACAGGTAATAGCTATATGATTTTATATATTTCTGTGTTTCAGACTAATTTTTTAAAAATAGTTCACATAGGACTGATTTGTTGCACCATTCAATTAATATTATTAAAAGTTATGTGCATAAGTGGCTAGAGCATCCCGTGTTCTAGGAGGCTGACTCTGGCAGAAGTGATATCATTTTAGCCTTCATCGAGAATTCCTGCATTACTTAAATATTTGATATTTATTAAATTACTAATTTATTTTAGCTAAAGCGTGAGAAATAATTATTTTATCTTCTTACTTGACATTTTCAATTTGGCACAGTTTTCAATTTTTTGAATCTTCCAATTTCGAATTTATTATTTCCATATGTACTGACAGAGTCTAATAATTGGGCGTGTTATTTTTTTTAAGTTATTGTTACATCAGATTATTATATTCTGGTTATATATATTTCTACTTATAGGATTACAAGGTTACCCACTGTCAATAGGCGATACCAGGACGCTACCTGCAGGTAAAATATTACCTGGCCATTTGAAAGATTTAGGATATGTGACAAGGCTAGTTGGTAAATGGCATTTAGGATATTCTTCCCTTAATGCCACACCAACACACAGAGGATTTGACTCGCATTTGGGGCATTGGACTGGGTTTACTAGTTATTATGACTACATCCATGAAGGAGTAGTGAGTATTGATAAATATCATAATATTAAAAACTATATTTATAAGATGGAAAATTGAAGTAAGTCACAATTAGGATTATAAATATCGCGTGAATTAAGCAGTAGCGTATAAGGATTTAAAACTATGGAAATATTGAGCACCTTTCAAATTGCAGGTCAATGCCTTTTTAGTTTTGGTTCATTACAACGAATAAATAAAAGGGGCAATTCTGTTCGAAATGCCAATATCTAGTCAAAACTACAAGGCGAACCATTGGGTTTTCCTTCTAGAAAATGCCTGATAATTTCCAAATCAATTACTCAATATCTACAGACAGATTGTAATTTATATGTAAATAATAAAATGCCAATATCAACTAATTTTAATAGAATCTTAAATAAATTGAATGCATAAAAAAGTTGTCAACAAGAAGTAGATTACATTTTTCCAAGGAAAGTACAATAAAATTTGCGATATATAACATAAAGGATTGAGTTGATCATTAACGGGCTTTGAAACGCTTGTTCCAAAAAGTTTCGTTTATGAGAAATTACTTATAAATTGAAACTAATTATATAGAAAGGATCCAACAAACATTTGCATAAAATACCAATGTTATTTCTAACTAAAATATTTAGGGCAATTCGGGAATTTCTAAAATAATTTTAAAAAATTATAAGAAGGGCAAAATTTCAATTCACGAGTTGGAAGTAGCATTTTGCCTTAAGAAAAGTTGCAGCCGAGACGATTTGTCGATAGAATATAACATTTCGATTTTATACTATCATAATTTTTATGATTAAACCATTCTTCATATGCCAATAATAATTTAGACTGTTTGTTGGGACCATGAACTCCATCACAAGGTCTTACTTAGCCATACAAATTTTCAGCGAAATTGTAGAAAAAATTTTTGAACGCTTAATTATGAGGAAACAAAAAGTACATCAAATTTAGGGGGCGTCCATTAATCAAATGATTTTTTAAGGATTTTTGGACCACCCCATCCTTTGGTGATATTCAAAATTAACCGCCCCCCCTCCCCTAACAAACATTACGTGAATTTTTAGTTACGAGAAAAAATTCTAATTTTTTATTGTTCGATAATGTTTGGATTTTTTTTAAAAACTTCAGTTAAAAAATAAATACACATGATAATTTACTAGACTCCTCCCTCCCCCACGTGATATTTTGTGATTTTTTGTTAAACCCCCACACACCACCTAAAAACCTCACGTGATTAATGGACGCCCCCTTATAAGTTTATTAATTTTATATATTGTTCATATGTTCAATCTATAAAATCTTTAATTTTTCAAAGTAATAGACCTTTACTTATTTAATAGATTGGCGATAAATGGCGTTATGGCTATGATCTTCGCCGGAATGACGAAACAGCGTGGGGATATGAAGGAAGATACGCCACCGACGTATATACCGAAGAAGCCGTAAAATTAATCGCAGAACATGATAAATCATCTCCACTTTTCTTATTGGTGTCTCATTTGGCTGTGCATTCAGGAAATAGCGGAAAATTATTGGAAGCCCCACAAGAAGGAATAAATAGACAGGATCATATTGCTGATCCTAACAGGAGGACATATGCAGGTTAAAAACTCACCTAAATCAACATTTCATCTTTTGGAAGATAATTCAAAAATCTCAGAATTGAGATACATATTATCTTTGGTCTTAATTAGAACAAGGAAACTAAATTTGAAGATAAATTTTTAGTATTACATTTTACTTTACTGATGAATTTGTAAAAATATATTATCTAAGAAGAACTGCTTTATTCATATTTTAGTTGATTATTGTTACCACTTACAACAATGAGCGTCACACTAATGGGCCAATTTTGCCGTAAAATAGACCAATGTTATGGTAAGGCTATGTTACGTTTCAGTTTTTATACAAAATGCTACTAAATATTGTCAAAATGCCATTGCTGTTTTATCAGGCGTTTTACACAGAAACTGCGACTTCACTTATATGTTATCAAGCCATATCACAAAGACCCAGTTATAATAACTTTATTATTTTTCGAAATTTGTGCATTTTCTTGATTAGGTTTTCTATCTAAAACGCCTGACTGCACAGCAACCACATGGCTTTTGACAGCATTTAGTACGATTTTGTATGAAAACTTCTACATAACATAGGCTTCCCCCTAGACAATATTAGAATACCCCGTGTTCATAGGGGCTTCCCAATAACAAAAAAACTTTGTTTGAAAACTTCTACATAACATAGACTTCCCCCTAGACAATATTAGAATACCCCGTGTTCATAGGGGCTTCCCATAACATTGATCTATTTTACGGCAGCATTAACCCTTAAATTTAGCTTTCTTTAAATAACTTATCATCAAACATTATCACTATGTACATTCTTCAAATTAGATATATTGTGACAGTTCTGGTGTCTTCCTATTCAAGGAAAATAATTGATCACTTAAGAGTCCCCTTTTTACATCTAAGTTATC
The DNA here is from genome assembly GCF_003426905.1 of Ctenocephalides felis. NCBI lineage: Eukaryota > Metazoa > Arthropoda > Insecta > Siphonaptera > Pulicidae > Ctenocephalides > Ctenocephalides felis. The sequence continues at coordinate 38,450,325 of NW_020538040.1, read as the reverse complement.
TCTAATTGTCTGTAATTAGATTTAGGAATAAAACCAAATTTTACTGGATGGATGTAACCTGGACTCTATTGTCAACAATTTGGACGAATGGACTTTGATTAATGAGAGATTATAATCTAGTTCAAATTGCTCACAATAATGAAACATTATTATCTAATTCAAATTGCTCATAATAATGAAACATTATTATAATCTAATTCAAATTGCTCATAATAAATTGATCTATTTCAGCCATGGTATCTGCCTTAGATGATAGTGTAGGCGAAATTGTAAAAGCTCTGAACGAACGACAGATGTTGGAAAACTCAATAATTGTATTCATATCAGATAATGGTGCTCCAACAATTGGTGAACACAGAAACTGGGGATCCAATTATCCACTGAGAGGGGTAATATAAAATTATTTAGTAATATTCATTTCTAGGACGTAATTGACAACGTTTGGCGTAATGAGAGACATTTATTTTTCAAGCAATTTTTTCTATACAGTTTTTATACAATTTTACTATCCATAACAGGCTTTTCTAGTTATATAATAATCTAGTATATATTATAAGAACATTTTAATACAAAATTTACATATAAAATTTATATCTTACAAATTATATTAATATTAATACATATAATATCTATATCTTACAAACCATTAATTTATCACAATAATCGATCCTATTATAAAATTAAGATAAATATGATGTTATATAAAAATAAGTCAATATTTTTATTATAACTATTACTTTCAATGATCAAATTAATAAACTATAAAAAATTTGGAAATAAGACTAAAATATTAAAATTGTAATAGGTAAAAGAAACGCTGTGGGAAGGTGGTGTCCGCGGAGTGGCGTGCATCTGGAGCCCCATTCTCCAAAATAGAGGCCTTCACAACGGTTTAATGCACATCAGTGACTGGTTCCCAACTTTACTCTCGGCTGCAGGTTTGTAAATCAAAATGTTTTGTTCATATTTAATATAATACTTCAACTTTTTCATAAATTATGAAACTATACGAGGACAAACTTAAAGAGAAAGACGGAACAGTATTACTAAATTTGATAATGTTATTAAAATATATAGTGGTAATGGGAATGATAGACAAGAGGCAAGGAAGTCATTTATTGTGGTGGCTATCGCACTATGGACCTGCCTTCAGGCAAACTACTATTTATTATTATTAATATCTCTTGAGATAAGTAGTAGAAAGCTTAGAAAATTCACATTTTGTTTACAATACTAAAATGTTGCAATTACATACACAGACTTCTTTATTGTAGGTATCTTATAAACGTTAATGATGCAAATAATAGAAAAAATGGTAATAATACTTTTCATTACATTTATCATTTTATTATTAACAATAAGAAAATTCAGAAAAATATTAGCGAAGTTTTCCAGAAAGCATTGCACGCTAATAACTGCTCCAGTTAGTTAATAAAATAAAACATAATTTTGTACGGTAATGAAATTTTAACTTGAATTATTTTCTTATTATTTTTTAAACATCTGTAACTAAATAACTATAGACTTTATCAAATAATATTTAGAAACACATAACTGTGCGATTGCTTGAGAGACAATATTCTAAGGAAGTTGAAAAGTGGTTCATCAATTGATTAAATGATCTTAATATAAGGGTAAGACTTTTTCAAACCAGTTGTGGTCGCGGCATTATATCTCGAATAATTTCTTTCAGTTTTGAACAATGATTTTGTCGTATTTATAATAAAAAACTTAAAGTAAATTTTGCTAATTGGTTTGCAACTAAAATTTTGCTAATTGGTTTGCACTAAACCAATTAGCAAAAATTTACTTGCGAATATTGCGATAGCAATATTCACCATCGTCGTAAAATTCTAATTTTTGCTCCGGGGTTCAATCCGCGATTCAGATTTAATGTTTTTTATTATTTTTGTTTGATAATCATGATTTCACGTGTAAATAATATCAAAATTCATTTGAGTTTTCAATTAATTTTATATTTTTTGCTGTATATTTCATAATAAAGTCCCCCGTAACACCTGTAAATTTTTATTTTCATATTACTTATGAAACTTACGTTCAAATAAATGTTAAGTAATTTCTGGAACATTATAATTTTGTATTAAAAACAGCAATAATACGGAAGAAGAAATATAATTTATTTCCATATAAAAACTATGTTCAAATTTACAATTGTGGGGATTGATAAAGAACTGTAAAAGTGCTATATATTTGCTGTACGATCAGGCATATTGTACATTTAAAACCGTATGTTATAAATGCGTATCACAAAAATGCAGTTATGATAACATTCTCTCTGGGTTCGCTTATATGTAAAATACGCTTAATCATGCAGCAAATAAATAGTATTTTTACAGTATTTAGTACCAAATAAAAAGAATAAGATAGCGTTGCCATAACAATGCTATGTTACCGCAGAATTGGCTTCTAAATATCATTTTTAATGTTCCATGTTATCACAAATTTTAAACCATTACAACAAAAACCATATTAAACTCAGACGTAGAAATGAATATATATGCAATTTTGTATATAATATAAGCAACACGTTTGCCTAAGAAGTATAAAAATCGAAAATTACTAATCATTCACAATAAAGGAAAATTGCAATTCATGATAGTATTTCTTATGCCATGAAATAATATCATATATGGAATGATTATAATCATAAAACCATATAATCATAAACATTATAATCGTAATACCAAGACTCAAAATAATTATTTTGAGTATTGGTTTTACGTTGTACATTGAACACTAATTGATTGTGTTTACAATAGCAATAAAATATATTTTGTAACATTCACTTTTTATTTAAGGTGGTGATCCTGGTGCTTTTGATATCAACGGTTTAGATCAGTGGCCCACTTTGGCTTATCACTACCCAAATGAAAGGAGAGAAATACTACTCAACTTCGACGATGTGGTATGTCAATCACATACTATTAAAAATATGAATTATCTATATTTTTGTTTGTTCTCCATAATGTCCATATCAAATCTTGTAATTAAATCTGTCACTGAACTGACAGTCATCCATATAATCTTTGGAGGCAGAATCATAAAAGCTGTATTAATAATTTAATCCATTTACTTTATGCGTTATAAAAGATTTTTGATTTTATCTTTTAATCTTCTAATTTTAACAATACTAAAGTACTTCGAACATTATCGATCACCCGATTGTGAATTTTTCGCACATTGTGTCTCACGTATGACATTAAATATTTTTACATCATTTAATAATATAATCGCCATGGATTAAATTATACTACCAAAATAGATGCTTCAGTCATTATCAGAAAGTAAAATATTACAGGTGGTTATACATTAATTGAAAATATGTAGTAAAGTACGTTAGATTTATAATGATAGTTAATAATAATTGTTGGTTAGATTAACTCATTGGAATCGTCCAAAGATCTAAGGTTCAATTATTAAAAATACATTGGTGTTCAAATAATTCAAATAACTTCATCATAAGATGTACAAGCACGCGCTTTATAGTTTTCGTTAACTAATCACTAACTAATTTAAATGGTTCACAATTAATTCATTTGTAGTAAATGCCATTAATTGATATATAATAAGATTTGTTGTACGTACAACTTTACAATTTTATTCTTATACGATATATTTTACGAATCGAAAATGGGCTTTAAAAATACAAAATCCTCTGACCTATGTCAGTAATTTTGAGATTGACAGAATTTAATATAAAATGGACTTCTTTTGCAATCTTGCTTTGGTGGTTTTGTGGTTAAGTTATGTAGCAAGTGAGTTTAGATAATCCTTGAGGCGACTTTTGTATTTAATTGAATTAGTTTGTATTTTATCGCTTATTATATTAATGTCGGCGTCTTTATGGACTAATTTGAAATATACTTTGTGGCATTTAATTTTTTTTAATAATATTATTTCTCAAATTTCAAATTTTATCACGTTTGTAAATCGTTATCACATTATGTAAGAATGCAATATTTTAGACTAATAGATAATAAAGACTGATCGCTCAAATTGCAAAATTATTTTAAAATTTTATGTGTATGCAACATATACATATATTTTGATTATGAGTATCTATCACAAAAAAATTAGAATATACTAAATTAATTTCCCAGTCTGTAGCATTTCTAAATTCTATTGTTATTAAATTATTCAAGTAAACTCTAAATACATCATAAATTAATAATTCCGTAAGTAATTTAAACTTTTAGATACTCATTAATACGACCGATGCTGTTGTACGCCGCTCTAGAACGCGACAATAAAGACTAACCTACGGAGACTACAGACAATACAAAACAAAGCTTTACGACTAACACCCAACAAATCAAGGGACCCACTGGCAAGGCACTATTACTCTACAAAATACATACACGAACAGACAGACGTACCGACAGTACTCGACCAAATTAAAAAGCTCACTGGAAACTTTTACTTCAAATGTAGGGATCCCTCGAATAACAACATCTAGGGCCCTTGGCCAATACACACGTAATATAGATTAGTATGGCAAACACTCCATGCCAAACTATATACTGATTCACCCATAGCTGTAATTAGAACCCGAAGTATTTTGCTAAATACTGATATGCGATTTTTTAAGAATGGTCAAAACTATTCTTTCTTGTCGCATAAATACAATCTACTGTTTTTTATATTACATATAAATGAACTGATGTAAAATACCAAATTTAGAAGTATGTAACTTAAGAGTAGATAATTTATGTACCGATCCATTTTTATGTAGTAAACGTTTTATATATTAAAATTTATCTTTTTGAGCTTGAACTTAAACATTTAGATACTGCATAACAACGCTAATTGTATGCCATATTGGTAGGTATTTCATAGTAATATTTTTATGTTGAAATAAAAAAAAATCTTAACAGGCTCTAATTCATGTGGGTTTATTATCTTCGAATCGCAAATGATTAATTAATTATCAATGCCATTAACATGGGTTTAAGTACAAAAATTTGATTGTTATGTTTTTGCTGCGAGCGATTAATTACCTTGTATCACTAATGATATGCGTCGAGATACGCACGTAAATACTGTATATTATGATAACAGGCCAGAACTGCGGCGATCCGTCGCGACTATTGGAAATTACACCTGGGAATTTACAAAGGCGGCAAGTTCGACGACTATTATGGCGCCAAAGGAACCCAGAACAAGAGGAGCACCCCGTACGATATAGATGCGGTCCAGAAGAGCATCGTGGCCAGGACGCTGGCATCATCTGGTTATACCTTCGACAACACGATAGCATTGAGGCTTCGAGATAGAGCCAGTGTCAAGTGTCCCCCGAGGGCAGATTTGGCCAGCGCTCAGAATATTTCAATTGCAACCCTTCGAGACAAAGTGAGTTTAATTTGGTCAAACATATAACATTAAGATGACTATACGTCCCGGTTTGGCCGGGACAGTCAAGGATTTCCACCTTGTATCTCGGGTTTCTCTAGAAGCAATATTTGTCCCGGATTTAGATCTTTTGTCCCGGATTGTCTCAGGGTTTTAAACCGAATAGGTTTAAATTGAATTTTGGAAATCACTTTATAATAAAATTACAACGATCAATAAAATATCTGAACATGATATATACAACGAGTATACATATATGAAACAATACGTTATGCTATGAAGAAAAAATTTGCCATACAAACAAAGTTCCAAAGGCGGATTGAAATAGCCCTTCACATTAATAATTTCGAACTTTCATTTTCAATTTATAGCACAAGTGCTAATTTTTTCAATGTTAATTTTATAAGGAAAATTAAATAAAATTTTATACAAGACTCAAAAGTGAATAAAAAATAATAGAAAGACAAAATAACATTTAATCGAGTAATAAAGATTTTACTAAAATTAAAACAATTGATACACTTAAGAAAAGCCGATTTTTATTGTATTCTCATATTTATTTTTTATAATAAAATTTATTTATTTATTTAGAATAAAACCTACCCACCCGTCTCTGTCCCGGATTAGCATAAGCAAAAATTGTCAAAAATTGGATGTGACTTAAAAAAATATGGTGACCTTAATAGCCAAGCATCCAAAAAGGTTCTTTATAATTTGCAGTTAAAAACTATTTAACTAATAATATGTCTCTTCTTAGCTTTACTCTTATAATGCTAAGGACTACTTACTTTCTTACTTGTTTTACTTTCTTGTTGGTATAAAACATCATTTTTAGTGACAAACTAATTGGAGCACACTAATTGGAATAGGTAAATTTAAATAGTAAATTTGTAAACTATAATCAAAAAAAAGTTGGTACCTAAAATTTTGCAATAACAAAACTAGTTTTTTGATTAACAATATTTAGGAATCAATATTCAGGTTATTTTACGAGCAAAGCATAGTTTTTTTTTTTTTTAATTTATTTGAACAGCGGTCAGAACTTATGGGTTCTATGAGCTGTTGTGATTAATATCGTACAAACTACGTTTGTTTTTATTATAGACGGCTACTCTAACAGTTGTCTCATCTCTATGTGCTGAATTTTTATTATTACAATAACTGTAATAGTGATGCATTTAATTGGTGCAGCAATGCCGTATTAGGGCTGTTTTCACTTGGAAACATATTGCTATCTATATTTCAAAGTGAAAATCGTTGTCACTGCTGCCTGAAAACAGGGTGCTCGAAGTGGGTATCAAACTTACCTACGAGCGAGCCCTAAAGCATAGTTTTTTTAAATATATTTTTATCAGCGATCAGAACCTTCTCCTTAATCTGAATCTTCTCCTCACTTCGTATTTTTCAGATGGTAACCCAATGGTTAATCCATTCATATTTGATGATATTTGTTATTAGAAATATTCTAATAGGGCTGACTTTTTTTATTGGTGCAGCAATGCCGTGCAAGGGATATTTTCACTTGGAAACATATCCAAAGCATAGATGAACAAGTAGAAATAAAGAGTTTTACTTCTTGAGCAAAGGGATGTAGGGATTATTCTTGAGTGAAGTAGGGATTATGTTACTATAAAATGTTACTTTATGACAATGAATTTATTAAAATAATATTAATCAATTGTGTTTTTTTAACAATTTCAGATAGCGTCTGCCTATTTAACTTGAGGGACGATCCATGCGAAACAAATGATTTATCCCAAAACTATCCGTACATTGTGAAACAACTAAAATCGGCATTAGTTTATTACAGAAATGGTCTGGTACCACAGGAAATAGATACCATTTCCATAGATTCAATTCCTGAATTATATAATTATACCTGGTCCAATTTCTTGGACAAATTACCGACAACGGACTTCCGAAATATTGAATTGTAAAACAAAAAAAAGAAAACTCCTCTGAGACTTCAAATGTGGTCCTAATGTTTTAATATCTCATTAATTTTTTTATATTTTCTAAATTTTAAAAATTTATCAGATCGAAATTCAAGGTTTCAAAAAATCTTATTACAGTAAAAATGTACGACAATATTTTTTTTACCAATTACTGACTTTAGAATTAATTTTGTTATTAAATTTTGTATTATATTGAGTCATCATATTGACATTCATTCTCTCATATTTTTTCCAGCGTTTTTGTTGTACATTTTATAGAGAAGAACATTGCAATCCACATTTTCACATATACCAAAAAAAATTGTATTTATATAAAATAGTACATTTTAATACGCAATTGAATTACCAGTAATTTATTAGAATATTATGGCGTAAAATACATTAATTTCTTTTATTGACATTTATAGTTTTTATTTACAGCTATTTTATTATAAGAATATCTAAGAATACTTATTTATCACACAAATGAAAGAAAAATGTCTACTTACGAATTATTTTCATTATTATAATAAATATTCTAGTATTAATTAAAATATTCATCCAAAACCATAAAGTTGCATCCTATAACAAAATTTTGTCACTAATCCCAAATTGAATATAAAATGGAAGTATCAACCAATATTTGTGAGGTGTAATTTTACAGCAGAATATATCGTTGGTTTTTATCCTGTACCTTTTAGTACTTTCAAGTCATAGAAACCTAATTGTAAGTGAATGTGAATTTTCGATGTTACCATAAATCATCTACTACCAGTTACTGCATTTGTCATCGGTAAAAATAGAACTAGTTTGATCAAAAAGTACTTGGAGCTATTCGTGCGTCAGCAACAAAACCAGCTCCATACAAAAGGAAATACCTTCACTGGTTTACATACTAACATTTGAAGAAAATATATTTAAAACACAGTATTTAAGTTAGAAATAATTTTAGAAATATTAAGATAATTGAATTATGTTAAGTGTATGATTATAGCATTCTATCACAGATTATTTTGCTACCAAATAATTGTCATTAATTTTTGTAATCATGAATTATATTATATATCATAGTATTATTAATTTTAAACATGTATAAACTCGCACATTAATAAATAAATATTTGTATAAAAAACTGCAGCTTATGCTAGTTTTATTTACGGTAAAAATTAATATAGTCTAGTGGTAAGTGGCATTTTACCATAAGGGGGTATTCTAGTGTAAAGCAATGAATTTTAGGTCATTTTTGAAGTGTCGTGAAAGAAAGCAATGAATGTCTTTACTATCTATTTTTCATCACTTGCTTATTAATATTATTAAAATACAAAAAAAATAATAAAAAAAGTTGAAAATTGAAAAAACTGGCAACTGATGAAGTGGGTTCTCAAAAAATTGGCACCTCAGTCTTAACATGATTCTTAGCCCTCCTAGCCATCCGAAATAAAAGAAATAAAAAGATTATTAATCTACAATGATGTCGCAATCGCCCGAACAAGCGATGAGTAAAAAAAATTTTTTTACAAATTGGCGACTGTTTAAAAAAAGTGTCTTTTTTACTATTGCTTTGAGTTTCTCGATTTTTTTTTAAATAGTAAATATTGGAATTTGAGGATGATGCTAGTTCGGGCTATAGATAGGTCTATAAACAAGACTCTCATTCTCACATTTCAAGTGAATCGGTCGATTAGAACTCGAGAAATCGTGTCAACAGTACTGAAAAAGTCTATTCTGAGAAAAACACACTTAAAGTTTTGCGTGAAGTTTTTTGCTGTTAAAGTCAGATAATGATATGTTATACTTTTTTTTATTTAAACTGCCAATCTTGCTTTATTCAGCGGACCTTCTTCTACTTCAAAAAAAACAGTTTTCTGCATTTCTCTTTTCCAATCTAGCAGTTCTAGCCTTCTTTTGCATCCTTTCCGGGCGTTGTCTCGTCTCACAGCTAATGAGTTTCTAGCCCAATTTGCATTACCATAAGGGTCATCATTTTATTCATCTTTCATTGAATATGCAAACAGCAATAAATGTTGCGATTTCAATTACCCGAGATCGGGAATTAATATGTTTCGGCGCAAAAATTAAAATAAACGAGTTTAGAGGTTCAAAATTGTTCTGAGTTTCTGAACCCAAACATCGAATTAATAACTCATTTGACGATAAACTCTCAAAAATTGGTCTAATGACTTCCTAATGCCATTTCTCCGATTAGACCCTGCCAAACCAGTTTGAAGACCGGGTCAGTAAAATGCCTATATCTCCGAAAATAATTCAAATTTCCAAAAATCTTTTCGTACCCATATTTTTAGATAGTTGAACTTTGAAAATATGAAACAAAAAAAATCTATTTTTTTGAAATTTTACACTAGAATACCCTCTTAAGACAAGTTTACGAGATGTGTTTTTTACATATCCACTCAATCAACAATAATTTAGATTTAGCAAATTTTGAAATTGTGACTCTACTTTTGACGTAGTCCATTATTCTGAATATTAATATTGTAATCTTTGTACTGTGGACGTAAAATTTTGCATTTTTTTGCTAATTATAAAAATAAACGACTTGAACGAGAAACTAATCAACGCGAGAACCTATTTCAACCTCGGTTCTGGTCAAAAACAAAAGATCAAACATTGGATCACATCATGATTCAATGTTGTACTCACTCATGTATAATTTTGGCCTCAAATAATTCAGAATGACTCGAAAGGTCGAGAAAACATAGATTAAGTAAATCTAATTTTTTGACGAAAAAGGCCTGCTTTAGGAAGTTAAAAATGCACTTTGAGACCAAAAGATAACTAGCTGTAAGTGGAATTCTGTCTTAAGGCAATTAAGGCATCGTGCCTTAAGGCAAATTGCTGGAACTTCCCGTACTAAAAATTATTATTTTTTTAAAAACGATTATTTTTGAAAAAAATTTACTTTGAAAAAATAAGATATTTGAGAAACTATAAATTGAACAAAAAGTTACTTTTTTTAAAAAAAAAAATTTTTTTTAAAAATAAAATTTTTTTTTAAATTTTTTTTTTTTTTGAAAAAAATTTTTTTTTTCTTTTGACATATTGTGGAAGATCTGAACTTTTTTTTCAAAGCAATCGTACTGCTTTCACTGCATATGGACAAAATATAAAGCGCGTAAGCGCCGCGTCGCTGTCTAACGCATAAGCATTGGTACGGAACCCATAGGAATGTTAACAAAATGTATACTGATTGTTAAAATCTCTATAAAATATCTGATAATTTGATGTGCATATGTCTAATGATCATTTTTGACCGCCAAATGGCTCATTTTTTTACTTTTTTCTCCATATCTCCGAAACCGCTAGACCTACCTTCATGAAAATTTTATTGATTCTTCATCTTGTCAATACAAGTGAAATGTTTTTTGAATTATTCAAATCGAACGCTCCGTTCTCTTAAAAACTGAGTTACCGTTTTCGGCACTTTTAGCCCCGTATCTTCGGAACGGCTAGACCTGCCTTCGCCAAAAACTAATCAGCACGTCTCCTTATCAATACGAATCGAATGTTTTTTGAATTATTCAAATCGGTTGATCCGTGTTCCCGAAATCGTCGACGAAAATTTGTATCCGCACATACATACACACACGTACATACATACATACATACACACACACACACACACACACATACACACACACACACACACACACATACATCCATTTTTTCTAAGGTATGCCAAAATGTTCAGAAACCTCTGAAACGTAAAGATATATAAAAATTTTCATTTTCGATTTTTTTGCGATTACTATAACTTACCCTACGGGAAGTTAATTAAAGTACAAAACTATTTCTTAATATAATTCTTTATAGGGACATAACAATTTGCAATTCTAACTTTAATTTTTTTTGTATTGTGGTATAAATTTCCTGGTTTCGAACTATATAAGTTTAAACATATTGTCATTTTATTTTCTTATGTTAAATTGCTTAAAATAATAATCTGAGAAGAAATTAGAATTTTAGTAATAATGAAAAAGAAATGGAAACCTAGTTAAAGTTGTCACGGTAAGCACTTTCCCAAAAGAGAAAACACATACAATTGACGAAAATAATTAATTTTTAAAATATGTTTTCAATAGGTTTATCATAATAATTAAAAACATGCTAAATACTGTTAATATTACTAATTACATGATTGGCATTCTTAAGTTTGGACTTTTTCTTGCTCATACTACTTTACACTATAGAGTAAATTTATATTAATTTGTAACTAAATTTTGTAAGTTGCTTTTACTAATTATAAGACAGAAATGATAATTATTGACATAATACATATAGTTGTTTAAGCTGAAAAAGAAATCCGCCGAAGAAAAAGTAATATGATGTATGTTATTGCTGGAAGCAGAAAAAATGTTGGAAGATTGCGTATTTAAAACAAATATTAGCAAATAAGATAAAATTATATTCAAGTTAAATAATTCAACAAATTAATATTTATAATTGAAAAAAGTGATAATTATAAAAACAACCAGTGAAAAATGCTCAATTTAATTGTAAATTTTGAATAATATATTTTTTTAAATTTAATTCTAATCATAGATTTTGAAATCGTATTTTTTTTAAATATCGAACAAGTTAAGAAAAAGTTAAAATTTTTGATAAATATGATTGTTTTAGAAAATTATTAAACTTGATTTAAATTTTATTTTTTCTAATTTATTTTACATTATGTAGGGTATTTTACAACACTATTGAAATATTTATACTTTTCAATCATTTGTTTCTATTGCAATAAAAAAAATAATTGAAAAAACAAGATGTACATTTAACAAAAAAGAAAAACGTTGTTAGTATTTTGTTACATAGAAAATATTCATTAGCCGCTATGATGATTTTTACTATTTTTAAATTTTTATCTTTAATTTATTTTAGAATATCATGAAAACAACATATGTGAATGTTAGTGAGAAATTTTTGACAAGCGTGATTGTTTTTAGAAAATAATTTACTTTTTAATTTTAATTTATTTTAGAATATCTTGAAATACCAAAAAACAAATAAATTAGCAAATCGAATGTTCGTGAAAAAGTTTGAATTCTTTATCATGTATCATATTATTTTGTTTGCTTATATATAAATTATGTAATAAATACTTCAAGACAGTATTGAATTTATCTCACTACCCTGCAAAAATTTGACTTTAGAATGACTTTGTTAATTAAAATTATGAATTATTTTGCTCAAAAACTTAACTCTTAACAATATGTAAGTATTCTATTGTCAATAAAGTCCTAAACGGTATCTATATATTACACATTCGCGTGGTGTAGAATTTACAGAAGAATACTAATAACTTCTACAAACAATTTCATTTTTTTGACCATGAAGAGTTCATTTGATTTAAATTACTAGGAACTCAATTTAGTTGATAAATATTAGTTGTCTTGTTTCAATATTTTGGATATTTTTTACAATATTATGCAATACTTAAATATTCCGCAAACTTAACAATGTGAACTATATGTGAAGTAAATATATGATTTAGAAGGAAATAGCATAAATATTATTAAAGCGAAGTGGTAAAACCCAGAAATTGGTTTTCACTAGGAAAAATGATAACAATATGGTTTCAAGTAAAATTAGCTCTTGTCCGGCATTGCTGCTTAAATAAATATTCATTACTATTGAAGAAATTGTAATCATAAATTTTATCACATAGGAAATGGACAGCCATTTGGTTGCTAAAAAAGTCTCGTCATTAAGAGCTGAGCAAAACAACTCACAAGAATCATTAATCATCGCTGTTAACACTTTGGCTGCTGGTGTAGTTTTTCGTCCCTGGTGTGGCTTACGTCACACTGCCAATCTATCCATCTAATCTATCCCCAAATTATTAGCATAAAAGTAGCAATTAGTTAGTGCAATGATTGCCAACCTTCTAATAAAAAACTTGTTGCGTCTTCCTTATTTTCTTCAACAATTTTATTTCATAAATATTTAACTGATATTTATCAAAGCAAATTATAAAGTAATATTTAAAATGATGTGAAAATATAAATTACAAATATTTATTTTTTCATATCATTCCAATTTTTTAACTTATTTTTGATGATAGTAATTTGGAAACGGCTTTACTCCTACTAGTATAGATGGACGAGCCTCACGGGTTGAAAACCAAAGACTCCTAGCCATAGAAGAAGGGCCCAAGGAACTGTTTTCGTCATTGCCACTGAAATACTGTTTTTTGTGATTTTTTAACATTTTGCTCAAGAGATAAGTTTTTTTTATACTATGTGCAAATAAATTGAAACTACATATCTGGTCTTACAATTAGTTTGTATCGGTCGTCTCTTGTATAAGATGTTGCTTCTTGTCAAGCATCAGGTATTAACAAGAAGCAAATATACAATAAATATTTTCTATCAAGTCTAAATGACAATTGTTTTGTTCGACCTCACAAATAGTTACATCTTTTAACTCTTTTATAATAAAATAAAAATAGCTGTCGACATAGTGACGACAACCCACATCTCAAAAAGATCACCTATCTTGATGCGGCTGTCGACTATGTATCGACAGTTTCTATTTGCTAGGAAAAACTTTTAAATAGGTAAAATATTTTAAAATTTAATCAATTCAAGGGTAAATGAAACTATTTTTTAAATAAAACAATTAAGTTAAGTAACGCATAAGATACATTTAGTTAGAACTTGCGATAGATCCAAAGAAATTGCAGTCACCATGTTAAATATATATAAAAAAAATTAAATATGAAATAAATGTTTACAACTAATATTTATAGAGTCTATTGTTTACTAATTATATATAAAATAAATGTTTGCAAAGTCTAATAGTAAATGCAACTAAACGCCAACCGAAAAACACGATGTATTATTAATATAAACAAAATATGGCATTGTATTTAGTATTGACAGAACAATATATATATGTATATATATATATATATATATATATATATATATGTGTGTGTGTGTTTGTATAATATATAGAGCAGCCAATTCATCAAATTAAAAAAATAATTAATTTAATATATACATTTCGACCATATTACCATCATCAGCATATATTTTATATCCTTTTTTTAAAGATTGTTTTTAAAGCAATCGCGTAACTGTTTTAGAGACGAAATATCAAAGCGCGTAAGCGCCGCGTTGCAGCAGTTCAATATATAAATCTTGGTACGAAACCCACAGAAGTGTAAACAAAATTTGTACTAATTATTATAATTTTTATAAAATATCTGATAATTTAATGTACTTAGGTCAAATGATCATTTTTGATCGCCAAATGGATTAATTTTTTTTTGCTTCTTTATTGGATCTCCGAAAGAACTAGACCTGCCTTGTCAAGAATTTAATAAGTTCTTCATTTTATTAATACAAGTAAAATGTTTTTTAAATTATTGAAATCGGATACTCCGTTCAATTACTGAACTGAATTACCATTTTCGCCACTTTTTGCCCTATATCATCAAAACGGATGCACCTGCCTTAGCCAAAAACTAATCAGCACGTCTCCATTATCAATAGAATTCCAATGTTTTTTGAATCATTCAAATCTGTTAGTCCATGTTCTCAAAATCGTCGGTGAAAAATTGTATCCGCACATACATACACACACACAAAGACACTCATACATCCATTTTTCTGAGGCTAAAATATTCAGAAACCTCTAAAACGTAATGATACATAAAATTTTTCATTTTTGATTTTTTTGCGATTATTATATCTTACCCTACAGTTAATAATGAAAATTCAAATATTGCAGTGAATTTTTAAAATTCTATACACAATCAATTTCCTCGAAAATTTATATTATTTTCTTCGTATGTGTAAAATGTATGTAAATGTAAGTCTGTGCCTGATTCGATCCTGAACTGAAGTGATTATCGTCGGCAAATTGGAAAAGTATAGGCTGATTTTAAATCTATGATAAACAAGGTGCTCTATGAACAGCCGAGTAATAAAATCAACGCCTGTTAAGAGTTCATATCACAAACGATTCGCGAGTTTAGCAGTTTACACTGCAATTACAATTCGCAAGTTCAATTACTGTGAAAGTGATATTATTAAAAAAAAGTTATAATCGGTATAATTTGACAAAATTAAATCAAAACAATTACCCGCAATAACAAAATAAATTTAACAAATAGAAAACGGCATCTAAGACTACATTTTACCATTGTCGGTATTAAACAAATAATTGTGTTTAAATTAATAACGTGCGTAGCCAATAAATCACACATGTGAATATAAAGCAGCTGCATAAATAAAATATAAATTTACTATATTAATAAATTTCCAATGATAAAATAAAAATGTTTTCTAAATTTTCTGGTGATCAATAATACCTACACTAGATTGTTGAAGTTTAACATAGTCTAAAATTAGACCATCAGGTAAGTGTCTTTGAAAATTGTCATAATATTTGTTTAATTGGTTAAGTCTTTAATTTAATAATGAATAACAAATATGTAAATGTACTAAATTTAAACGGTATCACGTTTAATCGCCTCTTAATATTGTTCAATAGATTTGATTAAATTTATTTACTCTTTTTTTTAAATAAGTTTCAAAATAAGAATATGCCTACAGTTGTTACAATACTAGTGCCATGTGGTTTTAATATAAAATTTGCTGTTTTTTTAATGGTTGTATGAAAACAACTTAAATGAACATTGAATATTGGATTATTTTAATATAAATGATAGAACTCAAATTTTGATAGGCTCCAATCTTGGAAAACAACTGTGATCAATCCGAACCAAGTTAATTAAATAACTTTTCATTTTTGAACAACTTTTACCAACTCTGATATTAGATCCTATAAAGTGCTCTAGTTCTTTTCCACCTTTGTTATATAAACTGACCCATTTGCAAATTTGTTCTACATTTCATTGCTTCTGATTATATAATGCGATCTACTATATAATAATTAATAAATCCTACAGCAATTAGATAATTGATATCATTCCAATTTTCATAATATAATACAATAATATATCCTATAATCTACCACTATAAAACAGGTTTTTCTGTTTTCCAATGCAACTTTTACTATCTGTAAACATATCTGACTTTGAAAATTTAAATATTAATTGTACTGCCTTCTCTATTGCTTTCAAGTTAGATGCAAAAAAATATCCTACTTTAAGATCTTAATCTTTCTGTAATATTGCGGATTGTGTTTAATTCCCCAATTTTGATCCGAACTCACTTAGTTTCACAATAGTTGGATTGAAAATGTTTCTCTATATAAGTTGTATTAGCTAAAATAGAGTCATTATGGATGTGCACTCCAGTTATACAATATATTTATAATTTTTGTCAAAAACATATAACTAATAACTTTTTATTGCTTTTCGCATTTTTCAATAATTAGAGTATCTAGCACTTAGGTAAATATAGTTTCGATTTCTAAATTCACACCTGTGCTCTCAATCAATTTTTTTGTTTATTGGTATACATTTTTAAACTGTTGAAAAGTATTAACAAAAAATAAACTTATTAGAGATGTACAAAACTGTATTAAGATCTCCGATCTTATTATGTATCATATTTTCTACTTCGAGTTGCCACATCACTCCCCGTTTAAGGGGGTATTCTAGTGTAGAGCGATGAATTTTAGGTCATTTTTAAAGTGTCGTAAAAGAAATCAATGAATGTTTTCACTATCCATTTTTACCACATGTTTATTAATATTATTAAAATACAAAACAAAAATAAAAAAATAAAAAAGTTGAAAATTGTGAAAACAGGCAGCTGATAAAGTGGGTGGTCTCAAAAAATTGGCACCTCAGTCTTGACATGATTTCAGCCCTCCTAGCCATCGGAAATGCAAAAAATAAAAAGATTATTAATCTACAATGATGTCGCAATCGCCCAAACTAGCGATGAGTAAAAAAAATTTTTTTTACAAATTGGCGACTGTTTGAAAAAAAAGTGTTTTTTTAAGTTTCTCGAATTTTTAAAAATAGTAAAAATTGGAATTTGGGAAGTCCAAGTTCGGGCTATAGATAGGTCTATAAACAAGACTCACTGAACATTTCAAGTGATTCGGTCGATTAAAACTCGAGAAATCATGTCAACAGTACTGAAAAAGTCTGCTCTGAGAAAAACGCATTTAAAGTTTTGCGTGAAGCCAAACCAGTATGGAGACCGAGTCAGTTAAACGTCTATATCTCCGAAAATAATCCAAATTTTCAAAAACCTTCTTGTACCCATATTCTTAGATAGTTAAACTTTGAAAATATGAAATAAAAAAAATCGATTTTTTTGAATTTCTACACTAGAATACCCCCTTAATGTTGGTGACAAAGCTATTTAGAATGGGATGACAGGTAAAATGGTGTTTTGATATACAGGTCGATAGGTAAATTGGTAGACAGGTAAATTGATAGACAAGTAAATTGGTGAAAAGCTAATTTGTTGAACAGCTGGTGGTCAGGTAAATTTGAGGATATGTAAAATTGTAGGCAGGACAACTGGAAGATAGACAAATAACAAGGCGGATAAACAGGTTGACAGGTAAATTGGTACACATGTGAAACGCGTTGATAGGTAAATATGTCGATAAGTAAATTGGGAAGCCGGTAAAATGGTAGATTGATTAACAAGTTGATAGGTTAATTCGTAGACAAGTTGTTGAATAGGTAAATTGTTGAACAGATAGTAGGAATGTAAAACTAAATGTAACAAATACACATCTTTGTTCAACTTTTTAATTTAAACTAAATCACGGCAAAGCGTGAACGGGTACAGCTTGTATTCCAATATATATTCAAAGTATATAAATATGAATAGGGAATACACATATTTTTAATATAGGTTGCACTGATAAATACTTTTGGATTTTTTTTAATTCAATTTTATTCTGCAATCGGTATGAATTAATACATTTAGCAGAGAACGCTGACAATATATATAGTAATATATAGTTAGTAAATACCCGCAGTGGCGTATCTACTAGAGCTAATTAATATTATAAAAAAAAAACTAAGAACAAAAGGAAAAAAAAACTTTTAGAAATTTAATTTTGATTTTGGTTAATATTTCAAATCTCAAAAGCCAGGTGCTACAGATATGACCTTAACATAAGCTCTCTTCAAAAATAATGCAACAGCATAATTATTATTTGCATTAAATACAATACAATTTCGTATTGTTTTACAGATATCTATAAAAAAAAACACTATCCAAGTTTTATTTTTACCTTTATTTTGTCCGAATAGTATGGATTTAAAGTTAATTAAAAACAATAGATTATACTAACTTTGTTGAAGATTGGTATCCTTGTTAACGTACTTAAATTTTTAGATAATAGTTTATATTTAACATAGATTCAATGTTCAATTTAATACTACTTGTTCTTTGAATGGTCTTTTATAAAGAAAATGTTATAACAACAAACAAATTTCGCATCCGATTTTTTTTGTAACTATTACGAAATTGGCTTTTAACGTCAGATGATGAGTCAACAATAATAATAGTTCTTTTTCTGATGAAGTCTTTGTAATTTTTTTGTGGGTAGCTATGAAAGAACATCCCGCCGGTTATATCAGAGTTATTACTATGGATTATTGAAAATAGTTAAAAGTAATAGAATCAACTAACATTGCTGCTGATTGGTATCTTTGTTAACAAGTGAATAAATTTAAAACTTTAGATAATTTAGTTGTATAAAAAAAATTCATTGTTTATTTAATGCGAATATTTTTTTTGAACCTCATTCGAGTTTTATTATATCAATGATGCTATTATCTACCAATTGTGTAAGAAGAAATAATAAAAAAAATAATCTTTATACACTAATAAAAAACGCAGCCATTGAATATTAGTATTTATATTCTATAATATATATTATTGCCAACTTGCGTCAAGGACGTAGGATTAATTACAAAACCAATGCTACTGATTTTCTATTATAAGTAAATTAAAAAAAAATGCAGATTGAAATTAAATTACAGAACAAGGAAATCTGTCGAGCAATCATGAATATCTTGTCTTTCGCACTCGGAACATTGGCTTTGGCCGTTTTCAGTGATGCCCAAGATGCCAACCAACCACACATTATTTTCATCATGGCTGATGACATGGTAATTTCAATAAATTTTAATAACAATTTAATTTTATCAATGATTATTAAACATTAAACCACCAGATTATTTTTTTTTTCAACTGAACTTGTACGTCATGAACTGCATAATTTTTAATACATTCATGAATATAATTATGAAAAAATCGAGCAAATATTTTCAATGTTGAAAGGTAATAATTTGCATTTAAATGGAATATATATTGCAAAAATGTTTTTATTTAGACTTGCATAAAATCATATACGTGTTTGGACAAAAATAAAAGTAAACAATTAAAAATTCAACTAATGATTAGTAGTAAATAACATTGGCAATGTGTTCAATATGTTTTTAAATTAATTTTTCCAAATTCAAAATCGAGCATGCTAAAGTTCCCGTTAATCAATAATTACATATTTACATTGTGTTCATGCATTATTTTTGTTTATTAAATTCAATTTTTAATCAAAAGTTGTCACACGTTTAACTGAAGAAACAGACTATATAAAGCATAATGAACGCAAAAAATGTTTGAGATTCAAAAATGATTGCTAGTATTATTACTATTATAGCTAGTATTATCACATAGTATTTATTACTATATATACATTACATTAGGGCTTCAATGATGTAAGTTTTCGTGGTTCGAACCAAATTCCGACCCCAAATCTGGATGCGTTGGCCTACAATGGGATGATACTGGATAACCATTATATGCAACCTCTATGTACGCCTTCAAGAGCAGCGCTAATGACTGGCAGATATCCAATATACTCAGGTATTTATAGCACATTATTATTATTATTAAATGATTTATCGAAGGGAAGATTTATAAGTTCCAAAAAGATAAGTTATATTTTCAAAATTTCGTAACAAAAAATACCGGGAAATTTCCAAAAACGTGGGCATTTTCATTTGTTTGTGAGGCAAGTCCAGGTTTCGTTATATTATATACGGACTCATGAAGATGGCAATGTAAAATGCAAAATTATAAATAAAGCATATAAAATACAAAGCGATTTTCATATAGACATACAGCATATCTCTATGAGGTAACGCAAGTAAAGCCAACATTTTTGCAACAATCTTAAAATAAATATCTGAAGAAAATATAGCGCCCAAATATGTTCCAAATTGGCTTATCCAAGATACTAGTATGCACAAAGTGACAAAAAATATTGGAAGGTTTGAAAGTACTAAGCTAGATAGACAACCATCCAAGTAAACGTGCTAAAGATTTGCTAACCGCAAACATTACTAGACGTTTCAAAAAACAAAACAAGCTCATCACACTTAACTAGTTTATAAGTAACGTGGACTAAAACATTACGGTCTAGTTTTTCTTTATCCCATCATCAGTGCCAAGTTAAAAAATTATATCACCAATTAGCATTTTAACTCCATCCATAACACTGGCCGCAAAAATTACTAAATGCTTTTCTAGGAAACTTTATAAGCTCAAGGCATACTGGAGTATCATTCAGAAATATATAATAGTTACAAATTATTGCATACTAATTTATTTTATTTGTGTAATTTTTATTGACAAACATTTCTGTTTAGAATAATGAAAAATGATAAAATTTTTGCTTTATTATGTATTCATATAGCAATTCTGGATATATTTATATTGGAGGCTGTTTAGATGTTGTTTTAAAACAAAAACTAACCGACCATAATTTACTTGAATTTTAAATCTCAGGGTCCGTGTATAATTAAAGACGATTTTTAATTTTCATAGAATAAGTTTTTTTTTAAAAAAGTAATAAAATTAATAATATTGTTTATACAGTATTCAGTGTTCACATTTATCTTTCCAATGATAAAAATTTAAAACCCACAAACCGCTTGTGAAATTTTACTTTAATATTTGTCACAAATAATTTATATTATTTATATTATTATAATGAATCTATATTTATATTATTTAATATACTTTATAATTTATTATAATCCGTACAAATGAAAAACTACGTTACAACAACTTTGTATTAAATCAATTTCTACAATAGTTTTATGATCCGAAATGAAATTATAAATGTTTTTATCAATAAAAGTGATAGAAAATAATGAAAATTAACTATTGTGTGCTAAGATAAAAATATTTATTAGAGCATTTTTACCTTAACCTAAAATTTTATATTTAAGAAAGGAAAAGAACGTGTTTTTCATTTCATGCTCTAGATAAAAATTTTGAAAAAAATTGGCTATACTTCAGGATTCTTTCATAAAAAAGAGAGATAACCCCCATAAGAATAACTACGTAGCAAATACAGTTAATATCAATTGAAAATACATACTATTTACCCAAAAAATTCATTTTTACCCCATTTGGGTAATTTACCCTGGTTCCCGACCACTGCTTTATAGAGATCAATTGCAGTATCATTCAGAAGAATATAATAGTTTTTTGACCACTTATCCAACTTTGTGATATTCCCATTGTAACACTAACACGGAGTTTTCAAATAAAAAATCTATTATTAATTATATTACTTATCCATGTATTGTAAACATAACCATAGAGGTTTGCATTTACATAAGTATAGAAATAATATAGATGTTTCATGAGTTTGCAGACCGTTTACGTGCATTTTAAAGCACATCTATGAAAGATTTAAATAAAAAAAATTCTATACTATTTTCAAGGTAAAATATTGCACTATGAATTACCTAGAGTTAGTTAATGTAGTTCATTCAATATGTTAAACAAATGGCTTTATACTTCAGGTTTACAAGGCGCGCCATTATTGGCGAACGATGTAAGGGCTCTTCCACCAGGAAAAATTTTACCAGAATATTTGAAGGACTTGGGTTACACAACAAGATTAGTTGGAAAATGGCATTTGGGACATAGATCTCTCAATGAGACTCCAACGTACAGAGGTTTTGATTCTCACTTTGGCTATTGGACTGGTTGCACAAGCTATTTTGACCACGTGCTGGCTGAATACACTGTAAGTAATTGAACTAGATGTAAGTGGCAGTTTGCCTGAACGCAAGTTGCTTGAATGTACTGAGATGTGTGTAATATAATTTCTGGAAAATATTTCCCAGATGGTCTTATAATTCAAGGGACAACTAACTGATTTGTCAAATATTATTATGCATATATTTAGACTTATGGGCCGATTTTGCCGCACAACAGACGAATGTTATGGCAAGGCCATGTCACGCTTCAACTTGCATGCATTATAATACTGAATCATACTTAATATTGTCAAAATGTCACGTATTTGCTGTAAATTCAGGCGTTTTACACATAAACTGCAATGTTACTCTTATGTTATAAAGCTGTGTCAGAAACACACTGTTATCTTACATCGTTTTTTTGACATTTGCGCGGTTTCTATGTTAGGATTTCTGACAACTTGAGATAAACGCCTGACTGCACAGCAACCACATGACTTTAGTCAATATTTAGAACGATTTTGTACAGAAAGTTCTTCATAACATAGCTTTGGCAACATTGGTCTGTTATGGTGCAGAATTGGTTCATTAATTATTCTTATTAGTTTTTCATAGAGTGAAGGCAAACGTTTACCAAATTTATGTTTTTTATTTATGTCTATTATAAATGTTTTATGTTACGGGTCTATAATTGTTTGAGTTGATAGTCACAAACTGTCAAAAAACTATGTATTTGCTGTGAGATCAGACGTTTTACACATAAAACCTAACCTCCAAAAGACACAAATCAAACAACAATATTATCATAAGTGCAATATGCTGATGTCTCTTTGATAAGCACATAAGTGAAGTCTTGCCAAAATTAAAATTATGAGGTTTGTGCGTTTTGGAAGTTAAGTTGTATGTGTAAAACGCCCAATCGCACAGCAAATACATAGCATTTTGTCAGTTTGTGACTACCAACTCATGCGATTTCTGTTTATCGGAAAATTGGCTCCTCATATATACGTATATTAATACATATATTAACAAAAAGTTTAATTCAATAATAAAATTATTTATTTGTATCGACACTAAATGTGCGTCATCATTTTAAATGCTAAAATTAAAGAATCATTAAATGAATACAGTGGTAACAAATGAAATAAATGAACTTGGTTATAAATAGTAGAAGACACCTGTGTTATCACATCTGTGTTGTTGCAGTTAGAATTTATTAATGATCTGCTTATACAAAATTGTTTTCAATTTTTACAATGTCAGATAAATATTGTCCATGTAGGATTCATATTTTAGTAATTAACTGAACAAATATGTTCTTACAAAAACTATAACATTTATGGTGGTGTAGTGGTTTAGAGCGCAAGGCAGCGCAAACTAGCATCCTATTCGATTCTAACCACAGCCAGCTCGATATCAAGTAGTATGATATTTGTGGCTATTACTGCAACACATACATTTAGTCGGCACTATTAGATATGCATATCTAATATAACGTAAAAAAGAGTGGTTGACCGCTGGGTTACACTGTCGAGATAAATACTAGGATAGAATATATGATAGCACACAGCATATAGAGTATGTAGTTCCAAAAAAAAATTTTTTTCAGAGTGATGGAAAGGCTCACTATGGTCATGATTTCTACCGTAATACAACAAGCGCATGGGATTTGCAAGGCCAATACGCAACAAGGCTTTATTCCCAAGAGTCTGAACGAATTATTAATGAACATCAAAAACCAGAGGAAAACCCACTTTTTCTGATGGTTGCTCATATGGCTCCCCATTCGGCAAACAAAGGAAAATTTTTGGAAGCGCCGCAAGAAACTATTGACAAGTTTTCTCACATTCCAAATGTGGATCGGAGGACATATGCTGGTAAGCGTTTACTTGTTATTTATTTGTCCATTTATAATATATTTCAATATTGTTATTAAATTACTCTAATTGATTTATTAATTATGAATAAGCCTGGCAAAAGCATATATATAAATGTACATATACTTCCAACAATTATAAATAATTATTATTTTTTACAGCAATGGTCAGTGAATTCCAACAATTATAAATAATTATTATTTTTTACAGCAATGGTCAGTGAATTAGATGACAGTGTTGGAGTATTAGTAGAAGCTCTGAAAAGGAAAAATATGTTGCACAATTCTGTGATTCTATTCAGCTCAGATAATGGAGGTGCAACTACAGGAATATATCCCAACTGGGCGTCAAATTATCCATTAAGAGGCGTAAGTTGATGCTTTAACTATACCAAGTAATTTTCAAAATAAATTTAAAAAATACCCCAAAATAAAAAGAGTGCCGCTAATCATAATTATGGGTAAATTTAATAAAAGCAGTTATTAACTTCCCGTAGGGCAAGTTATAGTAATCGCAAAAAAATCGAAAATGAAAATTTTTATATATCTTTACGTTTCAAAGGTTTCTGAACATTTTGGCATACCTTAGAAAAAATGGATGTATGTGTGTGTGTGTGTGTGTGTGTGTGTATGTATGTATGTATGTATGTATGTATGTATGTATGTATGTATGTATGTGCGTGTGTGTATGTATGTGCGGATACAAATTTTCGTCGACGATTTCGGGAACACGGATCAACCGATTTGAATAATTCAAAAAACATTCGATTCGTATTGATAAGGAGACGTGCTGATTAGTTTTTGGCGAAGGCAGGTCTAGCCGTTCCGAAGATACGGGGCAAAAAGTGCCGAAAACGGTAACTCAGTTTTTAAGAGAACGGAGCGTCCGATTTGAATAATTCAAAAAACATTTCACTTGTATTGACAAGGTGAAGAATCGATAAAATTTTCATGAAGGTAGGTCTAGCGGTTTCGGAGATATGGAGGAAAAAGTAAAAAAATGAGCCATTTGGCGGTCAAAAATGATCATTAGACATATGCACATCAAATTATCAGATATTTTATAGAGATTTTAACAATAAGTATACATTTTGTTAACATTTCTATGGGTTCCGTACCAATGCTTATGCGTTAGACAGCGACGCGGCGCTTACGCGCTTTATATTTTGTCCCTATGCAGTTAAAGCAGTACGATTGCTTTCAAAAAAATTTCAGATCTTCTACAATATGTCAAAATACAGAAAAAAAAAAATTTTTTTCAAAAAAAAAATGTTTTTTTAAAAAAAAATTTTTTTTTTCAAAGAAAAGTTATTTTTTGTCCAATTTATAGTTTCTCAAAAATCTTATTCTTTCAAAGTAATTTTTTTTCAAAAATGTTAATTGTTTTTAAAAAAATAATAATTTTTGGTACGGGAAGTTCCAGCAATTTGCCTTAAGGCACGATGCCTTAATTGCCTTAAGACAGAATTCCACTTACAGCTAGTTTTAAAATTATTTTATATTAATTCACAATGTTAAGACATATGGAAATTATGTAAAATTTCCAAATTTAAGTTGGATATCAAAATATCTAGTAACACCAAGTTACTTAAACTGCTGTTGAGCCATGCTTAATAGTTGCATCAACTGTTTTATAATGTATTTTTCGTGGTATTTATTTTTTAATGAATACTTACAACTATACACAGAATATATTATATTATTTTATAATATTCAGTATCAGTAACGTAATTTTCATCGAATTTATATTTATTTATTATTTATTTTTTATTTTAAACACGAGTTGAAAGTGACATTTTCTCTGAAGGCAATTTGCACGAACTTCTCGAAAGGTGTAATAATTGAGTTAATCAACCGAAAATGAAATTTAGAAATTTAGATAAAATTTATAATTGTTTATTTTGAAAATAAAGATTTCGCTTTTTCCTAAACACATTTAAAAAGTTATCTGTAATTATATTAATTATATTGCACAGGCACGTGCTATATGTCCTAAAATTGTAGTTTATAATTTCACACTTTAATAAATTGAGAATGTTTGACTTATCACATAATAAATGCAACTTTTGACACCAATTTTGACTATACTGTTTTTTCAAACTTTATTATATATGACCTCTAATCCTTCATTACCAATTCTAACAATAAGTGAAAAACATTTATTTCGAAATATTCCATTCAAATCAACTTTTTTTGAAAATTTTATCTATATGAGTTTATTGTGATTAATTTATTACTAGAATAGTCTTAATATATTAAATACTTATTCTTTAATTAATTATTTAAATTAATTAATTATTAATAATATTTCAGATTAAGGGTTCTCTGTGGGAAGGCGGTGTACGTACTTCT
Source organism: Ctenocephalides felis (assembly GCF_003426905.1). NCBI lineage: Eukaryota > Metazoa > Arthropoda > Insecta > Siphonaptera > Pulicidae > Ctenocephalides > Ctenocephalides felis. The sequence goes on along the minus strand of NW_020538040.1, from coordinate 38,423,828 downwards.
GCTTGTATATGGAGTCCATGGATGCAGGGAAAAGGCATTCACGACGGTTTGATCCATGTTACTGATTGGTTTTCTACTTTTATAACTCTTGCTGGTACGTATTGCAATTTTAATTCATGAAGTAATAAAGATTTAGCAGTAAAAACTGACGAAATGACAGAGCAATATATGTATTAAAATAATTGTAATAAAATTGGTGGGGCACTATTATCCAAATTTATTAACTTAAAATGCAAAGTATATACAGTCAACTTTAAACTATGTAAATGACTGATTTTTTAAAAAAACACAAATTAATAAAAAATACGGATATGAAAGATACAGTCCATTAACTAAAAACACCCACCAACTTCTATCATATAATGGCAAATAAAAATACTGATAATTTTTTTTCCAATACTCTCTAGAGGTGGAAATTTTAATAACTGCACTTTTACAAACTCTTAAGGAGTTCTGAAAATCCCACTTAAACAGAGCCTATCAGCTTGATAAATTATACAATGTAGTATTTTATTGATATTTCAAATTGCAGGTGGTGATGTTTCACAATTGAATGTGGATGGCTTGGATCAAACTGCATCCTTAATTTATGGCTATCCATCACCCAGGAGAGAAATGCTTCTCAACATCGATGAAGTAGTAAGTTATAATAAATCATAATTGATTTTAAAATTTATCATAATTGATTTATATATATATATATATATATATATATATATATATATATATATATACTTGATAACCCGACAGACGTTATCCTGTATATCCACATCTACATTTTAAGTTCCAAATTTTTTAATATCCTATCCTACACATCTGACAGTTTTTATGTATCTAAATATTTTTAATATCAAACAATGATAAGCGTTTTTTTTTTGTATTTTTTTCATTTATTTCTACAATCTAACTATATTTCTATAATTCGAACAATCCTAAAATATTCCCTTAACAAACTTTAGAAAGATTTATCAAAATCTGAATAATCCTTTAGGAGGAGTATTATTTCATACATCATTACAGAATAATTTTATATATGAGATATTCACCTGAAGACAAGTTGCATTAATTTTTTTATAAAAATATCAACATTAATATTTTATTTATCTCTGTTTAATAGCAAAAACATTCCGCAATCAAGTACGACAATTGGAAGTTAATTGTAGGACCAGCATTCAAAGGGCAAGCCAACCTCTACAGTGGAGAAAAGGGAATCGAAGTAACTCATGAGCCCTTTTATGATATTTCTTTGGTCAAAAATAGTTTAGCAGGTCGCGCCTTAGCCGAAATTGGATTTGTCTTTAATGACAGTATAGCAAAATCTAACAGAAAAAAAATTATCCCAAAATGTATCAACAGAGACTCCAGCAAATTCCAAAGCACCTGCTCATTAGTGCATTATTGTAAGTACTAAAATATTTATATCATATGACAATTATAAGTTATCTAATTTCAGAACATATATAATTGCCAATTTGTAAAAAAATATCTTAGAAAATGCGTTTGGCTGAAATATCTGGTCTTCAATTACGATATGTGTTAAATTTTTTGAGATTTTTCAATTTTCCTTAAATTTTTGCCGAATCGGCTGAATAAGCGAAATTGCGATATATGGTAGAAAAAGTAATAATTTTGAGATGAATCTAACTAAGTATAATACTTTATATGATTTTTCATGAGTTTATATAATAGTTTGAATAACTGCTCAAACCTATCTGCACTTTGCATTTGAACTTAAATATTTACACATTTTATATCCTACAAAGTAAACCGTGAGGGTTAAATTTGTTTTTGAAAACTTATAAAATAAAATTAAAAATAAAATTATATACAAATTATATTATTTAATATGTGTGCCTTTTAAGGTGACCATATTCTTCCAAGTCAAATCCGGGACGGTAATTTTAAATTATGCTAATCCGGGACGGGGGAGAGAGGGTGAATGCTAAAAAGTTAATGTATTTTCAAAATAACAAATACTATTTAAGTATTTGGTGAAAATCCGCCTTTTTAAAGGAGTTGTTTCTAAATCTAAAAATTTAGCTTTCAAACTTTCAAAATTTGGTTAAATTTTTTTCGTAAGTATTTAAAAATAATAAGCACATTCATTTGCTTTATTCCAGGCAGTTCATTTTCATAATTTTTGTTAATTTTCGTAAAATTGGGAATAAAAGTTCAAAATTATGAATGTGAGAGGTTATTATTTTAACCCGCCTTTTTTATATAAGCATACTAGTTATGCATAATATTTTCAGATATTTGAAGGGTAGTTGTAATTTTATCATCAAATAAGAGCGAAGAATCAATTTAGTCTCATGTTTTTCGAAAACCCGGAACAATCCGGGACAAAAGATATAAATCCGAGACAAATTTTGCTTTTAGAAAAACCCGGAAAGCAAGGTGAAAATCCGGGACTGTCCCGGCCCAACCGGGACGTATGATAACCTTAGTGCCTATATAAATTTCTTGAGGTTTTTTAATTTTCCTTGAATTTAGACTGTTATAATATAAAGTTGCAATATGTGGATGAAAAACTAAGAATTTTTAGACAAATCTAACGAAATATAATACTTTATTTAGTATTATATCTTTATAAATAATCGAGAATAAATGCAAAAGTTTTGATACACTCTTAATGTGTACAATTACCCTTTAACACATATCTAGACCAAAAAATGTAGTACGATTGCAAAGTAACAACTTTTGTATCTTGACTCCGATTTATATAAGAGTGGTAAATATATTAGAGTGGTCTTTAATATGAATATTTTTGAATTTCTGTGCTCTCAAAGGCTCAAATGCTTCCAAATTGCTTCCAAAAATGAGAAGTTTTAGCTCCTAATATTAATTTTAAGCTAGTCTGCACTTCAACTAAAGTTTCTTGGTTCTTCTTCTTAGGTAAATACTTATTTTATGAAATATATCGAATTTTTGTTGTAATTTTTTTTATTTATGATCAAAATAAGTAAATGCAACATTTTGATTCACTTGTCGTTAAAATATATAATTCTAAAAAATAAATGAAATTTTACCTAAGTTATTTCCATAGGGAACTTTAGTTGGAGTGCGGACTATCTTAATGTTAATATTAAAAGCTTAAACTTTTAGAGAAAATATTTTTCATCATTTTGAAGCATTTAAGCATTTGGGAGAAAAAAAATGTGAATACATCCATATTTAGGACCACCCATATATATATATATATATATATAATATACATATATATAAATATATATATATATATATATATATATATAAATATACATATATATATATATATATAAATATACATATATATATATATATATATATATAATATACATATATTTATATATATATATAATTTGCGATTTATTTATGTATTTAATAGCTTAATTAATATTCTTTTTCGCGCTCTAGGGCAATGTGATAATAAAGCATAAATTATATAATATTAAAATCAAATGAAATTTAATATTATACGTTCAAGAACATAAAATGTTATGCCTGCTACTGCCATATGTCACTTGCATTTCACGGCCGTTATGTCGAAAACGCGGAATTTGTAAATCTGTCAAATTTAATTTGAATTTATTGACATGGAATGGAATGCCTAGATGATTTGGAATATAAATGAGAAGTTTTATGTACAATTTACTTTTGATTTTAATATTTTATTATTTTTCCATATGGCAGTCAAAATATCTATTTGTTTACTTAGTTATTTAAAAACAAATATAATTGTTTAATTTATTAAAAAAAACTTAAGCTTTTATTGATTCATAACGAGCAATAACAAATAATTTAATTAAAAATCAGCGTAGATTTCGTAAGACTTTCGATTTATAGTTAGTTTAGTTCAGACCACATCATAATTCATTCTTTTGAAAAGGCCATGTTTTTTACAGCAATATTTTGCGATATGTAAAAAATAAATCATTTGACAGTGCACATTTTTTATACAAAGCTTCTAGATATATTAGAAAAATGTGATAATCGAGGACGAACACTAATGCAAATTCAACCAAACCTAAGCTTTATTTAAGTAATCATAAAAATTATTTTGGCGCAAATTAACTATAAATCTAGGTGCACCGCAAGGATCAAGTTAAGGATCTTTTTTGTTTTTTTACCTGGAAAATTTTTTCAGCGCTTTTTTACTAATCTTTGCAGTTTTATTTTATGTATAATGCGTTTCAAAATGTGAATTAAAATAGAAAAGGTTGTATCAACAACAACAAAATTGCTCAATCTGATCTTAAATAAGAATAAAGCACGAATATTTTTTTTTTTGCACAACAAATAAACTATCGAACAAGAGCAAGTTTTTTAACCAATTAACTTTCGATAACACAACATAACTCCTTAAGCATCAGAATTTCCTATCAAACTAGTGGTGCATGGCATCGTTTATTTTTCTTAAAAAAGCTTTGGAATTTTTTGGAAACTTTGATAAAATTAGATTCTTGAAAATTTTGAAATTAATTTTTTTTATATTTTGAAATTTTTTAAAAACTTTGAACTTCATCAATCTCGCTCCGTAGCTGTTTTAGCGATAAACATTGGTACGGAACCTATAGAAATGCAATACATACATAGAAAAGTAAACAACATTTGTTCTTATTATTAAAACATCTATAAAATTCCTGATAATTTGATGTGCATATGTCTAATGATCATTTTTGACCGCCAAATGGCATTTCTTTTACTTTTTTTTATTGAAACTCCGTAACCGCTGAACCTGCCTTCCCAAAAATTTTATCAATTCTTCTTCTGTCAACAGAAATAAAATGCTTTTTGAATTATTTAAATCGAACGTTATTTCAAAAACTGAAATACTATTTTTGGCAATTTTAGTCCCGTATTTTCGAAACGGCTGGACCTGCTTTAGCCAAAAACTAATTAGCACGTCTCCTCATTGATACAAATCAAATGTTTTTTTTAAAATATTTAAATCGGTTGATCCGTATAATGAATAAATTTTACTTACAATTAGTCAACGCTGGGAATATTGTTAAAACCAATCTTAATACATTTTCTTAGAAACTATAATTCGCGTTTTAATAATTGAGAATTTATATTGATTTTATTTATGTAATTGCTATTTCTATATTTGTATTTTTTCTGTTAATGTGTTTATTTTAATATGTAATTTTTAATTTTAGATTCCTTGTGCTTATTCGACTTGAGCAAAGATCCATGTGAATCAAAAGACATATCTGCTAACAATCCAAACGTGGTTAATGACCTTTTGCTAGCAATTGTACAATATAAATCGAATATGATGCCCCAAATGCTTCCGGAAGTTGATCCTCGAGGACTTCCAGAACTTTACAACTACACGTGGTCCCATTGGCTTGACCAAAATCCGACCACACCTCAGCATAGTAGCCAAATTGGATTTAATAGTCAATACTTTGATTATATGGAGAGCTTTGAAAATTTTTAATTTGGAAATTTAAAGAAAGAAACCAAATATTAATTTGTAAATTATAATATATTTAGAGTTAATGTCAAATTCAATAATAATCACGCCAGGCCAATCAAAACTTACAAGTAAAATGTTATAATGCTACATAAAATGCCGATCATATTGATCGTTAAACTATACCATTAATTTATTTCATTTTTTAAAAAAATATATTTGACTTCATTCATAAGTATGATATTTTATAAATACAAATATCCATTGTGATTTATATATGATGAATAAAGCAAATAATAAATTAAAAAAAGAAAATATTTTTACTAGTTGAATAAACTTTTTCTGTGTGACTTGAGAAAAATAAGTTAACATATTAAATTTCAAACTGTTCAGGGATAATAATAATAATCAAAGTGGTATTTAGCCTTAAAGTAAGTTGTATGACCTTTCCGAAAGGTGTAATAATTGACTTTATCAACCGAAATTGAAAATTAGATATTCAAATAAAATTTTTAACTGTTTATTTCAAAATTAAAATTATAAATAGTTTGTATTTCTAATAGAATTTTCTCAAACACATTTAAATTATCTGTAATTATATGATATGCACAGACAAGTGCTTGTATGCCCTAAAATTGCAGCTTATTATTTAAAATTTTAATGAATTGATGATGTTTGACTCATCAAATCGCAAAAGCAACTTTTGACACAAATTTTGACTGTATAATTTTTTCAAACTTTGATGAATTTTTAAAATTAAACTACTTGCCGTAGGAACGTAAAATTTCAGTAAGTTGTTAAGTTCATTTCAGTAAGTTTAGGAACATGATATCTATCAACATAAAAAGTTTCATCAAAAATTTCTTTTCAACAGTTTAATTAAATGACATGTCATAGGGCCGTAATATTTTAGTATGATCTATAAGACCATGATATCTATCATAAAAAAAATTCATAAAATCGTCGAATTTTTTTTCAACAGTTAATTACAAGAACACGTGCGAGCGGATTTTTACCAAAAACTAATCAGCACGATTCCCAACTAATATCTTTCGAACGGTTTTTGAATTTTCAAAATAAATTGTGAGCTAAAACGCTGAGGAAATTTTTTTCACTGTTTTGCTATTTACGAAGAAATGGATTGGCTGCTCGTCGCGTAAAACTGATTAAGGCTAGCTGTTCCTCATCGAGATACATCAAATGGCTTTTAAATTTTAGAAATCGGTCCAACCGATTTTGAGAAACGCCGATTTACGATAAATAATCTGTTCACACACACACGCACACACATGCTTTTTCCAAATTTGGTCGCATTCGATTTAGAATAGCTTGAAACGTCGAGAAAACAAAATCAGCGAATCGAATTTTTGAGCGAAAACAAACTTTTCCTTTGGGAAGTTTGTGAGTTAATTAGAAAAACAATTAGCTAATGCATAAATAAAATTGCAAAATTAACGCAAAACATAGCAGCTTATTTTTCATCTTTGAAATAACTTAATTTGTGTAAATGTTTCTAGATTTATAATTTATTCTTAGTACAGGTAAATTTTATTTTTTGTATTTTTGATATAAAGTAAGTATAAGACATTTCTATACTCAAAAAAGTAATTTTTGTGTTTAATAATAAAAGCATACTTGTTCAGAATGCTTAATTTTAACATGTGAAAGAATTGTTTAATTTTCTAATTGTCTTTTTGTAAACAACTTGTATATAGTTTAAAAACTCTTTATTATAATAAAAAAATCCGCAAATTTAACAAAAATTCATTCATTCTTCTTACTATATAATTTGCCTTACGAAGCAAGACATCGTAATTTCCCCAGAATAAAATAAACCAGATATGCAAACAAATTCAACAGAAATCAATAGTGTTTTTTATAATTAATTTCTGATTCATTTAAGATTCCTGTACTGAGTTACCATAACACGAGAATTTATGGTCAATTTATCCAAGATATCAGTTGAATGTAAATTCCTCCATGTTTTATTTATTTAAACATCCGAAACAACTATAATAAAATAGTTCTAACTTTAGAAAAAGCGTTAATAAAAAAATACAAAAATGCAAATCAAGAGCCATAAAAACACAATATACGATTTTTACGCAAAAAGGTATTAGTTAATGCATTGATGGAATTATAGTCGTATAGTTAATTTATAATATAGAAAAATACAAACTTGAAATAATAGAGAAATATTGTTAACGTAAAAAAACTCAAAAATTACAAATTGAGTAAAAATGTACAAAAATCAATCATTATTTTGATATGTCTATTAACTTTCTGTCGTTCTGAACAAACCTTAAAATAAATAGTACAAGATTATGACTATTTTCTTTATTTGTTTGATTATAAAGTTTCCAACACAAAATTGCAAAGATTTGAAAATGTGTATAAGTATATATGTATCTTTGCATGACATAACCCGTACAGTTTTCAGGAAAATAACTCAATTAAATTAGACGGTTTGAACGTTCATTTATTTGAATCACAAAGTATAGTTTTAAATTTAAATTGTGGAAAATTTAAAGTTTATTCCATATCGCAATGACAAATCCTTATCGACATTAGACTTTAATAAACTAGGCAAGATCTTACCCTCAAGTTCAAAAGTGAAAACAATTCCGACTCCGCCACCACTCCCCGGGGGATGACACACCTTCTCAGTTGTGTAATTTTATTTTTTCAAAATAACGTCGGAGATTATAGATTTTATCTAGCGATAAAATAGCTTAATGTCCACTTATTCATTAAGGGGTCGCAACCCCTCCGGGAAATGGTGGCAAAGTGCAAATTACACTTCTAGACTTGAGGGTAAACTGAATCTAATTCCAAAATTTCATGCAAATCGGAGCACAGTAAAAAAAATTCAGAGGTTATACCCTCTTTTCCTCTCTGTTTACTGCACTATGTAGCTTTATTTTTGGACCGTGAACTAACGAATGTGCATATCAAACAAAAAAATGCAAAAATTTAGACAACTTTACTGGAAGAAAATCAAAAATGTCATACAACAATAAATTGCTAAACCATAAAGCAGTAATAGTACATATATGGACATGTGGCATACAAGTATTGGTATGTGTTATCACGTCAAATAAGAAAATAATTCAAACAACCCAGAATGACATTCTATGAGTTAATACATCTTGGTATGCATCGAATAATACTATACTTAGAAATTTAAAGACGCAATCCGGATCAATAGCGACTCATATCATTATTATGCAAATTAGACATCCAAAATCTAACAAAACAATTAATCCAAAACTATTTTTCAAGCAAAAGTCTCAAAAAATTGCCCAAAAACCTACCAAAATAATTTGAGTATTGTTTCCTTTTTACTAACACAGAATATTATCTACAAGGACATCACTTCAATGAAGGAGACCTTTGAATGACATGTAATTGATTACTTAGACTCATAGAAATTGTATTTCTAATTGTCTGTGATGAATAAAAATTCATTTCATCTTATTAGTCCTGTTAGGACTACGGTTTAAGTCTCTGTCTATTTAAAGAAAAAAAGTGAATAAATGTCAATCAAACAATAACCAAAATGACGAACATGTTGTTATGAAAATATAATACTTTTAAGTAATTATTAAGTAAGTATAAAGCAAAAGTTTATTTCTGGAATATTTGAAAGTTTCAATGGAAACTTTAATATATTTATAGAAATCATCGTTTGCGACTACTCAGCGCAAACTTCTAAATCATCAATCTAGCGACCACGACAAAAGTTCACTAGTCCGCATTCTCATCATACTAATATTGTAGAAATAAAAATTCTGTAGAAAGGAAATGCATTTATAAGCATAAGCTTCAAAAGGTTATCCTCTCAATAAAAGCCGATTCAAGTTTTGCTTATTGAATAGCGTATCGCAAATAGAACTCTACATAACGGAATCTCGTGGTGTTATCTCCTGCATAATTCATTCCAAATCTACGTAATTAATCTATCAAATATCCTGGCCTTGACGAATGGCCAATAATTATATAAACAGTTTTAAAGTTCGATGATAATTGAGGGAAACACGGGTTAAGGGTTCTCGGTATCCGATTATAAATTTTTTCTTCATGGACATATATCAAGTACTTTTTAGTATTTCTACGCTTGAAAATTTTCACGAATTTAAAACTAGTTTCTCAATATCAAATGTTAAACTTACAATAGTCGGCAAATCGGATGTCTCGTTTTTATTAAGTCTTGAACAGTAATTTTTTGAATTATTAGTAAAACAGACAATTTAAATGATAATTTGAACCTCGTCATAATTTTTCAGAACAAATATTCAAACTTCAAAATGATAATTTTATATGGAAAGTAAATTTTTAAAATATAAAGTCAAAACAGTATAAAAATTCTTATTGTCTTCGAAAAATCTTAGTTTCATAGCAGATCATATTTTTGAGTTGCTTCTTCTATTATGATCATTCGTATTTTCAAGGCGATTTTTTATTCATTCAATAAATTATAGTTTATATATAACGTTATCAGTTATTATATATTTCTTAATAAAACTTCACCAAATCTTATAAACTTAAAATGTAATTACCTTAAGGCATAATATCATACAGACTTGTTGGTATAAGTTATGTGAGTTTCTGGTCAATTTCCATAATTTTTGATCTATTATTTCTGAGAATTTATATTATGTGATCTGATATTGATTTTTATAATATATTTAATTAATTTAATTAACTTCTCGTAGGATAAGTTATAGTAATCGCAAAAAAATCAAACAAACATTTGACTGGTATTGACAAAATAAAAAACTGATTAATTTTTTTAAAAATCCAAATTTCTCAAAAAAATATTTTTATTAAATAAATTACAAAAACCTTTTCAAAGTTTTCAAAAAAATTTAAAGTTTTTTTAAAAATTTTAATATTTGGCACGGAAAGTTCCAGCAAGTTGCCTTAAAGAACAATGTGCCATGCACCACTAGTTTAAATTAATTTTAATTATTTTAATAATATCAGTAATTAAAATATTTTTAATGAAAGCCTTTACAAATACAAAATTAGTATGAAACTTATTCCAAGTATGATACGACGTTTATTTATTAACAAAATACAAAAATATCAAGTAATGCAGTGTTACAAAACAATTTATTGCAAAACATTAAAATGTCTAAAGTATAAAATATGGCCTATCAAGTAAATTGTAAGATCAAATCCGTAACAGAAGATTTTAAAGAAACTACTAGTTACCTATTTTAAGTCTACTTATAAGTAAAACACCAAATTATATATTTTTTTTTAATGATCACTGTAAAAATCCTAATCACTGTAAAGAGCTTCATCACTGGAGCAGTTGCAAGATTTTTTTTTGTTCTTTATAAATAATTGATCTAATGTGTTATGTAGATAAATGATAAAAAAATGTAAAATTAATTTATTGTTTGAAAAAATCACCTATAATTTTGATTTTGTCATATTATTTCGAAGCCCCCAGTCTTCTCTAAGCCAATCCGCAAGAAGCACGTGCGTGATGTATATCTAAGAACTGTGTAATTTATTAGGATTAAAGGTGTAGAAGATGCGTCCAATTAGATGCATTTTATGACTTCCAATAGAAAATATTATGTGTTAAGTGACACTTGTAGAACCGGTTATCACTTAAAACAATAACCAATAACCTATCTGTAAACGTGCCTCAATTGTCGGCATCGAATACTGAGGGTTTTGAAACTATCTAACACATATGAATCATGAATCATATGTATATCCTGTATCAAATGACATTACAAAGTTGTATTCATAAAATAAATACAAAAAAGTAAAATATTTTTTGAATTTTTGAAACGCGTGTTAAGGTTTATTACTTGCACAAATTTGGTATTAGCGAATTTTTCGTAAGCATTCAAAACTCTGGATCGTTTCGGTTAATTATTACTTGTATCTAATATTACTTTCATATTTATATTGCTAATGGTAATTACTAAGGTAATTAGTATTAAGATGCACTTATAATTCTATTAAAGTAATCACAATATATTAATTATTATTAATTTTTATGTGCAAAGTATGAAATCATTTTCTAAACTCTAAACACTAAATTAATTTAGTAGTACGTTTAAACATTTAATAAATTATAAACAAAGATTATGTACATAGCAGAAACAATTATTAAAGAAAAAACTTGTTTTTGAACCAAATGGGGTTTTTATACATTTTTATATTTTTCTATCAAATTAATTAAAGATCTTTTTTTTTGATATAATATTTTTTAAATCGCAGAATCTTGTGCAGGAATTTTACAGGCTTCATTAAATTTATTTGAGAACTTGTGATAATCCAACACATTCTACTAAATAAACTTCCCGTAGGGTAAGTTATAGTAATCGGCCAAGCATCGAAAATGAAAATCTTTGGATATCTTCACGTTTTGAAGGTTTCTGAACATTTTGGCATACCTTAGAAAAAATGGATGGATACAATATTTCATCGACGATTTTAAGCGTATGGATGAACCGAGTTGAAAAATTCAAAAAGCAATCGATTTCTATTGATAGGGAGACGTGCTGATAAGTTTTTGGCAAAGGCAGTTCCAGCCGTTATGGAGATATAGAGCAAAAACTGCAAAAAGATTTTTGAGAAAGCGGAACATCCGATTTGAATGATCCAAAAAACATTCTGCTTGCTTTGACAAAACGATTGATTTTGGAAAAAAACATTCTTTATATCACTTTTTTTCCCAAATATTTTTTTTTGTATATCGAAAATAATTCAAATTTTAATTGTAATTCTGGCAAAAGTTCTGAAGCTCACTTATATACTTTAAATAATTTTCACTTTGTAATTCAGCTTATATAATTCTTGCATATTAAAAAATATTGCAGTATTTATAATAATCTATTTGAAAACATTTAATATTCCTCGAATATTTCGTTACAGTACGGGAAGTTCCAGCAATATGCTTTAAGGCACGATGCCATACATCACTAGTTTTGTTTTATATTCTCTAGAACGCATACATCAAATAATAATTTATAGAACATCTTTTGTTAAAATATATTTCGGAAACATATTTTAAATTACTTGTGAAATTGCCATTAAAAACAGGGTGTATATTTAGTCCATATTGTTATAAACTACCATCAAAATATTCTCTACTCTTGTAGTGATGTTTTCGAAGAAATGATGAAATAAATATATTTAAAGCAAATGAGTTTTTAAAACTATATTAAATGTTATTAAAGTATTCGTAATCATGGTGGCAGCGGTTTAAACAATATTACTCTCTATTTTGAGAATTAATTATTGCTCTCAATTACGAAAAAAATACTCAAAGTAGACCTCAGTAGTAGAATTATGATTTTAATTACATACAATAAAGTATATATTGAACTTCTGATAAGAAATAAGAAGCTCTATTATTATATTTCTTTTACATTATTGAAAAAGAATATGTGAATAAGCAGAGATGAATTAATCGATGTTTAGAAAGATGTATTGCAAATACGCCAGCTATAATATTAACTTCCCGTAGGGTAAGTTATTGTAATGGGCCGAAAATCGGAATTGAAAATTTTTACATTTCTCGACGTTTTAAAGGTTTCTGAACATTTTGGCATACCTCAGAAAAAATGGATGTGTGTGTGTGTGTGTGTGTGTATGTGTGTGTGTGTGTGTATGTATGTGTGGATACAAATTTCCAGTCACGTTTTAGGGCGCACGGATCAACCGATTTGAATGGTTCAAAAAACATTCGATTCCTATTGATAGGGAAAAGAGCTGATTAGTTTTTGGCAAAGGCAGGTCCAGCCGTTTCGGAGATACGGAGCAAAGAGTGCGGAAAATAGAAATCGAATTTTTGAGAGAACGGAGTATCCGATTTGAATGATCTAAAAAACATTCAATTAGTAATGATTGGGAGAAGTGTTTATTAGTTTTTGGCAAAGGCGGCCCAGCCATTTCGAAGATACGGAGCTAAATATGTAAAAAATGGCAGTTTTTGAGAGAACTAAGCGTCCGATTTGAATGATTCAAAAAACTTTCTGCTTGTCTTAACAAAATAATTGATTTTGGAAAAAAAAAATTTTGTTCCATTTTTTTTTTTTTTTTTTTTAGTTTTTTGTTGAAACAAATAATTTCAACTTTGCAATTCAGTTTATATAATTCTTATAAATATTAGACATTCAGTATTCCTCGAACATTTCGTTACGGTACGGGAAGTTCCAGCAATTTGCCTTAAGGCACGATGCCACCCACCCCACTAGTTTACTTGTTTTGAAAACCTGGTAAAATACATATGAATATTATGTTCATGTATATTGAAGCAAATTTATTAAAAATCTAAAAATAATAATAAAACGTTAAACGCACAAATAAAAAAATTGCAGGTAAAAACTAACTTCAAGAACTCAAATTACTTACAATCCATAGTAATTTCACACAAATACACTTTTATTTCTAAAAAAATGTTTGTTCTTATCAAAACTAAACATAGCAAATTAAATTATTTCTATTTGACTAATAAACGCTTTAATAAATTTTTTGTAACATTTATTATGCAAAAAGCTGTTAATAAATTTTATTAAGAAACAACCAATTTGCTCATTCTTCATTCCGATACAAACGGGCTTGTTAATTTAAATTTCAAATATATGTTATCTACAGCGAGTAAAGTACATGTCAGAATCAATAATGTTAATATAAACATTACTACTAAATTACTGAATCAGCGATGTCAGATTTTATAAATTGTTCGTGTTAAGCAGTAACCGATTACCTGTCGATGGTTGTTTTATAATAGTAAGAATATCAATAAGTTAATAAGTTTAAGACAGCAGAGAATTATATTCTGATTTATGCTGAAAATTTACAAATTAGCTTCGCAAGACGGGAGCAAATAGGCGTAGACTAATGCATTTATTAAATTAAAATACATTATGTATGCAAAATTTATCATGACGGAAATAATCGAATAATCGGAAAAATAAGTAAGCTATTAAAATTGGTTACACTAATATAAGTAAAATCGTAGGTGCATTTGTGCAAATGTTGTATACCTTTGAGTATAAATACCCAAGGGTTGACAACTTATGTACCACTCCACCTTCATGTAGTATGTAGTATGTAGTATACATTTTATATATAAAAATATGTCTTTTCGAACTTGAGCTTGAACTTAGCCAAAATTTTACCGATTTAGCTGCCGATTGTGAAATACAAGTATTAAGTTGCTCATTCCGCCTCAAAAAAAATTATTGAGCTTAAGTTGATGCTGTCTTTTGAGAACTAAAACTTTACTTTTGAGATGAAAATTTTATATCTTTCCTGAAAGGTTAAAATTTGCCTTTTAGGATAAAAGAGACCTTGCTAACGTATGCTTTGTGATTTGTAGATAATTGAAATATGAGCTCCTTGTATTTTGCGGCCATAAATTGATTTCATAAAACACTTAGGAATTATTTAGGATAATAACTGTAGGGGAGACTGGGTGCGGTTGTGCCAGGGTACAGTAGTGACAGTATGACTGCTGTCACTACTGTACCACTACTACAGGTGAACCATACTATAATTTTGAGATAGGGTCCAAAGTGAGAAAAATGAAGTATGCTCTTTCGAACAAGTTTTCAATATTGCATTAGATCAGCGCCCTACATTAACAATATGTAGACCGCATTGCTTTAAAAGAGTCAAAAATAGGCAAGTTTTTTTGCTCGACAGATAGATACTTTTGTTTGTTATTTTGCTGTAAGTTGAACACTGGTAGTTAATTACCAGCAATTAGTTTTTGCGTAGACAATTTAGTTCAGATATAATAATGATTTGTTTTCAAACATGTGCGTTGGGTACGATTGCGACAAATTTGTGGGTTCCATTGTGATATGTATTTCATGTCCTTTTCGGGCGAAAATTAATCAGATAAAAAAATCTAACTTAACTAACTTACGTTTAAAATTTTTGTGTTTAGTTATATATTGTTATATTCATAAGCTTTATTTAAATGATTATGTTGAATTGTGTTACATATTTCGTTCGTATTATTTTGGTGTTTATAGCTAATGTTTTTTAACCTATTTTTTGCGTCCACACCCCAAGGAAGGTTGTGACACTCATCCTTTCTTGTATGATTTGATTTTATGACTAAATTTAAGGGCAGTATTTCAGTATTTCCATGAAGACAAATGTTCAAATTATTATTGTTCAGTTAAAAAAAGTGAAACTAAAAATGTATTTTATTTTACTTTATATATTTAAAATTCATGCGGGTTAAATCATTTTAGAACAATAAATATTTTACGGAATATGATGGAAATTTCTATAACTATATTACTAATGTGATCATACGTCCCGGTCTGGCCGGGACTGACCCGCATTTTTACCTTGTGTCCTTGGTTTTTCTAAAAGCAATATTTGTCCCGGATTTGGATTTTTGTCTCGGATTGTTCCGAGTTTTTTTTTATGTTTTTATGTTTTTATGTTGAAAAATCAACAAAATCATGAAAACGAACGAATAAGCGTAAATTTTTCTAGGGTTAATAAAGTGCAGTATAACGACCTATAAATTTTGGGTAAAATTTTGGTGATGACGTCATTTACATAAGTATAAGATATTTTCTTGCAGCTCAAATGACTATTTCACTTAATTTTCAATTTAATATACATAACCAAAACAGGGAATGCCATTATATCATCGCATTGTGTTTTATGGTCGAATAAAATATACAAGCAAGTAAACTTATTTTATGTGAAAATAAAGAAAATTATATTTATGTAGGATTTTAAGTATTTTACACTATAATAACAAATAATTACCAACGACTTGTAAATATTGTTTGTTTAGAAATATGAGATAATCATACGCTGGTCGCAGTAATCAACTTGTTTCAAGTTAGCACTTTATGTCAATTCGGCATTCTAAAGTCATAAAGTAACAAAGTTCATTAGAATCCGTCAAAATAAATTATAAATAACACGTTTTATTGTCTAATATTATCTAATAATAAAAACAATTGTAAGTAATATTTGCATTGTTTACGGAAATTGGTTGCAAATGTCTGCTTATGTCCTTTTAAATAAAACGATGCCAAATGAGTTCTTTTACATGTTAAAAATAAATAAAAATCCAAAATTTTTTTTAAATTTTTTCATGAACTTCCGTAATGGGCCCGAAAAACTAAAATGAAAATTTTTGCATATTTTCACGTTTCTGAACATACCTAAGAAAAAAGGGATGTGTGTGTGTGTGTTTTGTGTGTCCGCATTTTTTGTTCACGTTGATTAGAAAGGTTCAAAAAACATTCGATTACTATTGGCGAGAAGACGTGCTGATTAGTTTTTAGCAAAGACCAGCGGTTTCGAAGAAAAGGAGGAAAAATGGTATTATAGTTCTAGAGGTAGAAGAGAGTCATGTTTGAATGATTCAAAAAATATCAGGTTTTGGATATTCAATATATAAAGTAAAATAAAAAGCCATTATGACCAAATATGACAATATTTGTCATAATTGATATGTCTTTAGACATAGGCACATTAAATTATCTGATATTCCATTGAGATTACGCGCTTCGATATTTCCTCTCTACGCAGCTAAGGCAGCGTGATTAATTTGAGAATGGTTAAAAATTTCCTAAATATTTCACAATATAAAAAAATTCAAAATTTTCAAAAATCTTTTTTTTTTTAAAGTTAAAAAAAAAATTAATATTTTTTTAAAAAAATAAATTTCGACACGGCCAGTTCCAGCAATTTGATTCAATGCACGATGCCATGACCCACTAGTTTGTCATATTCTGCTTTTTTATTTTGGCAAAGGTAAAGAAGCATATTAAGCTCAGGAAACGTTATGGGCTGTTTATGGTGCTCAAGCCTTAAAAAAGCACCAGTGTCAAAATTGATTTGCCAAATTTCGTTGTGTTGTTTTTTTGACTCAACTCTCTGATCGTCGCGTTGAGGTTGATGAAAAAGGAATTGCAATGCAATTTAAAAACTAGCTGTAAGTGAAATTCTGTCTTAAGGCAATTAGGGCATCGTGCCTTAAGGCAAATTGCTGAAACTTCCCGTACCAAAAATTATTATTTTTTTAAAAACGGTTAACATTTTTGAAAAAAAATTACTTCGAAAAAATTGGATTTTTGAGAAACTATAAATTTGACAAAAAATTACTTTTTTTCGAAAAAAAAAATTTTTTTGAAAAAAAAATTTTTTTTGAAAGAAAAATTTTTATTTGAAAACAAAAAATTTTTTTGAAAAAAAAATGTTTTCTTCATTTTGACATATTTTGGAAATTCTGATCTTTTTTTCAAAGCAATCGTACTGCTTGAACTGCATAGAGACGAAATGTCAAAGCGCGCAAGTGCCGCGCCGCTGTCTAACGCATAAGCATTGGTACGGAACTCATAGAAATGTAAAAAAAAATTATACTTATTGTTAAAATCTCTATAAAATATCTGATAATTTGATGTGCATATGTCTAATGATCATTTTTAACCGCCGAATGGCATTTTTTTTTACTTTTTTCATTAGATCTCCGAAACCGCTAGACCTGCCTTCATGAAAATTTGATCAATTATTCATCTTGTCAATACAAGTAAAATGTTTTTTGAATTATCCAAATCGGACGCTCCGTTCTCTTAAAAACTTAGTTACCGTTTTCGGCACTTTTTGCCCCGTATCTTCGGAACGGCTAGACCTGCCTTCGCCAAAAACTAATCAGCACGTCTCCTTATCAATACAAATCGAATGTTTTTTGAATTATTCAAATCGGTTGATCCGTGTTCCCGAAATCGTCGACGAAAATTTGTATCCGCACATACATACACACACGTACATACACACACACACACACACACACACACACATACATCCATTTTTTCTAAGGTATGCCAAAATGTTCAGAAACCTCTGAAACGTAAAGATATATAAAAATTTTCATTTTCAATTTTTTTGCGATTACTATAACTTGCCCTACGGGAAGTTAAAAACGGCCTGAATTGGCAATTTGAGACTGTGATTTATTCCATTGTTGACATCACATATCCTGGACACTCCAGAAATTATTGGAGTTTGGAATGTTTTGCCATGTCCACCTTACTCCACATAATCAGCTTTGACCTTGCACCTTCTGATTATTTTTAATTTTGATGTTTTCGAAACTTTTTTGATCTTAACGAAACAGCTTTTGAATGGTAAGCAATTTAAAGAGTACGATGATATCAATTTGTACCTGATTCAGTTTTTTACTAATGAAAACTGAGCGTTTTAAGAACGTGAGTTGATGACACTGCTTGAAAGTTGACAAGCTTGAAAGTCATTGATCAAAATGGACAATCCATTATAAAATAAGATTATTTAGTTCCATGATAAAAATGTCTGACTTTTTAACAAAAAATCGCAATTGCTTTGTTGCCAACCTGATATTTCAAATGTCTTTTGTGCTAAAGTCATTTTACGCAGAGCTTTTACATAATATTTTGAAGCCGGCGCATATTCTATAGATGCACAATTAGGAAATTTATTTCTTTAAATCTTATGCTTAATATTTTTATATATCTTGGATCGAAAATATACTAAAATGTTTCACAGATAATGCACAATAAGAAATTTGATTTAGTTTTATAAAGCTTTGATTGAAAATAAAGCAAGTTTTATCTTTATCAATGAATAGTAAAATGCTGTCGATTTTTAGTTAAAAACGTGTCGTAAGCTTCGAAGAGGGTACTGAAGACGCCATGTAGTCATACGTAATTGCAAGTAATAAATTGTGACTCCTCCATAAATAAAATTTGCATCTGTAATGAGTGCCAGTGCGATGCTTATAAAGAAGCGGCCGTAAGAAAGGGCAAATTGTGGTGCCTAAGTATTTGAAGTGTCAACATGCGGTCTACAATTGTTGTAAGTACGATAATACATTTTGTTCGTATTTTATTCATTAATTTTTTTTAAAAAAATGCTTCGAAAATACTACCGCGAGCAAGTCAAAAATCATACTACTGGAAAGTGATAGTATTTGTAACGTGTGTTAAGAACTTTTTGCGTGAGCTTTAATAGTATTAAAAACGATATTTTGGATGATTTGTGATATATAATAAGCACAAAAATATATTTGATATTTTTTGCATTTTTGTGGTTAGTGAAAATTCGGAAATTAGGATAATTAATTTAATCAAAAAAAAAAACAAGAACTGCGAGAGATTTTATTGTAAGATTTCATGTCTATCGTAACATGGAAAATATAGATAAACAAGAAGACTTGGAAGTTTACATATAAATTATAAATAGTATTATTAATAAAATTAAATAAATATCGCTAAATATTTCTTGTAATAGTAAAAAAACACTTCTGGCATTAAAATTAACTAACGATTATTCAATAAGAATCAAATAATTTTTTTCCAAAAATTTTACTACAAAAATATGTTTTGTAAAATTTAAATAGCCAAGAACCGTTGGAGTACTGAGGACACGTGACAAAAAGCTCTAGAAAATACTTTGTTATACATTTCACATAAAAAGTAAACTATTATATATTTTTTTTCATACAAGTCATTGATTTAGTACAATGTCTCTTGAACTATGGACAATATATTTGCTAAATGTCCTAAATTGGATAGTATAGTTTTATGTAAGAATAAAAAAACATACTATATACGCAGTTTTATAAATGAATAGGTGTATCTGGGTGATAATGAATATAATAGAAATTTATTAATTTATCAATCTTTTATTTATTTTGAAGTAAAGTTTAAAAAATCAAAATAAGTATCACAAAAATCATAGATAAGGCATAAATATAGATAAGGAATAAATAATCGAAAATTATACTATGAATTGAGGGGTCATACTTAAGTAAGCCAGCTATTTTATAATATAAAATATAAACCACTAAATAAAATAATTCTAGATTTTAAAACATAAAAATCGATTTTGTAACAACTCATTTGTAAACAAAATTATTTCACATTCGCAGATATTCAAAATGCTAAATTTTAAAACAGAAAACCGCTTGGTTAAAATCTTTGTAATAATTGAATTATAAAATTATTTAAATTAGGTAGATATTGAAAATGTTAAATTTTAAAATAGAAATCTGTTTCGTTAGAAAAATTTGTAACAACTCATTTGTAAAAAAGAATTATTTAGAGTTAGTAGATTTTTGAAATGGTAGACAGAAAACTGCTTGGTTAAAAAAAACTGGTGTTAAAATTATTTAACACGTTCGCGGACAATAAAAGTTTTAGTAAGATACAAAAATTGACAGTCATTTTATTTTTAAATTGGTTGTGTTATGCAAAATTAAATTAAACACCGTTCATAAGTGCAGTCTTTAGCATCCACGTCAAGTATTACGCTTCTATTTTACGCAATGTGCTTGGCCAAGTTAATTTAAAACTACGGAAAAAATAAAATAATATAAACATACCTAAAGAATCACATTTCATAGACAGGTATAATAATTTAAAATAATGTAAGTTTATATAATATTAAATTCAAAATATCTATTTGACTTTAAATTCTGCATCACAATAAAAATGAATGTTATAGTATTCACGTTCGCGAAAGTGTTAATAATTGCAGATATTTGAAATGCTGATTAGAATTTTAAAACAGAAAACTATTAACTTAAGGGTAGTTTGTAACAACTCATTTATAAAATTATTTATTATCATATTTAAAGTTCTAGATCTTGACATAGAGAACTTTTTGATACTTTTGAATTTAATTTGTAACGATTCGTTTCTGAAATGATTTTACATTCGTAGAGATTCAAAATGCGAGATTGATAAATAGAAAACTTTTGATTACATTTAATTTGCAACAATTCATCTGTATAACTATTTGATGTTTGCACATATATAAAATTGACATATTTGAAAATCTAAAACTGATTGGTTAAATCTAATGTGTAGCTACTCATTTAAAAATTATTAATTTCACCTTGTATCCCGGGATTTTCCACAAGTAAATATTTATCCCGGACTTTTTTGTCCCGGATTGTCCCGGGTTTTCAAAAATAAAAAGGTATCATAACAAAAATTATGGATAGAAACGAACTAATGTCTAAAAAAATGCTAACGTTTTCTAATTAATTATGAAGAAAATGAAAAAAAAATATTTAAAGCTGAAAAATGAAAAAAACATTTATCATAGATAAAAATAATATAGATAAAAAGAAGTAAATTTAATTGAATAATTAAGTTCTTACTAAAAGCCCGTAATTCTGATAAAAAAATGATTCATATAAAAAACAGTTTTTTATTGTATCATTAAATACAATTTGTTATTTTAAAAAAAACCTTACCCCGTCTCGTGGTTACTTAAGTATATGGGCTAACAAATGAATTATCATAGATTTTATAATTACTATTTCTGCATAAATATTTTTCAGATATTGCTATTCGGTCTGATAGCAATATGTTGTGCTCAATTCGACGGTAGATATCGTCCGCCTTCGACGACGCCCCGGTATCGTCCTTTTAGAACCCAAAACCGATACTCCTCCGGGCGTTACACGGACAATTCTGGACGTTACACGGGCGACAACGCAGGGCGCTACTCAGGAGATCCGGGGCGATACCGGGGTAATAACGACGGCCGGTACGTGCCTGATCCCAACGCAGGAAAATATGTTCATAAAGATGATCCATATAAACACAAGAATGTTGGAGGAGGCGATTACAGAGGAGAGTAAGTATTAACATATATAAAACAAAATTTTATTATTATATGAAATAATTATACTCTCATTATAAACATATTAATAAAACAATACTACGAACGTCATAGCAGGACAAGACTACTTGCAAAATTTACCCTCGTAGCTTTCAGAACACATTCTAATTTTTTCTATATTTTGCCAAATCATTAAAGCTTTTTTTGTGAGATAACACACAAATCTTACACCCATAACGTTGTCTAGTTAACCGATATCAATATTTATGATTTTTGCTGGGCTTTTTAACCTGAAATCATCCCACTTTCATACATAGAAGTGCGAACATTATGGGTCCATATGACTTGAAAGTCACATGATTCAAAATTATCAAACTTTTTGTTTTAACAGATTTTTTTGTTTATTATTTGCTTATATAAGTTTATATCAACAAATTTTTTGTTTCCCAATCAATAATTTTAAGGAAGAGTTTTCAAAGGAGCAAAAAACAATGATCAAATCAATACAGTTGTCAATATTTGCATATATATATATATATATATATATATATATATATATGTATATATATATATGTATATTAGGGTGGTCCTTAATATGGTCATTTTCAAATTTTCTTGCTCTTAAAGGCTCAAATGGTTCCAAATTGATAAAAAACAATTCTCTGAAAGTTTTAGCTCTTAATATTGTCTTTTAGATAGAGTGCAATTCAATCAAAGTTTTGTATGGAAATAGCATGTAAAAATATTCAAAAATTTTGCAGAGTGTCAAATTTTCAACAAAAAATGACAGGAATTTTCACTTTTAATTCATTTGTTGCTAAGTTATACATAATTTTTTTTTTAAAGTTAATATTATTTGCTGAAACTTTCAGAGAATTGTTTATTATCAATTTGGAACCATTTGAAACCTTGGGAATTTATTTAAAATATAATTAAAAAATATTAAAAATATTATACATATGAAGTCCACAACTTATAAGTAACGATAAATAAATTTTTTGCAAAAATATCTAATATGTGGTTTTAGATTAGGTTTGATAAATAATTTTAAAAATAATTACATTTTTGCTTTACTATTATAAAAATTACAAAAAACAGATATCTTTAATAAACAATTTTTATTCAAATAATTTTAAATATTTTTATTTAACACTTTTAGTCAAAAATATTGAAAGTACTTAAGATGACCTAATATTATATCAAATAAGGAAAATAATTACAGACTCCAAATGAATTTCGAATAAAATGTTTTTTTCAAAAATCGTAAAGAATAAATTTATACGAATTTATGAAAAAACTCTTTTGAAAATTGCATAAAGTACTTGGTATCTAAAAATAACCAAGTTGATTGATTAACATTAATAATTAAAGTAGTTCCGAATTTTTCAATTTACAACGAAGGAATTAATTAAATATCAAGCACGAACGGAGTTTGCAAATTGCATAAAATTTCTGGTATTTAAAGTTGAGTTCATCAACATTTATAATTAAATTCTTTCTGAATTTTTAAGTTTACGACTGAGAATTGTTTAACTATTAATTTAACCATAATTGAAACATTTATAATATTTTAGGGTAAAATCTTTTAGCGCAATTTCACGAAAAACAAAACGGGAGTAATTATTTTATTTATTAATTGTCAAATTGATAAATTATCAACAAAAAGCTAAAATGTAGGTGTATATATATGCACACACATACATATTCCATTTTTATGAGCTATGATTTATGATGATTTGAAACGTCGAAAAAACATAAAATTTGCAAACACTATTTTCTGGCATAAACTTTCGCTTTTCACAATTTTTTCAAAATGTCATCAAAATTTACACATTATAAATCCGTTTAGTAGCACGTTGATGAGAAAGAAAACGAATTCGGTCACAAATGCCTGGAATGCCTATCCTAGGCATAATATAAATATACCAGTGACTTCCATTTATGTTTAACAAGCGATAAACAGTAATTACCATAATCCGTTAAAAACCAGTAAGGTAATGAACATTTTATATTCAAAATTGCATACATTTCTGAAGATATTCAATTAGATTTTCAATAGCATTTACCGCATCTACTGACACTGCACACTTTGTACAACTTGCTGAATGTGATATATTACCAATTACAGAAACGACAGTGAATATGAAAAATATTTAATGAAGTTTATTTTAGTACTGAATTAATAGTAGCTTAACTATTATTTAGCTAAGAATGTATCAAGTTGTAATTTTTTTTTAATTATCAGAATAGTGTAAAATTTAAGCAACGTATAATAACCATAATCCGTTAAATCGAATTAAAAGTATAAAATAATTTTAATACTTTTTATAATATTACTATATGTGTGTAAGTCCCCTGCTGCTAAGATAAAGGTATAAATTGATAGTAAACATAAAAATAATTTATTAAACTGAATATATTAAATACGAGCAGGGGAGCAAGAGGTTTGTTGAAAAAGTTTTTTTGATTTAATATATCTGGAGAACCAGAAATTTAAATTACATTTCTACGAAATAAAGATGGATAGATGCTGTAACTATTTCTCTACCGAATCAAGTATAAATCATTCCATAACTTTTGTTAATTATTGTACAATTAATCCATTTCTAAAAAAGTGCGGTGTTACAACTTACCCTGTGTTAAGGGCTAGTTATAACATCTACCGGGAGAAGTACTATCTACCAAAAAAACGACAATAATACCATTTATAATTTATTTTTTACTTATTTTTAAAAAAAATTGTTTTGTTTTCATAAATCAACGCAAACTGTGATTAATACAAATAAAATATATACTGTCTCCTGCAATATGAATTTTTATCATGAATCAACGTAAACTGCAATTATTTTAAACAAATAAAAGATGTAGTCTCTCTTCCAATACAATTTACATGTATAACAAACTTTTTTTTACTTCTACCTAATTTTCTTTACTAGATATGTTACAATTACCCCTAAGGTTCTATTTAAACTAAACCCAGGTGTGATTATTTTACATTAATCACGAAACTTATTCAAACAATTAATTCAGCAATCACAAAACTTGTTTCAAATTATCAAAAATGGGTAAATTTGAAACAAAATAAAATTAATAAAATTTAAAATTATTTGATAATAATAACGCAAACCAAAATTTTATGATAGTGCAATTTCATATTCCCTACCAAAAATGACGCACCTGCACAGTTCTGTGATAATATGAAATAATGAGACAATAAAATATTTTAAGGTATTATTGAAAAACGTCTGTTACTACTATTCAATTCGTAAATAAATGAGGAAAGTACCATTTATTTATATTTTTATAAATATTATATTAGAAATAAATTGTAACTCAATCATAAAAAATATTAACATTAGCTACATATCTGAAGAAAGTTGTCATGTTATATAGGTGGATGTCCCTGAGCTTTAACGGTGACAAATTACACAATAATAAACTCTAAATATTTTATTTTAATTTTTTGTATACAATGAAATAAATAAGTTTTAATTTTTAGTCCAGGTCGATATGTTCATGACTCAGATGCTGGAAAATACGTTCACGATGACAACCCTTACAAGCATTTGGACGTAGGAGGTGGACAATACGTTGGAAGGTAACAAAATCTTAAAATATTAAAATGCTAAGTTTGAATAAAATTAAATTTGAAAAATTCAAATTTTAATTTAGTAAATAATTGATCTATTTTGTCAAAAAAGTTCATTTTGGTAAAGTATGATTTAATGCTTTGAAGGAAAGCAATACCAATCAAACAATAAAATTGAGACCTATATTGTCCATTTGTTTTGTCTTGCCCGACTTCTAATTATATATGTCCTACAACTATACTCTATATTCATATACATTTTATTTTATAGTCCCGACAAACAAAACCCTTACAAAGGCCAAAAAGACAAACAATACCCTTACAAAGACAAGAATTATGGTGGTGATGGCGGTGCAGGCGGTGCCTATGATCCAAATGCTGGAGCTGGTGCTGGAGCAGGTGGGGCAAAAAGACCTGGCAGCGGTTACAAACCCAGTCGCGGTAAAGGAGACTACGGCTCATTCCAAAAGGAATACGATATAATTCATCTTGCCCGAAAAGGATACAGGGACGGATACCATTATACGTAAGTTGAATTCTAAGAACTATGTAGGATTGAAGAATTTAATTTGTAATGTCTTACAGTTGAATGCTATAGTTAAAAATATAAGTAGAATTAATTGCATTATTACGTTCATGGTGCAATGGCTGTAGTACGTTTTTTTCAGAAATATTTCGGTTTTTGTTATTTGATTTTTAATTTTAAGGGGCACAACTAGTGTAACCGCCTAAAAAATTGTGATTTTTGGGAATTTATATCGAAAAAACTACTTTATCAATCATTTCAAAATTTTAGGAATATATTTATGCATGTTTTAAAAATACATAGTAAAATTTTTTGAAGAAAAAAATTTAATATTTTTTAAGTTATAGTCGATCTCTAACGGCGCGACAGAAAAGGCCCTTCACTGCTGCAGTGATTCCGGTCTTCTACGTGGATGAAATTTAAAAAAAAATTCTCGTTAAACTAGATAATATTGTCTGTAAAATGAACTACGATAAAGAAAAAAAATAAAAAATTGACAAAATGACGGCGTTTTTTAAAAAAAGTCGAATTTTACCCAAAATTTTGGTCGTTTTTGGACTGCCAAAATTCGATTTTAGATCCGATCGAAAAATCGGTAGTTCATTTTACGGAAAACTATATATAAAACATGTAAAAAAAATTTGATAGTGATCAGATCATTTGGTTTTGAGTAATCGCTGCAGCAAATTCGGAAAATGCTGTTTTGAGAAAAACGCGTTTAAAGATAAAATGATCGTTATACTATTTAAAAGTATAAATAACTATTTAAGATATCGATTTAAAATTTTGGTATGTTATTTTTAACAGTATAACCTATCAAAATATGGAAAAATTGAAAATTCGATTTTTTGAAAATTTCACACTAGTTGTGCCCCTTAAGTTTTGTAGTTAAGAAATGATTTCATTTTCAACCAGTAAAAATGTTATTATACGATATGGAAGTGTAGTGAAAATCTTATTTATTTAATTTATTTAATCAATTTCCGGTAGTATATAATGAAATAAAATTAAATAAATTAATTATAAAAATAATTTTGTATAAAATTTTGTGCAAGTCGTTACGATTGTAAAATAGTCATAATTTTTTTTGCAAGAAAAAATAAAAATTAGATCAATTAAACAAGGTAAATATCCACAACTTATCCGATATACTTCACATAACTTTTGAACAATATCTATGTTATTTTGGACTTGGACTAGCAAAAATTAGTCCCGGGTTTGCAGGTTCGATTCCAGCCAGCCACAGCCAAGTCCAACATAAGGCGGCTTTGATATCAAATTTGGGTTATAGATCTCAAATATAATTATCAAGTTAGTCATAACTGTACTGGACAACTTTTGGATTGCCTTCTATTCAAAAATCCGTATAATCATCCATCATCCATAATAATAAAAAAAATTGATAACTGCCAAAAACTATCCAAAATATTTAATATTAGTACATCATAGACCGCATGATACATTTATTATAAGATCTGTGGTTCTCATACAAGGACATAATTTTCCAATTTTCGTGACAAACGATTCAGAATGACTTAAAACGTCTCAAGATCTTTAAAACAATATATAATAATTAATTACAGTTACGAGACAGCTAATGGTATTCTGGCCGAAGAGACCAGTCAAGACGCAGTGGTGTCCCAGGACGGTTCCTCCAGCTCCAGCAAAGCTGGCTGGTACGAGTACACCGGTCCTGATGGAAAACTTTACCATGTTGACTACACGGCAGGTGAAAATGGTTTCGAACCCAAAGCTGACCACATACCCACCATCCCACCTCTGATACAAAAAGCCTTGGATTGGCTGAAAGCTCACGAAGATACCTCAAAGAATTAACATCGAGTTGTTCAAATTAGTATACGAATTTTATGTTTAGATGATTGTACATGAAATATGTTTCTTGGCTAAGTTATGCTAGTTATTTTTAATATTACTAAAAGAAATATTATAATTTTTACACATTTGTCATCAAAGAGCATGCAATAGATATTGATGTTTAAAAATTATTTGTTTTAAGGGTAATTATATCGATGTATTTTAAATCAAGTAGCACTTTGATTATGATTATCCTTAATATCAATATATATTCATAACTATTAGTTAATTTTTTTGTTATCACATGTAAGTTATTCCAAAATATAGTAACAGTTAATTAGGACCAAACATAAAAAAAATATTTAAAAACAATTTATCTTGAATTGACTGTAATTTTGATCTTTAAAATTTTCATATAACGCATTACCTAGTACAGAATATATTGCGCATAAAAATTTTAGTAATAAAGTTATTACAATAGCTAAGATTAAAATATATAATTTGAAAAAATCAAATACAACAATTTTTGTGATCAACCCAATTCAAGTATTGATACTAAATAAATTTGTATACTTCAATAATATCGCAATAGAAATGAAATTAACAACAGGCATATATGCATATATATATATATATATATATATATATATATATAGTAATTACAAAATAGAATTTTATTTGATTATAACACAAGCTAGTTGAATGTTAAACTATTCAAAAACAAAATAATATTACATAATAAAAATTAATATTTACGATCAATGGTTTTAATTGTGTGGATGATTTTAATTATGTGAATGTATTCTCTAAGACGTTTATAAATATCAAGTAAATATTACATATTCTATTATTACAAAAGAAATGCTACACACGTGGTCAAGATTATAACTTAAAGCATCCTTGACATTTTGCATAAAATTCCAATAATGAACTCTAATCGAAAATATATTCGCACAATAAAATGCACATATTTGATGTCAACGCAATATGGTTTCAAGAAATATTCATTGACAACATAGAATGATTTAATTGGCAAAAGAATTTGTGGTTATTATATAAACTTGAATATCGCTCATAAGAAGGAAATGAAAAATTGTTGCTCTTGTTTTTGACCAACATACTATTTAGTAAAGATGGGTGTGTGTATGTGTAAGAAGTAAAAAATGAACTAAATTTTTGTTAAGGCAGGTCCAGCAATTTCGAAGGTAAAACAAAACGTTTTAATAATTGCAATTCGGTAGTTAAGAATTATCATTTATAGAGATTTTAGTAATAAAAACTAATTTCATTTTCATTTTGTTTTTGGTTCCATACCAATTTCCTTAATTAACAAAATTCCCCTGTTAATACTTGGGAATTTGACGATGAAACTTACTCACAAACCCTATAGTTTAAAATTTCAAAAATACGTCTTACAAACAATTAAAAATTAAATTTAAACATAATTTTTACTGTGATAATAAGATAAAAATTACAGGTTTTACGTTACGTTTTCACAAAAACGCTATAAATTTATTTGTTGCAGTCGAGCTTTGAGTCAATAATTTGGTGTTTGTCTTATATTATTTAATTTCTATTAATCAATTGATGAAGACACACACACGATGTATTTTGATTCTTATATAGTTTCCTTATATAATTTTTAATATTTATTAGTTAAATATTGGACATATAATTAGCAATTAAAACAAAAAATATCTAAAATTTAATTTTAAATTAAACCCGAACTTACTCTGATTTCACAAAATCAATGAAATTTAACTATCCTGACCTCCTAGGCGCATTTAACAACAGAATATTGTATTTGGGAATTTGAAAATTTATATTAGCCTTGTAATTTTTCCAAAAAATCATTAGTATTTTAAACTATAAACAGATAATTATATTATTTCGATTGTCAGATTGCCCATTAAATCATGCTTAAAAATTTAAATCACTCACCATACGCCAACAGACACCGATTCTTCTGAAACATCCCAATTAACAATTTCCTGAAAATGAACATACACATTAAACATATAAGTTTAAGATTTTAAAATTATTCTCATATTATTCTAAAATTATTCTAATATGATTATTATATTACATAGAGATTTTCAGAAGAAGTCTAATCAGGATCTGGACATACCGCCGGTTTAATATGAATTGAACACATTTAAATACACATAAAAGAATTGAAATAACTAATAGTTTACATAATTGTATGCACTCACATTGCACTAAAACAATCCTACCATAATCACTAAAAAAAATTACACTGACACTGAAAATCGAAACTTTTAACTATTTAACTCATCAAAACGATCATTAAAATAAAAACTAGCGCGAACTATAATGATTTATGTTCGATTGTATTTATGTATGATTATTTAAAAAAGCAAAATCACAGTTTATAAATTTATCAACGAGCACGAAGTAATAAATGAACAATTTTTCTTTAAACTAGGCGTAAAAGACAATTTGCCTTTAGGCAACTTGCATAAACGTCTCAATATGTGTAAATTATCGACTTAATTAATAGAAATTAAGATTCAAAAATTATATTTCACTTTTCAAACAAACTTATAATATTGTAATTGTATGAATTAATGCACAAGCACGCGCTTGCACGTTCTTAAAGAGCCATATTTTATTTCGTACAACCGCTTTTCGTAAGCCTCTAATATTTTTA
Source organism: Ctenocephalides felis (assembly GCF_003426905.1). Classification (NCBI taxonomy): domain Eukaryota; kingdom Metazoa; phylum Arthropoda; class Insecta; order Siphonaptera; family Pulicidae; genus Ctenocephalides; species Ctenocephalides felis. The sequence continues at coordinate 38,393,197 of NW_020538040.1, read as the reverse complement.
GGAATTTTGTTTTGATCTTGAACTCTATTGCCATCTTAGTTTAATTCAAAATGCCTAAAAAAATAATGTATCTAATAATAAATCATTATGAAGAGCAGCTCGACCGATCTTTGCTTAAAATGAACCAGCACTATTCCCAAATAATATATTTTGAGCGGTTTTCACATTTTCAAAATCGATTCAAAATTTTTTTTGCGAAAACGTGGACGAAATTTTTTTTTGACTCGGACAATGGTTTCGTAAAACTATAATATTATTTCGCAAAGTCCATATCCAGTTACATGGACTGGCTATTTAATTTTTTAAATCAGTGCAACTGTTTTTGAGACAATGTAGACAAAAAGTAAAATATTGGCTCGTATTCACACAAACAGTCGAAATTTAGCCTCAAACGATTCAGAATGATTTAAAAACGGCTGGCTCCGGAAAACAAACTTAGCAATTCTGATTTTCCTGGTTAAACAAACTTAACCTTCGAGAGATATTATATAATACAAACGAACTTTTATTGGCTCCAAACTTCAGAAAATCTACCAAGGCAATATTCTCTTAATTATCTTTTAATGAACTAATAAAATAAAAAATAAGTATGTACATATTTTTGAGATTTTAATAATATTTCTGAAAAAGGCCTTTGATTTAAGAATTAAATATATAAGTTGTAAATAATAATCTAATGGATTGCTAAACATCATGGACTATGATTCATTAATTTTATGGATGCAATGCGAAATTTTATATAGCTTACCCTTTGAATTGGAACAGAGGAAATAATTGTTGAGCAAATGTCGGATGCACGTGTTTTTTCTAGATATAGAACTTAATATATGATTTAATTGGTAATACGATATGATAATATTGGTAATATTATCATATCGTATAATATACATTACCAATATTGGTGAGAAAATATCAATGCTAATGGACTGTTTGAGTACGTTGATTTAATTGTATTATATATATTTTAATTTTTAGTTTAATTATCAATGTTCTTTTTAATTATTTTTGTTTATATTATGAAATAATTAGGATTGTGCATTGTGAACATTTATAATATGAAATAATTAGGATTAATTCAATTACATGTAAGTTCATACCATATCACTTCTTATATATTAGTTTTATTTAATAATTTCTATCTGTTCTTTCAATCTAGAGTCCACTGAAGATGACACAAAACAATGTGTCGAAACGTATGGAAAAACTAAAAATGTTTTAAAGTCATACAAATTTTTTAATGGATGTATTGCCCTGAATTTAATTTGAAAAAAATTAAATTTTTGAAAATCGAAAAATTTTATAAACATTTTTTATGTATAACTTAGCGACAAATGAATTAAAAGTGACAATCATTTTTTATGCGCTCTGTAAAAAAGGTTTCTATAATTATAAGTTATATTAAAAAAAAACCTATTTAAAATTTTTGAAAATTTTCCATGCTATTTCTATACAAAACTTTTATTGAATTGCACACTATCTGAAAGACAATCTTAAGAGCTAATATTTTCAGAGAATTTTTTTATAATAATCTGGAAGCATTTGAGCCCTTGGGAGCAAAGAAATTCAAAAATGTCCAGATTAAGGACCATCCTAATACATATATATATATATATATATATATATATATATAAATATATATATTTATATATATATGCATTTGATTTGATTTAAAGTAGAAATGTGCGAGTATTATTTAAAAACTTGAATACAACATAGATTATTAAACATAATCTTAGTATTTCATTATTCATTGAATTGGCAGCTACATTATTCATTCCAATTCAGTTTTGCACTTTTCCCATGAAATTAACAATATTCAAATGACTTAATTTCAATTTGATCAAAGTTTCTGCTGACGACGTAAATATTATTACAAGAATTGAAATTTCAATCGAGCAGTTATATGAAAGATTTACATCGCTGTGGTCTATGTTTTGATTTATATAGTTGTTTGGAAGAATCTTACCTTAGCACATTAAATATTTTCTGCAATTAAACACGTTACCTCGGCGTACCAACAATCATTGTGGGGATTATTTATTGAATATATGTTGAACTTATGCAGCACGATACTGAAGAAATACTTCAGTCATACCAAAGGTATGAGAAATTGCGGATCCTCTTCGTAAATTCACAATTTGCATGTTAATTGTTTTTAATGTTAGATATAAAGAAGCTCCATGCTCTTTTGTAAAATACTTTGTACCAATTGTGGAACGGTGTGGAGTAACGATATGAAGTGCGTGAAATATTGCGTAAGTGGAGCTACAGTTTTAATTTATTAATGGCAATGCATAATATTAAATGTGATTATGCAAAATATATTAAAAGTTTTGGTGTTATATTTAAATGTTTGCAAAAAAAATCTTGTCGAATTCTGTTACTTGTTTACCAAAAAAATATAAGTGTTATATCGCTAAGCTCTACATAAACATGTGCATTGGCGCTGCTAAAATATAATATTTATGCTTCATTATTTTATGGATACAAAAATGCTAATTAATTTTATTAACGAATAACTATTTAAAATATTTCTAGCTTAGTTGTGAAAAACTTACTTTAAAATATTAAGCAAACTAGTTGTAAGTAACATTTTGCCTTAAGACAAGTTGCTTAGTTGCATAATGTTTATGCTTCATTTTATGAATACAAAAATGCTAATTAATTTTATTAACAAATAACTATTTAAAATATTTTTAGCTTAGTTGTGAAAAGTTTACTTTAAAATATTAAGCAAACTAGTTGTAAGTAGCATTTTGCCTCAAGACAAGTTGCATGAACTTCTTGATAAGTAAGCATAATCAACTTAATCAAGAAAACCAGATTTGGGATGCTTTCACAAAAAATAATCAATACGATTTCCAATTGATGTCTTTCAAACATACTTACAATATATGTAATTGCATAAATTAAACAAATAGTTTAACACATTTTATTTCATTTGTTTCACGTTTTAAAAATGTATTTCAACGTCAACTGTAATCAGTAACTACCTATCAGTAGCTCCAATTGCGGTCTTTCAAACATACTTATGATATCTGTAATTATATAAATTAAACAATTAGTTTAAAGCATTTTATTTCATTTGATTGGCGTCTTGAAAATATTTTTCAATGTCAACTGTGATCAGTAGCTACCTATCAGCAGCTCCATTTGATGTCTTTCAAACATACTTATGATATCTGTTATTATATAAATTAAACAATTAGTTTAACACATTTTATTTCATCTATTTCGCGGTTTAAAAATGTATTTCTACGTCAACTGAAATTAGTAACTACCAATAATCAGTAGCTCCAATTGATGCTTTCAAGCATACTTACACTATACGTAATTGTATAAATTAAACAATTAGTTTAATACATTTGATTTCATTTGTTTCGGATTTCATGATTTCAACATCAACTGTAATCAGTAGATAACTCCAAAACACAGAATATACATATGGTTCGGCATAGATTCAGATTAGAATCACTCAAGCGCGAGGAGAAATTCTTAAATTTGGTGATTTTTATAATTCAACCGCTTATCGTAGGCCTTTTATATTTTAGTATGTTATTTCAATAAAATCGTCAAAAAAATTAAGTATGATTAAAAATTAAAAAAATAATTAACATATAATCACAAAGAAACTGTCCGGCCGGTCTTTACCAAAAATTGACCAATGTAATTTCCAACCATTGTCTTTCGAACAGTTTTTTAATTTTTAGAATAGATTCAAGTTTGTGGGATAGAACGTAACCCAAAAATGTTACACTTTTTTGCTAATTACAAAGGAACGGCTGGGCCGATAGTCTGATGCAAAACTGACCAACGATAGTCCCTTTCGAAATACATCGAAAGGCTTTTAAATTTTTGAAATCAGTCCAGCCGTTTTCTAAGAAAACCTTGTCAAAACGTCAAAACTTGTCTCACACATACATAAACAGTCACATACTTTTTCATAGAATAACATAGAAAGTTGGTCTAATTCGATTCAGAATGACTTGAAATGCCAAGAAAATGTAAAATTAGCAAATCTGAATTTTTTGCAAAAATAAACTTCTCCTTCGGGAAGTTAACAATTTTAATTTCAACAAACTAACTTTAGAACGTTTTGATTTTTTGACAAAAATTATATATATATGATTATCTACATAATACTTCATTAAGTTTTAGAAATCTTTCAACCTGGTGTTGTTGTTTATACATTATATTTACAAACAAATTAATCGTTATAATTTATTTGCTCTAATTAATTCTTTTACTAATATGTGATTTTTTTTAAAACAGATTATACTAGTTGCGATCACAATCAGTTACTCGCAATTTATCGTTACTGTAAATGCCCAAAGTAGCTCCAATAGTGATCGCGTTCGGTCAACTTCCACAACGGTTCGGCCAACGACCAACAGATTTTATACATATGAGTATAAACCATATAAGCAGACGGAAAATAAATTTGATACATATAGATATGACAATAGAAGATACGAAAGCAGCAGATATGATGACAGTAAATATAACCCAAAAGACAAGGGCAGCGGTCGGTATGTACACACAGATCATGGAAGATACGATCCTAGCGAAAACCATAGTTGGAAGTACAAAGGAGGAGATGATGGAAAATATAGACCCAAGCCTAATGAAGGAAAATATTTTCACATACATAATCCTTATATCCATCTGGATATAAGAGGAGGATACTACGATGAAGTGTAAATATAATATTCAAGTTATTAACTTTTACTCGCTATACTTGAAGTATTATTCAAAGCCAGTAATACACATATATTGATCAATGAATATGTCTTATACTTTTACATTATATATATATATATATATATATATATATATATATGATATTTAAAACATGGTTTATTATTCTATTTTCAGGCTTGGACGATACATACACGTCGACAATCCTTATATTCACGAAATTCATGGCGACACGTATGAAATTTAAATTGTATATAATGTTATATAATGCATATACAACATTAGTATAAACCATATAATTTTCAGATACATAGCAGATCCTAATAATGCTGGTAGATATATACATGTTGATGTTCCATATGTCCATCAAGATACTGGAGGTGGTTATTCAGGAAGGTAGTATATTCATGTATATTTAGCCTATTTTAATAAATCATATTATATTTTTGTACTTTATAATATTCATTAACTATTTTTTTGATTTTGTACATAAGTTTTGCTACAGTAGACAAATTGATCTTCAAAATATTTTTTAATAATGAGTTTCTGATAAAAGTAAAAAATATCAATAACTGATAGACATGTATTATTTCAAGCTCTGACCGAGGTGGCTATGAAGGCAGTTTTGACAAAGGCGGCTACAGAGGTGATTCCGACAAAGGTGGCTACAGGGGTGATTCTGACAAAGGCGGCTACAGAGGTGATTCCGACAAAGGTGGCTACAAGGGTGATTCTGACAAAGGCGGCTACAGAGGTGATTTTGACAGAGGTGGCTATAAAGGCGATACCGAGAAAGGCGGCTACAAAGGTGATTCTGACAAAGGCGATTCTGGTAGAAGTGGCTATAAAGGTGATTCTGACAAAGGTGGCTATAAAGGTGATTCTGACAAAGGCGGCTACAGAAATTATCCTGACAAAGGCGATTCTGGTAAAAGTGGCTATAGAGGTGCTTCTGACAAAGGCGGCTACAGAGGTGACCCTGACAAAGGTGGCTATAAAGGTGATTCTGATAGAGGGGTCTACAGAGGTAATCCTGACAAAGATGATTCTGGTAAAGGTGGCTATAGAGGTGATCCTGATAAAGGCGATTACAGAGGTGATCCTGACAAAGGCAATTATGGTAAAGGTGCCTATAGAGGTGATTCTGACAAAGGTAATTACAGAGGTGATCCTGACAAAGGCAGTACTGGTAAAGGTGGCAATAGAGATGATTCTGACAAAGACGATTACAGAGGTGATCCTGACAAAGGCAATTATGGTAAAGGTGTCTATAGAGGTGATTCTGACAAAGGTAGTTACAGAGGTGATCCTGACAAAGGCAGTACTGGTAGAGGTGGCAACAGAGATGATTCTGACAAAGGCCGCTACAAAGGTGATCCTTACAAAGCCGATTCTGATAAAGGTAGCTATAGAGGGGATTCGGACAAAGGTCGCTACAGAGATAATCCTGACAAAGGCGATTTTAGCAAAGGTAGTTACAGAGGAGATTCTAACAAAGGCAGCTACAGAGGTGATCCTGACAAAGGTGATTCTGACAAAGGCAGCTACAGAGGGGATCCTGACAAAGGCGATTCTGGTAAAGAAAGCTTTAGAGGTGGTTCTGACAATGGCGGTTACAAAGATTATCCTGACAGAGGTATTTCTGACAAAGGCGGCTACAGAGATGATGCTGATAAAGGCGATTCTGGGATAGGTAGCTATAGAGGTGATTCTGACAAAGGCGAATACATTGATAAACCTGACAAAAATGATTTTGGCAAAGATGTTTACAGAGATGATTCTGACAGAGGTGGCTATAGAGGAGATTCTGACAGAGGAGGCTATAGAGGTAATTCTGACAAAGGCGACTATAAAAGTGATTCTCACAGAAGCAGCTATACGGGTGATTCTGACAAAGGCGGTTACAGTGGTAATTTTGGCAGAGGCATATACAAAAATAAATTTGATAATAAGAATAACAATCCCGCTAGAAAACCTTATCAGCAAAATTTTGACAACCAGAAACAAAAAGACGAAGATAGATTTAAACAACGTACTGATGCCCGCAAGAACGATAAATACCCATATGATCCATATACGGACTCTGTGTATTCCAACTTGAAACCTGACAATTATAATCGTAAAGATCAAAATTTAAAAGACAAGTATCCGTACATACATTACGGCGATGATGAAGGCATAAATAATAAACCAAATTTTAACAAAAAAGATAAATATCCATACAAACCGTATGAAGATACAAAATTTACAGATTATGAACCCAAAAATTTGGGAAAGGATAAAAATCCTTATAAACAAGTTAAAGATTCTGAAGCTTCCAGTAACGATCCAGAGCCCGAAAAACAAGACATCTACTTCCAAAAGCCTTTCATCAATAAAGAAACTAAAAATCAACCAATACAAGACTCTGAAACTAAAAGTAACAAACCAAGTTTTGATGTAAAAGATAAATATTTTGACCAACCGTTAAAAAATTCAGAAATAAATAAATCGGGTGATAATACTTTCAAAGCTCAAAAAAATTCAAAAGATTCTAGAAAATATATTGATGATCTAGTTTATCCGAAGATAAAAGATACAGGTTCTCCGGAAAGTGCAGAAGTAGATGATCAAAACAAAAGTCAATCCAGAAGAAAAGATTCGGCTGCGAATTCTGAAAATATAGAAGAAACACAAAATAAGATAAACAGAAAACCCAAAAATAAAAATCAAAACAATTCACCAAGAAGTTCAAGAGTATTGAATAGCGATGATGTGAATTTAAGTCAAAATGATCTTATAAACAGTAAGCAAATACCAATAGCAAGAAGAAATCCATTCGTACCCTCAACACCAATTGATCCTAATGCTAAGCAAAACAATCCATACCTACCTTTATCAGAAACTGAAAATGCAGAAAATCGGCCAAATAAACTAAACCCATTCGACTCAAATTTAAAAAATAATTTTTACTTACCACCGGTCGGTTCTAAAGTAGAAAAAAATATAGGAGAAGAAAATGAATATTCTTTTCTACTGCCACCAAATGACAATAGTGAAAAACTAGCAGCAACTCCAAAAGTTTCACAAACAACAGAAAGTGAAATTGGAGGGATAGGTAGGTCACAAGGCAGGCCCTCTAGTACGCAACATGACAGGCCCTCTAGTACGCCACAAGGCAGGCCCTCTAGTACGCCACAAGGCAGGCCCTCTAGTACGCCACAAGGCAGGCCCTCTAGTACGCCACAAGGCAGGCCCTCTAGTACGCCACAGAACAGGCCCGTAGTGTCTGATACGCAACAAATGAAGCCTGGATCAGGCACTGTGTCTGGCACTACTATACCACTAGGTACAGCTGTAGATCAACTTCGAGCTCCTATAACGCAGCTACAAGGGGCTGGAGCTACTGGCACGCAACCAAATGAATTTGGAGGACGTGGAGCACCTGGAACTCAACAGAAAGGATTTGAAAAATCTGATGTACGTGGTACGCCACAAGGCAGGCCGTTTAGTACGCCACAAGGCAGGCCCTCTAGTACGCCACAAAACAGGCCCGTAGTGTCTGATACGCAACAAAGAAAGCCTGGATCAGGCACTGTGTCTGGCACTACTATACCACTAGGTACAGCTGTAGATCAACTTCGAGCTCCTATAACGCAGCTACAAGGGGCTGGAGCTACTGGCACGCAACCAAATGAATTTGGAGGACGTGGAGCACCTGGAACTCAACAGAAAGGATTTGAAAAATCTGATGTACGTGGTACGCCACAAGGCAGGCCGTTTAGTACGCAACAAGGTAGGCCCGTAGCGTCTGATACGCAACAACGAAAGCCTGGATCAGGAACTGTGCCTGATGCTACTAGACCACTGGATGCAAAAGTGGGACAATTTGGAACTCCTATCACGCAACTACAAGAGCCTGGAGCTACTGGCACGCAACAAAATGATTTTGGAGGACGTGGCGCACCTGGAACTCAACAGAAAGGATTTGAAATATCTGATGTACGTGGTACGCCACATGGCAGGCCATTTAGTACGCCACAAGGCAGTCCCTTTAGTACGCCACAGGGCAGGCCTTCTAGTGCCCCACAAGGTAGGCCCTCTGGTACGCCGCAAAGCAGACCCTATAGCACGCGACAAGGCAGGCCCTCTAGTACGCCACAAGGCAGGCCCTCTAGTACGCCACAAGGCAGACCCTCTAGTACGCCACAAGGCAGGCCCTCTAGTACGCCACAAGGCAGGCCCTCTAGTACGCCACAAGGCAGGCCCTCTAGTACGCCACAAGGCAGACCCTCTAGTACGCCACAAGGCAGGCCCTCTAGTACGCCACAAGGCAGGCCCTCTAGTACGCCACAAGGCAGGCCCTTTAGTACGCCACAAGGCAGGCCCTCTAGTACGCGACAAGGCAGGCCCTCTAGTACGCCACAAGGCAGGCCCTCTAGTACGCCACAAGGCAGGCCCTCTAGTACGCCACAAGGCAGGCCCTCTAGTACGCCACAAGGCAGGCCCTCTAGTACGCCACAAGGCAGGCCCTCTAGTACGCCACAAAGCAGGCCCGTAGTGTCTGGTACGCAACAAAGAAAGCCTGGATCAGGCACTGTACCTGGCACTACTATACCACTAGGTACAGCTGTGGGTCAACTTGGAGCTCCTATAACGCAGCTACAAGAGTCTGGAGCTACTGGCACGCAACCAAATAAATTTGGAGGACTTGGAGCACCAGGAACTCAACAGAAAGAATTTGAAAAATCTGATGTACGTGGTACGCCACAAAGCAAGCCGTTTAGTACGCCACAAGGGAGGCCCGTAGTGTCTGATACGCAACAACGAAAGCCTGGATCAGGAACTGAGCCTGATGCTACTAGACCACTGGATGCAGAACTAGGACAATTAGGAACTCCTATCACGCAACTACAAGGGCCTGGAGCTACTGGTACGCAACAAAATGTACTTGGAGGACGTGGCGCACCTGGAACTCAACAGATTGGGTTTGAAAAATCTGATGTACGTGCTACGCCACAAGGCAGGCCTTTTACTACATCACAAGGTAGGCCCTCTAGTACGCCACAAGGCAGGCCTTCTAGTACGCCACAAGACAGGCCCGTCGTTACTGATTCGCAACAAATAGAGCCTGGATCAGGCATTGTGTCTGGTGCTACTAGACCACTGGGTGCAGCAGTGGGACAATTTGGAGCTCCCATCACGCAACTACAAGAACCTGGAGCTACTGGCACGCAACAAAATGATTTTGGAGGACGTGGCGCACCTGGAACTCAACAGAAAGGATTTGAAACATCTGATGTACATGGTACGCCACAAGACAGGCCATTTAGTACGCCACAAGGCAGTCCTTTTAGTACGCCACGAGGTAGGCCCTCTGGTACGCCGCAAAGCAGACCCTCTAGTACGCCACAAGGCAGGCCTTTTAGTACGCCACAAGGCGGGCCCTCTAGTACGCCACAAGGCAGGCCCTCTAGTACGCCACAAGGTAGGCCCTCTAGTACGCCACAAGGCAGGCCCTCTAGTACGCCACAAGGCAGGCCCTCTGGTACGCCACAAGGCAGGCCCTCTGGTACGCCACAAGGCAGGCCCTCTGGTACGCCACAAGGCAGGCCCTCTGGTACGCCACAAGGCAGGCCCTCTAGTACGCCACAAGGCAGGCCCTCTAGTACGCCACAAGGCAGGTTCTCTAGTACGCCACAAGACAGGCCCTCTAGTACGCCACAAGGCAGGCCCTCTAGTTCGCCACAAGGCAAGCCCGTAGTGTCTGATACGCAACAACGAAAGCCTGGATCAGGAACTGTGCCTGATGCTACTAGACCACTGGGAGCAGCAGTGGAAGAATTAGGAACTCCTATCACGCAACTACAGGGGCCTGGAGCTACTGGCACGCAACAAAATGTACTTGGAGGACGTGGCGCACCTGGAACCCAACAAAAAGGATTTGAAATATCTGATGTACGTTCTTCGCCACAAGGCAGGCCCTCTGGTACGCCACAAGGCAGGCCTTCCAGTACGCCACAAGGCAAGCCCGTTAGTACGCCACAAGGCAGGCCCTTTAGTACGCCACATGGCGGGCCCTCTAGTACGCCACAAGGCAGGCCCTCTAGTACGCCGCAAGGCAGGCCCGTAGTGTCTGATACGCAACAACGAAAGCCTGGATCAGGAACTGTGCCTGATGCTACTAGACCACTGGGTTCAGCAGTGGGACAATTAAGAACTCCTATCACGCAACTACAAGGGCCTGGAGCTACTGGCACGCAACAAAATGTACTTGGAGGACGCGGCGCACCTGGAACCCAACAAAAAGGATTTGAAATATCTGATGTACGTTCTTCGCCACAAGGCAGGCCCTCTGGTACGCCACAAGGCAGACCTTCTAGTACGCCACAAGACAGGGCTGTTAGTACGCCACAAGGCAGACCCTTCAGTACGCCACATGGCGGGCCCTCTAGTACGCCACAAGACAAGCCCTCTAGTACGCCACAAGGCAAGCTCTCTAGTACGCCACAAGACAGACCCTCTAGTACGCCACAAGGCAGGCCCGTAGTGTCTGATACGCAACAACGAAAGCCTGGATCAGGAACTGTGCCTGATGCTACTAGACCACTGGGTTCAGCAGTGGGACAATTAAAAACTCCTATCACGCAACTACAAGGGCCTGGAGCTACTGGCACGCAACAAAATGCACTTGGAGGACGTGGCGCACCTGGAACCCAACAAAAAGGATTTGAAATATCTGACGTACGATCTTCGCCACAAGGCAGGCCTTTTAGTACGCCACAAGGCAGGCCCTCTGGTACGCCACAAGGCAGGCCTTCTAGTACGCCACAAGGCAGGCCCTTTAGTACGCCGCAAGACAGGCCCTCTAGTTCGCCACAAGGCCGGCCCGTAGTGTCTGATACGCAACAAAGAGAGCCTGGATCAGGCACTGTGCCTGGTGCTACTAGACCATTGGGTGCAGTAGTGGGACAATTTGGAGCTCCTATCACGCAACTACAAAAGCCCGGAGCTACTGACACACAACAAAATGAATTTGGAGGACGTGGCGCACCTGGAACGCAACAGAAAGGATTGAAAATATCTGATGTACGTGCTTCGCCACAAGGCAGGCCCTCTAGTACGCCGCAAAGCGGACCCTCTAGTACGCAGCAAGGCAGGCCATCTAGTACGCCGCAAGGTAGGCCCTCTAGTGCGCTACAAGGCAGGCCTGTAGTGTCTGATACGCAGCAAAGAGAGCCTGGATCAGGCACTGTGCCTGGTACTACTAGACCATTGGGTGCAGCAGTGGGACAATTTGGAGCTTCTATCACGCAACTACAAAAGCCCGGAGCTACTGGCACGCAACAAAATGAATTTGGAAGACGTGGCGCACCTGGAACGCAACAGGAAGGTTTTGAAATATCTGATGTACGTGCTTCACCACAAGGCAGGCCTTCTAGTACGCCACAAGGCAGGCCCGTAGTGTCTAGTGCGCAACGAAAAGAACCTTCATCAAGATTTGTACCTGGTGCTACTGGACCACCAGGTGCAGCAGTGCAACGATTGTCTACGAATAAAAATAAGAAAGAAGATACCGAGTGCGAATGTCCTCCAGGGTACGCTTCTTCGCCTGATACAAGTCTTTCTAAACATGGCAGTACATCGCATAATGCCGAAATAAAAACTGGTGTAATTCCGCTACTATATGTACCTGTTCCCAATGATAAATTACCATCTGCGGCAAATGTCAAACAAGATGTTAATTCTTACAATGATTACTGGTACAGATTATTGTGTTATACATACGGAAATCTTTTCGCAAACTATTACAATACAAAAACATAGATTAGAAGAATTACTACTAAATAATTACAGTTAAAATTATGTTTAGTATAGCTATAGCGTATAAGTAATAGTGAAATTATAGCTGAAAAAAATAATGTAATTTTATTGCTTATGATAATTTTATAGCTTTTTGTAAATAAAACTTAATTTATTGAAAATTTGTTAGTTTGTTTCAATAAGATGAAAAATAATAATAGTCTAAATAATTAAAACGATAAGCGACATTTATAAGAAGAGCAAATATTTTCAATGTAATGAATAAACTAGATGCTATTTTGCATATTATGATAATTACTTGCTAAAATATTTCGGAGTTTAAACTGAAACAAATTTTGAATTTATTTGATTTTAATTTTAATAGCAAATGTTAATATTACTTGTTTACAAAATCTTTAAATATTCATAAAAAAACCTAAGCTTAACACGTTGACGGACAGTAGGAACAAGCGAAGTTCGAAAATTGACACTATATGTTTTTGTGATTTTTAGAATGTTAGAAGTATAGTTTTACTCTTTCTGCTTAAATAAACTTAATTTTGATTAATTTAGTACCTTTAATTAGGTTGCGGCTATAACAGCAAAAATTTAAAAATGTAAATGACAGGTTTAATGGTTCAAACAAGCAATTTTTGTATGCAACAAAGTATTTTTGGGAGTTTTACACGAAATGTTAGTTCTTAATCAAACAAAAATAAATAAATGACAAAAAAATTTATTATAATTTTATAATTATTATACATTATTTTCGGTATGCCATGTTTCAAAGCATGGTGCAGGACACAGTGCAGGTTTTGACATGCAATTCTTGCAGCAATATGATGTTTCCTTCCTTATTCCCTGTTTATAGCATTGTTTACAACGCTGAAAATATGTTTTTCGCTGATAATTTTCAGGAGGTGAAATTTTCTCAGGAAAATGCAGTGTTCCATTGTTGTTGATTTCATTGGTTTGGATTTGTGCACGTTTAAATTGAACCAAAGTTCTTCCATCCCGTTTATTATCTATACCAGTTAGAGATCGTATGATTGCTTCCCTGTACTCTATATACTTCATTTGAGAACCTGTCTTTTCTTTAAAGATGTAGAAAGAATTCCATACTGCTACATATAGTATGTAGCAGTATAGTTATATAAATAATAATAAATATCGTTAAACGTATCAATAAGAACTATAAATTCAACAGAAAACACGATCGCACTACTCCCTTCACAACCACGTGCATACTGAATCTGCAACTCGTATAACAGGTGAAATATGAACTTCAACCGAAAAAGATGTTTTCAAAACACGACACTATGATTCTACGTATACGCCAGTAAGTGCACATTTGTGCTGCTATAGCCGTAGTGTCTAAAAACGACCGTTTCGTTTTGAACGGCTATAGCAGTCATGCCACATTGTGAACTTCGCTTTGACGGCTATAGCCGCAATTGTCCGTCAACGTGTTAAAATAATAATTTAAATTGTGTGTAAAACTATTCTTAATTTACCGACATAATAACATAGACAAGACGGGCGGAGAAAGTCTACTACAGTATAAAAACTTTGCACAATGATGCAAAGTTCTTTTTTTAAAAAAAAATGACAATTAAAGCGTAAAAATACTTTATTATTACCAAGTTTTTGATGAGAAATCATGCTATTTTTATGTTATGTACTATTTTTATACTTGATACGAAATTGTTAATATAAGAATATATAATATTCTTAATTGCATTAAAATATATGAAAATTTTTGTTTTTGAATTTTCAACTTTTTAGAATGATTTATTTTATTTGTATTTTTTTCCTTTTTTTGGTAATTTTATAAGATATTTTTTGTTTTAGACGTGTTCAATTTTGTTTCATAAATTATGATGAAAACTAATTGTAAGTATACTAAAAATTTTAAAGAAGTATTTTTTATGAAATATTAAGTTTTGAAATAATCGAGTTTTAAAAAAATATGGAAATATGTGCATTTTTTCCAATCGAATAGTTATTGAAATTATATTAAACTGTAACAGAAAAATTTAAAAATTTAAATATTAATTCAAGATTATTAATATAATACAATCGTTCATCCCAAACCAAATTTATATTAATATTTCTTTGATTGTTGTTATGGAAACTATATGAAAATTTTGTAAAAAATTATTTATACATAACATTAAAATTTTTGTATAAATATTTGATATACTGATGTGCATGTAAGAATGCAATTTTTGTCTCGAGAAGTAAGTTTTTAAGTACATATTATCATTGGTAGAAACCCAAATTAAATTAAATGACGCTTACTTATAAATTTTATAATAAAACTAATAAATTTTACACACAAATACATAAAGTGTTTGATAAAAAAGATCTTGTTAATACATTGAAAATGCGCATATTTTATCAGGGTACTAATTTTTTATTTCAAAACGAAATAATAGCTACATTATTACACCAATGCAAAATATGAATGTCATAGGTACATCTTTTACAGAGAAACATGCTATATAATGACTTTATATTTGAATATATTTTAATAAAATGTATATCAATTATTAATATGATTTTTATATTTGTTAGAAACCAAAAAAGGTTACACTTAGCCTGTCAATTATCTTCATAATGAAAAGATTATGAAAAATGTAACAACCCACATATATACCTGAATAATTTTATATATAAATATAACTGAGAATTTTCTTAAAAATATTTTCAAGCAATTTTTTAAACTGTAAAATACCAACAAAAATTAATAATACTTTCCAGTTTTAAAAAATTATGCATGATTCAATTTTACTTATCTAATAAACTTATTATCGAAATGGATTATGTAAATTTGCAATAGTACAATTAAAAAAATCGTATTCCAAAACTGTCTTAGATCTCATTTCTAATTATAATTCTCATTGTTAGGTATACAATATAAAAAAGAAATATTTTGATACTTTATAACCTATTTATATATCCGATAATATAGAGTCCGTTCATTTGCATAATAACCTTGTCCATAAAAAATAATAGCTGTTGCTTATATCATCCGAATCGTCAAATTTATTGTTGAATTTTAGTGATATATTTACAGCGGATATTTCTTTATAAATTAAAGTTGTAATAATACTCTCAAGTTAAACAAAAATTTTGTGGTTTATTTAATAATATCACAAACCTTTTTTTTTTTATTCTGAGGTATATGTATATATATATATGGAATTCATTTTTGCAAATTGATGTGTTTAAATTTATCATAATTATAATAATAGCTTTTTAAAATTTCTAAAAATTCAAACTTTGCAAAGTTTTCTGAACTTTTAAAAATTTCAATTTATAATAATTTTGATTTTTTAAACTCTAAAGCATGTAAATTTTATTCACATAGTATTTGTTCACAGCATGAACATTTTGATACATTCATTTATTATCTATTTATAAAAATGTATAATGTTTTATTATTAAAATTTTAGGTATCTTCGTGGCGCAGCTTCTTGCCGTTCAACCATAATTTCTTCATACAATTTGATGCCATCAATGCTGTGGTCATCTATTTCTATTTAAAAATATTAATCAAAAATAATGTAACAGTTGAATATAGTCCTTTCGGCCACTACAGTGTATAAATGACCACGGAAAAAATTCGAATATTTTCGCCTGATTTGATTATTTACACGACAGGTACAGCAACAACCGTTTTCAATACAATTATGAATTCATTCGTCAGCATTATTTTTTCTTATTCAGATCTGAACTAATTTATCACAGTATAGGCATTTGTATATGTTTTTTAAAATTCTTCAGAGTATTTCAAATTCTATCAGAGTACTTTAAAATAAAATTCTGTTTCTCAATATAATAAATATAACAGTGAGCAGTGATCTCTGAATATTTCTTGAGAAGGTGATATATTAGGTATGAAGTATGCAAAATATCATACTATGTTTATCTTAAATTTGGAATATTTTCCAGCAACCACTCAGGTGCTTTACAGTCTGCAAATTCTAACATTTACTTTTTAATAGTACTTACCCCATGTTTGGGGCTAGTTGTAACATGTACCGACGCAAGCAGTAACAGCAAAAAAAAAAACAATAATACATCTGATAATTTATTATTTACATATTTTGAAGAATTTTGACTTGCTGCTAAGCAATTCTTTTTATAAATCTATAACTGATACAAATGAATTATTTCCAGTAATATAAATTTTTATAATAAATCAATGTATGAATCAACTACACTTATAATAATGCAAATAAAATATATCGTGTCTCCCGTAAACTATAAATTCCACCAATATTCTTCACTTAAGTCTGTATATTATTCTTGTTACAACTAACCCCAAGATTTTGTTTCAACTAATCCAACGTGTTTTTTTTTACATTAATCAAGATAACTATTTAAACAATTTAGCAATCACATAAATTGTTGCACATTATCAAATAAGATTGATAAATTTGAAACAAAATGACATTAAATTTAAAATCTGTTGATAATGACGTAAACCAAAATTTTTCAGTAGTACAATTTTAAATTACATGTCAAAAATGACGGACCTGCACAGTTCTGTATAATGCGCCAGCCTAAAGGATAGTAGCAATGACAATATTATGTAGGACGAACCAATCTGAATATAAAATGTTACTATTGTTTTTCCAATTTTTTTTTCAATTTTTTTTCCAATTTTTTTTTGTAAACATTTGTTTTTGCAAGATATTTCTAAATATATATGCAGTACGTGATAATAGTAATAAAATTCAAACTTTACATTATTAACGTTAATAATTTCAAAAGGTCAAATTTTATGAACTTACAATAAATTTCATGAATTTTTAAATAAAAAGTCATTAATATAACTTCTAAAGCTGTTTTGTGAATACTTTTTTCACTTTCAAACTCCTACTAACTATGCTTTATTTTTCAAATCACAATTTGTTTATTTACCTTATACTTATACCTTATACCTTATATGGCTTATATGCCTTATACCTTAATGCACAACTAGTTTTTCTCGATGGTTGTTGTATTAAACTCGATCGATATTGTTCCGCGATGTATTCAAATTGTGACTCGTGTTCATCATGAGTATAATGCCCCATGTGGATTATAAAATTGTTAAAACTGGATATCCCAAAAAATGCAAATGATTATTATTTTACATATTTTGCTGATTTTAGCGCAGATTGACTTTGTTCCAGCCTTCGTTGGTTAACCTTTTACCTGTTAGGTGGCAACTACTTGGTCATGTGTCATTTGACACCACCAAGATCGAGTATAAATAAAATCACCCAAAATTTAATGAATCAGTGTAGTCTTTTACGTTCATCAACAACAATGTTTAAGTTCCTGGTAAGATTTTCATTATCAGTAGAAGTGAAATATTAAGAGTGAAATTATCGATATTTTTTCAAATATTAAGATGATACAAAAAAAAGCTTATCAATGAAAAGCAAAAGTGGATGCATTATTGTGATAATAAAATAAATAAATGATAATTTTTTAATCGTTAAATATTTCCTATATGTGAATTGTGCGTGATGCTGGCAATACAAATGCATTCATCTTAAAACATTTTTTTTGACTTTATGTAATTAAAACTGTAATAAAATAATACAAATACAAGCCCATCAAATAAAACACTAAACTTCTCTCAACGGAGTGAACTCTGAAAAACTATTATTTTTTTTTCATGTATTCCAATTTTTTTTTGGATTCCTTTCAATTATGTAATAATAACTCATTTAGATTTTTTAGATAAGCTATTTTTAATAAAATAAAAAAAATCTAATACAAATAAATTTAAATCTTGAAGCGATTGTCATGAAAATGTAGTCATTGTAATTAACGAGTTCGGAAAATTTTATTAGTTTCATTGACTGAACTCATTATTTTTTAGCTATAAACATTAAGGGGCACAACTAGTGTGAAATTTTCAAAAAATCGAATTTTCAAATTTTCCATATTTCGATAGGTTATACCTTTAAAAATAACATACCAAAATTTTAAATCGATATTTTAAATAGTTTTTGAGTCACAGCCATTTAAAGAGTATATATATAATATATAGTATAACACTCATTTTATCTTTAAACGCGTTTTTCTCGAAACAGCATTTTTCGAATTTGCTGCAGCAATACTCAAAAACAAATGATCCAATCACTATCAATTTTTTTACATGTTCTATATATAGTTCTCCATAAAATGAACTATCGATTTTTTGATCGGATCAAAAATCGAATTTTGGCAGTCCAAAAACGACCAAAATTTTGGGTAAAATTCGGCTTTTTTTAAAAAAACGCTGTCATTTTGTCAATTTTTTATTTTTTTTCTTTATCGTAGTTCATTTTACAAACAATATTATCTAGTTTAACGAGATTTTTTTTTAAATTTTATCCACGTAGAAGACCGGAATCACTGCAGCAGTGAAAGTCCTTTTTTTGTCGCGCCGTTGAAAATCGACGATAACTTAAAAAATATTTATTTTTTTTCTTCAAAAATTTTACTATGTATTTTTAAAATATGTATAAATTTATTACTGAAATTTTGGAATGATTGATAAAGTAGTTTTTTTTTTAATATAAATTCCCAAATATCACCTTTTTTTAGGCGGTTGAACTAGTTGTGCCCCTTAAATTAGACAAAATGTATGAACATGAATTAATAGGCACGAATAATCTTGCAAAAAAAATTTAATACGTTGGCCACGTTTTATATATGAGTATTTTTGCTTTTATGACAATAAAGTTACATTTTCGTAAGATCAGTTTTCTAACAAGAACCAAATAACCATCTAATCAAATCCGAATCAATTCTAGTACGTCGCAATCTTGGTGGTGGCCATTTCGGCACAAGATGATGGTCAATACAGACCGGAACTGTACAACCAAGGTGGAAACGATGGACGTTACTACCCGAGTGATGATGGCAAATACGTGCATGTAGGTGGTGGTAATGATGGACGTTACTACCCTAGCGACGATGGAAAATATGTTCACATTGGCGACGGCGACAGGGGTCAATATAATGGCGACAATGGTAAATACGTCCATCAAGGAGACGACGCCGGAAAATACGTGCATCAAAGCGACGCCGGTAAATACGTACATCAAGGAGACAACCCTGGAAAATACGTGCATCAAGGAGACAACCCCGGAAAATATGTGCACCAAGGAGACAACCCCGGAAAATATGTGCACCAAGGAGGTAATAACGGCGGAAACGGACAATACAATGGAAACAACCAACAAGGTGGAAGCGGTTCCGGCAACCGTGGAGGATCAAACCGAGGCACAGGTGGTAACCCAAACCAGGGTGCAGGTGCAGGCGGTCGTCCAAATAATGGTAACAGACCAGGAACAGGCGGCGGACACAACTTCAATGGAAACCAAGGTCCTTCATCTCCAACCGGAAAATTCGAAGGAGGATGGAGAATTATTAAGCACATCAAAACTCAAGATGAAGATGGATACCATTACGAGTAAGTAAACTAAATCACATACACAATCATGAAGGTATCACGATAATAGTTGATCCCGAATAACTATTTTTGTATTTCTTTGGATTATATTTATATTTCCTTGCAGGTACGAAACTGAAAACAGAATCTTCGGCGAAGAAGAAGGAAAACTACACAACAAAGGAACTGATGAAGAAGCTTTGAAAGCTCATGGTTACTACAAATACACCGGACCAGACAACGTAGTGTACCGTGTAGATTATACCGCTGATGAAAATGGATTTGTACCACAAGGCGCACATTTGCACCCTGTTCCCGAATCAGTCAAGAGAACCCTCGAATATTTGAAAAAGAAAGGATTATTGTGATAAACTAATGATAATTAAGATTTTTCTAGATAATTAAACAGTCATATATTTAATTAATTTTTTGTCGAGTACCTATAAATAATTTAGTTTATTGCAATTTAATATTTAAATTTAATTTCAAATTTGTATATTATTTGTAAAATGTTGTACCTGTTCAAAATATATATGTAAATGAGTCAGTAAAAATGATGTGTTTTTTATATTTCGCAATTGTTTCGATTCCAGAAATTGATAATAATTTGCTATATGAACACAAAAAAAAATTTAAACCTAAACTAAATGAGCATAATTAGTGAATAATATGAAACAATAAATTAATAATAATTCTGAGTTGATACATGAATAATATCAATGAGTATTCTAAACCCGCAAAAAAAAAATCAAGGTAGAATGACAAATGCTGCCTTGATTTAATCTGCCTGGAATTTATTTCACACTTGTATATATATTTTGCACATTGCACTTATTAATGTAATAATTTAAACTTGCAACTTATGTATATAAAGTTGCAAGAAATTTTTAATTGATGAGTATTTAAACTAGCCAAGTGTACATTATTGAAAGAAGTTCAAATTTAGGACTATATATAAAGAAAATAAATCAACAAAAAATGCAGGAAATAATTACAAATATCATATATTATAAATTACTTAATTCGTTATAGTTTATGTAAAAATTTATACCCAAAATAAACAGTTAAATCTGCGCGTTCAATCACACGAATATTCTAAATGTACGTTTATATTGCAAGTGAACATATGTTTCTGAAAATTTATAAAAAAACAGCAAATAATAATTAATCACTAATATAAATAGCTGAAATAAAATCATTTTTACAGTTCTCCTATATCGGTATAGTTCAGCTCTGTTTATTATATCAACTGGTTTTGTTAAAAATACTACAAATAATTCCATTTATTGAATATATATATATATATATATATATATATATAGTATATATATATATATGTGTGTGTGTGTGTATAGTTGACATTTTACATTTCCAAAATTAATTTAATACAGAAGATATAAAACTATGACGCACCTAAAATCACATTCCTTCCCACGCATAAAAATTTTACTATAAAAATGTTAAACTTTTTAATTAAATCAACCTTTAAAAAACTACGCCAAATATTAGCATATAAATGTCGAAAATCAAATGGTGCTAGTGTATCATCAACTTGTTTCTGATTTATAGCCTCGTAAGTTTGTATTCGGTTTTTTTTAAAACATAGTATATGTTAATTAAAAAATTAGAAAAAAATAATTTTATGCACAAAGGTGATGCAATCTATGTTAATGTACTTTTAATCAGCAAATCAAAAAGAAAGCATAATAATATAAAAAATATTAAAAGTAAACAGTAATTAAGTTTTTCATAGACTAAGACATTATCTTTTTATGCGATACTAGTTTTTTCTTATTTTCAAGATTTTCAAAATTTAAGCATTGTATCATGTTCTTCATAAATCTTCGATTTCAAATTTGACTATTTATTAATTTCATTCATGAATAATGCAATTCACCACATCACTTCACTCCATTTGATAAATAATTTTTTGTCAAATAATTATCGATAATTCTGTTTCCATATGCTTTTGATAAAAAGTGAGTGAATTGGAATTATAGATCAATATCGCAGGTAAATAATTTTTGCTTCACAATTCTAAATATATTTTAACAAATTTTTTTAAAAAAAGGTACATATTCCATTTATTTTTAAGTTTTTTTTAATATTCTGTAATCATCATCCCTAATATTGTTGTTTGAGAAAAAAAATAAACATCTTTAAAAAAAACTAATTGTTTTTTATTTATTGGATTAATAATTTGGAAAAATACCATATTTAATGAAAAATGCAAGATTTATTATATAAAATGAAAGTATGTATATACATCAAATTGCCGTGAAAATTTGGGAAACTGTTAGGTATACCCCAGGACAGGTTTTTGCATATTTTGAGAGAAACCAAGTGGTAAGGGTTGACCACTTCGAAGACTGTTTTTTTTTATTTTTTAGGTCAATGTTTATTTTTTTATAATGCGTATACAAAAACCACATATAACCCTAAATTTTTACCCTCTTACCACATACCTCTATTTCGTAAAAATTACATCATTTTTCATCTCGATTTTTGTCAGTAAATGTTTCTTATTGAATTTTAATTGAGATTTGTTCAGCCTATGAAAAAGCTCAATTTTACATAGAAGAAATTAATTTCATCAAAGGTTGTCCAACTCTAACAATTATTTTTTAATGTATTGGATAAATTTTCTTGTTATACGGTAGAGCGGGGCTCAAAGGTCCGTGGGCATGAAGGTTTTCCATAATCTCTATAAAAGCTCACATATACACAAACTAGACTTTTAAGCTGGCTATGATGCGAAAAGCAAAATAACAGTAAAAAAAGTATAAAGAAATTTTATAAATCATATTGATCAAGAAATATTTAAGCGCTTTGGATTAAACGGGAACAGATAAATTTTTTTAGAAAAAATAGCAAAGATATTTCTATATTTGTGGCGAGCAGAGCATGTCCGACTTACACGAAAGGGATCTTCGGATCGAATCCTGTCGTTGACATAAAATATAAAAAATATAGTTAATTTGAAATTAAAATAGAATTGTTAAATTGAATTTAAATAGAAAATCATAAGAAAGAAAAAAAAAACAAGATTAAAAATTGAGAAGATCAGATTTAGAAAAAAAATGATGAAATCAGTTGTGAAGAGCAAAAAAAAAATTGAATAGAATAGGATATAAATATAACGATAATCTAGAGTCTAGAATATATAAAGATAATGTAGAATATATATATATGCAGATTATATGGAATATATAAATGAAAATGTTATAAGTGGCTAAATGCTTTAACTAAGCGAGGCCAATAAAAAAAATCTATATTCAGACAATAACTGAGAAATTTTCTGTTTTTTTTCTATTTCGAGAGTTGGTTGTTTGATATGTGCTGTGATGTATGTTTGTTGAATTCAGTTTTTTTTCTGAAATTTGTTCCATATTTATAGGTAATTATTAATATTGGTAGAAAAGTAATATGCCTAACATAAATGATTAAAATTATTTTTCGATTTCGGTGTTGAATTTTCTGATAAGTTATATTATTTTTAAGCATCGTCTGAAATACTTTGAACAGTGCGAAGCATGAAGGAGTGCTGTAATTACACTAAGAGTGATTATTAGCACTCATTATGATTTCAATGCAAAATTAGTACTGATATTTACTAATGCTAATGATGACAAAACCAATGCCACATAGTTAATTAATCATATATCTAATTATCTTTTGAAAGACATTCAATTTTTAATATAATATTATATTTAAAATATAAGTATATTATAGATACCTCATTGAAAAAAAATCTTTATCAAAATTGGAAAAAAAATGTTTTAAAATTGGAAAAAAAATTCAAAAAATTTTTTAGCTTTTCTCAAAATCAATAGTTTCGTCAACACAAGCGATTTTTTAAATACTATTTTTGCATATTTAGCTCCGTATCTCCAAAATGACTGAACCTGCCTATGCCAAAATTTAATCACCACTTTTTCCCATCAATACGATTTGAATGCTTTAAATCCCTAAACTAGGGTGATCTGTGCGCCCGAAATCGTGGACAAAAAATTAGAGACACACAAACACACATACAAACATCAATTTTTTCTAAGATGCGCCAAAATATTCAGAAATCTCTGAAACGTGAAGATATGCAAAAATTTTGTTTTTCGAATTTTTGCTATTACTATAACTTACCCTGCGGAAATTTAATAAAATTATATTTATAAAATCTTTACAATTCAACACTTTCTCATTATTTTGGAGTACTTTTGAAAAATTTAACGCATGTGTTTGTGTGTGAGTATTTATCTATGTGTGTTAAGATCTCTCCTTATTTTTAACAAAATTCTGAATTGATATCGATGGTTCAAAAAACATTCAATCTATATATATTTATTATGTGCCGAGCACATTGATTTTGCTAAGTCCAGCCGTTTCGAAGTTACGAAAGATAAAAGCACTAAAAATATTTCGTTTACATAATTTAGTATTGCATGTGATGACCAGAAATGAATATAGGCAGATGTATTAAATGATTAGATGTTTACAAAAATTTTGCAATACTTTGAGAAAATAGGAGTTGGATTTCCTGGTTACGATGACTCTCCAAGTGGGAACGATACTTCTACAGACTATATTTTAGTATCATGATCCTCAAACATGGGAGATCTTCTAAACATGCCCTTTTCTTATAAAATTCACTCTCATGCAACAAATTTAATTATATATGTTATATTACATAATATTCGAAGTTTAAAAAAACATGAATCTATTTTTTTAAATATAAAAATGTTTACCTTTTGGAGTAAATTTGTTACATTGGTAAATTGATGCTTAACACATCTTTCTTTGCACCCACGCGAGTATTTCATCCTCATATTTTGTAATTGAATGTTTCTATTGAAATTATGTTTAGTTAGGTTATAAATGGATAGAAGAATATATAGAAGGTAGTTATACGATTGTTAGTACATACGATATCCCAAAGATGCAATATTTTATTCGTGCCGACTCTTAGAACACATTACTTTTGAAAGAAAATTCACTGGGAGAAAAAATATGTTATATCGTTATATATATAACACAAAATCTATGATAGAAAATATTTTTCAAAAAAAAATTGTTATGTGTGACTTCTCAGATACGAAAGTACGTTCCATTTTCACTTTTTTTTTGTCAAGTATACAGTGTTTTAAACAACAAAAAAATGTTTTAAATAAATATAACAATGACCGGAAAAATTGAACTACTGGAAAAAAATTGCCAAGTTGTCTTTAAACCTCAAACTTAAAAAATTGCTTTTCCACCATAAAGGAAAATTCCAAATAATACATTCTATATAACATACACATTTTTTACATGTTATGTTTTTATATTTAAAAAAATATGCTATTATAAATTCTAGTTAATAAATAATTTGTGAAAATTCGAATTTTAATTTAATAATTAAATCAATTAAAATTGTTATTAAATTGATATTACAATTACGGACGTCCAAAGCAAATTTAAAAAACTTGTGAACAAACACAACTTGTGAATAAACATTTTTGCTTTGCTTGAATTTGTTAGGAGAGTAAACAATAATAAATCTTAAACCTATATGTGTATGTATATATACATATATATATATATATATATAATATTATGGTGGCCCTTAATATACATATTTTCGATTTTCTTTGCTCCCAAGGGTTCCAAATTGATAAAGGATCTCCGAACTCCAACCAAAGCTTCTTCCAAAGTATATACTTATTTTATAAAATATATAATTATTGTTGTAATTTTTTTTGTTTGTGGTCAAAATAAGCTAATAAAATGTTATTTTTTAAATTTTGATATATTTATCGCTAAGTTATAAAATTCTCAAAAACAAATGAAATTTTACCCATCTTAAAGTTAATATGAGTTAAAACTTTAAGACAATTTTAAACATTTGAGCCCATTGGAGCAAAAAAAATCGAAAATATCCATATATAGAAATTAATAGACCTAGCACAATTTATACAGAAGTAGTAATGAAACTTTATTAGTGCTCGTTAATAATACTCGATGAAAGCGTTAGTGTTTTAATATTAATATTTAATTAATGTTAATAGCAACTTATAATTATGCATGTATGCAGAGTATAATCAAAATTGATATATTTTTGAAAATAGACTTCAGATATTCAGCATGAAATTTTAAGCAAAAAAAAAATTTGAAAGGAACGTTACTTACGCACACAAGGATCAATAAAAAAGTGCACATTACTGATTAAGTTCTATATGGGTTATCAATCGCTCTCTGCCAAAATAAAAACTAGAGTAATATTTGTTCTGAATTTTAGCAAAATGAAAGAATATTTACATCAGAATATAAGTCACGACAAAGAATGAGATGAGTAGTGGGAATGTGATTGTGATATATTTGGCGGTCCTTCAAAGATCGAATCTAAATGTGAACCAAATCGTAATATCTGATTATAATTTAAAATACATAATTAAAAATATTTTTGACTAGAACAACGATACATCTTCGTATGCACTATGGCGCCCGAGAAGATCTATATGGTCGTCATTGGAATTCTTCGAGAGCAATTTACATAACAGAGCAATATTTGTGTCACTTTCTTATAAAATATTAGACAGCTATAAAAAATCCGTGGGGAGCAATAAACGCCAATACAACCTTCAAAGATCTGATTTTGTGGATCAATTTTGATGAAGTGTGGACTGTATATAAGCCAACTGTTGCATTGTTCTCCATCGTAGTTTGCATCGATCTCTTATTAGTGTACAAGTGCAATATACAATGAACGGATTCATAGTAAGTACATGGTGATCATAAATACATTTACCGATGGATACACGAATGTGATTAAATAAATTAGTGATAACAAATCTAATACGACCCTCCGAATATTAAATAGTTTATGATAATCGATATTAAAAAAATAGTGCAAAGTTTGAAGAACAATACGAAAATCATTATATAAATTTGAAAAGGATATCAATAATAGTGCATTTTTATGTTTTAATAACAATATTTATGAAAGTAATTCTACAAATTAGTGAGGAAGCAAAGTGAAATCAAAAGTAGGAGTATACGTTATGATACGCTTACGCTTCACAGTGTAATCATAATTTATTACATGAAGAAATATTTACACAATTTCATTGTTTTCGGTATTAATTAAAAATGTTTATGTAGTGACTTAGTACAATATAAATGTGCAATACGATTACAAACATTATTTTATACATTTATGTCTTCAACTTTCAGATTCTAGTCTTGGCCTATGTGGCTGTAACATTTGCCCAAGATGATGGTCAATACAGGCCAGAATTGTATAACAAAGGTGGTAACGATGGGCGCTACTACCCCAGTGACGACGGCAAATACGTGCATATCGGCGATGGCGACAGGGGACAATACAATGGCGACAATGGTCAATACGTTCATGTAGACGATGGCGACAGAGGTCAATACAATGGTGACAACGGCAAGTATGTACACCAAGGAGATGGCGACAGAGGACAATACAGACCAGACCAACATGCATCTGGAACCGGGCATGGTTCTGGAAACCGTTTCCCACATGGTAACGGTAATGCAAATGGAGGTGGAAGTGGAGCAGGTAATGGACATGGACATGGATCTGGATCTGGATCTGGATCAGGAAGCGGATTTGTACCAAACCGTCCAACCAATAATGTAGACAGCTACAACGGCAAATACAGAATCATCCGTTTCGAGAAAGATCAAGAAGAAGATGGTTACCATTATTTGTAAGTTTGGATTACTTTAGTACTGTAATAAGTAGCTCAAGTATTGGAAGATGTGAACCATAGAAAATTAAGTATTCACAAAACATTTTAAATTGAAACAAATAAAAAGGAATTTTATATGTAAAAGTAAATGACCGCTTAATAAGCCAAACAACTACATATTAGTATCGAACAAGTTCCGCGTTTTTTTTAAATAGAACTTTTTTATATCTTGCTATAAAAACTTCAAAAAGTAGTAAAACATCAATCTATAATTAATTTATGGATATGTATTGATAATTATATTCTTTATTATTGATTATTATATTATTATTTTGCAAAATTGCAGATATGAAACCGAAAACAAAATCTTAGCCGAAGAACAAGGTAAACTCCACAACAAAGGAACCGACCAGGAAGGTATGAAGGCACATGGTTTCTTCCAATATACTGGCCCAGACAACGTGGAATATCGTGTAGATTACACAGCTGATGAAAATGGTTTTGTTCCTCAAGCCAGTCATTTACCAACTCCTCCTCCAATTCCAGAAGCAATCCAAAGATCCCTTGACTGGTTGAGAAGCCAAGGACAATTATAAGAAAATGACAGCGTATGATTTCAGAAAATACTTAATTGATCAAAAAAAAACTTTACAGTCTTATTTTTAATTCTATGTATTTATATGTAATACCCAATTGTGTTCATAAGCATTTAGTCAGAGGTATGATACTTGTAAAATATCAGATTTTATATTATAAAATGAATTGAAAATGTCATCAACTATTTGTTGATAATCATTATTCTTTTACAATAAATATTTTTAAGTTGAATTTGTGTTTTATTATAAAAACAATTTATGACTTAAAAAATAGATACTAGAAGAATGAAACAATTAAGGGATCAACATTTTTAATATAGGCTCCTATGACAATATATGATGAATAATATATACATAAATGTTTGTTAAATATTTACGATTATGATATATTACAACAATTTATCAAAAATACTGGATTAGAGTGAAGACCTCAGCATCCACATTACATAATCTATTTACATATTGATAAATGAAGAAATGCACGGTCCTACTAATAATGACAGGCGATGATTCAGTGATTAAGCGATTTCTATTCAAATCAAATTTACATTCATAGTATTTGTATGTTTTTTTTAGACGATGACATTTGATTAACTGCCTATCCGAATATTTATTATTTTTGAACAGCATCGCACACACAAACACACTCAAAATGTCAAACACATACATTAAATGTAATATATAAATTATAAATATATAAATTTATCAACGGCAATAAATTTTATATTATTTATGGCATTCTTGAAAAATATTCTTTATTATAATTCATTATTTCAAGCAGAGTGTGGCGTTAGGATAATTATGGATGAACATTCATCCAAATATGAAACAAATGTAATGAATCATTTTATTAACTAAAACTGATAATAGGTGTACCAGTTTTTGTGTGCTATAAAAATTGGTTCATATTAAAGGCTTTAATTACTAAAAAAGCGAAGAACCATTAAGAGGTATTACGTTAGCCAAAAACTGAAGAACTTTGGATTAGTAAGTCAGATAATAGTGAAGTTTAGATAAGTACTTTAGATAGTATTAGAGGAATCAAATGTTGAAAAACTTGAAGATGTTATATCATTCGCTTATTACACTTACTAACTTTATATATATTAGTTTTATTTTTTTTTTAAATAAAGATACATATACTTCATTTTGTTCATTTTTAAGCACATTCTTCTTGTATATTTTTAACCCTTGTATATCTTTAAACTTTTGCAATGCTATTGTTTCTACAAATTTCAAAATGTAATCATGGTGCATGGTATCGTGCCTTAAGGCAAATTGCTGGAACTTCCCGTACCGTAACGTTCGAGGAATATTAAATGTTTTCAAATAGATCATTATAAATACTGTAACATTGTCTAATATTTAGAAGAATTACATAAACTGAATTACAAAGTTAAAATTATTTATTTAGAGTATATAAGTGAGCATTAGAATTTTAGCCAGAATTAAAATTAGAATCTAAATTATTTTCTAAATACAAAACAAAAAATTTTGGACAAAAAATTAAATTTTGAAATAAAAAAAATCTAATAGCAATAGTTTCGTCAACAGAAGCAAAAAGTTATATCCGTAATGACTGGCCTGCCCTTACCAAAAACTAATCAGCACTTCTCCCTATCAATAGAAATCCAATGTATTTTGAACCATTCAAATTGGTTGATTCGTGCGCTCGAAAACGTCGACGCAAAATTGCGGACACAAAACGCACACACACACATCCATTTTTTCTGAGATATACCGAAATGTTAAAAGCCCATTGCTATTACTTACCCTACGAACCCTACGGTTAGTAATACTACCCTAAGTTAATAAATCTCATTTCCAATTCTGCTAGGTTTTTTTCCAATTATATAACCTATATAGGTTATTTTTTTGCTTTTCTTGCTTTTCGTATATAATTAGTATAATAACATAATACAATCTAAACTTGAATCAGAGGTTCCGGGTTCGATCCCACTTCAAGTAGCCGCAGTATGACAACGGTTTTCACTTGGATATCTTTCTTTCTTATCCGGCATTGCTGCATCAATAAATAGTCGCGCTATTACAGAAATCGTAATAATAATTTATCAGACAGAGATGGGACAACAGTTGGGGTTGCCATCTGAAAATCCAACTAGAATTAGGTCAACAACAACGTATAGTATTCTCAAGTTCTGATTGCTGTTCAAAATAATAAAAAACATAATACAATCGCAATAAAACGATAAGTGATATATTTGAGAAACAATGTATAAAATAACCTTCGTTTGATTGGGTATTTAAAATTGACGAAATCGATTGCGACCTTTCAATATATGTTACTATGTTAGATACATGGCATGCATCTGATCATTTATTTAGCATATGAAAATTACAAAGGCCCTACCACATCGAAGTATTTAACTAGTTAAATGGCAATACTATTAAACGTTTAGTTGTAAATCATATAAGGTTGTCAAATATCTCCCTTCCGCTTTTTTGCTCTTGGTTTATAATACAAAAAGGCGGAAGGGAGATATTTGACAACCTTATATTATGAACGTTTGGAAGAAAATATTAAAGATTTACGCAAAATGTTGATATGTAGATAAGGGATATCCTTAATATGAATATTTTAGATTTTTTGCTCAAATGCTTTCAAATTGATAAAAAAAATTCTCTGAAAGTTTTGAATCTCAATATTAACTTTAAGATAGTCCGCACTTTTTTTCCAAAAAAAAATATGTTTTTGTATATCGAAAATAATTCAGATTTGAATTTTAATTCTGACTAAAGTTCTAAAGCTCACTTATATACTTTAAATGATTTTAACTTTGTATTTCAGTTTATATAATTCTTATAAATAAGAGGAAATATTACAGTACTTATAATAATCTATTTGAATACATTTAATATTCCTCGAACATTTTGTTACGGTACGGGAAGTTGCAGCAATTTGCCTTAAGGCATGATGCGATATACCACTAGTTGTGATAGTAATAGTGCAATATATATATATATATATATATATATATATATATATATATATATTTATATATATATATATATAACAAATCTGTATTATCATAATCGAAAGTAAGTCTGTCGGTATTTTTCGGTCGTCAAGAGCAAGAGCAGGAGTATTGGACGATGCAGAAGAACCAGAAGAGCCAGAACCGCATCGAAATCTGTGTCACGAGTCAAGACAATTGGCACACATGATGATATGCTGTGTTTCGTCTAGTGATGTATTATCGTTCGGTACCATCACTTTTGTTTTTGTCTGGAATTCAATGCAAGTTGCCCACACTCTCAAGTGGGTGTAGCGCAACTTACACGACCTCATACTTTTACATTTTATCCTTACTGCCTTCAACGTCACACGTATTAAAAACGCCATTGTCTAAAATTAATAAAATGCATCTTTTGAGGACGCCTTGAAATAAATCGTGAAGTAGCCATACCACGACACAGATTGGCTGTTCATTTTTACAAATTTTCGTTTAATATCAAGGTGATCATACGTCCCGATATAGCCGGGGCAGTTCCGCAATCCACCTTGTGTCCCGGGTTTTTCTGAATTTTGCGTGTCTTAAGGCGAATTGCTGGAACTTCCCGTACTAAAAATTAATAATTTTGGAAAAGCCTTTAAATTTTTTTAAAACTTTGAAAAAAAAATTTCGTCCTTTTTAACTTCCCCTAGGGTAAATTATAGTAATCGCAACAAAATTCACAATGAAAATTTTTATATATTTTTCTGAGAGGTTTCTGAACATTTTGGCATATCATCTGAACTTATTTGTTATTGAGTCTTACGGATTAAATGTCTTTCGAATTATTAGTCTCACACAGCAAGATTTCTACAAGTGACAAGAAATCGCTTATACACAGATTTTCCACAGGATAAATGAAATGTTTATTTGTTTGTTTACTATTTTGTTTGGTTTATCAACATTCAGTTCTTCGGCCATCGACATGGATTTAGATGGAACACACACACACACACACACTAAATAACATATTGTATATATGTATATATATATATGTATATATATATATATCTTACATATACATATATAAGAATGGTCTTTAATATGGAAGGTCCTTACTTTGAAAAAACAAAATATTATTTTGGATGCATGGGCCCATGGGAACAAATAAAAAAATATGTTTAAAAAAAATTATCAGTAATCATCAAGATAAAAGCATGAAACTTATACATTTTAATAAAAATATATTACTTCAAACGGAAATTTACCACAACGCCAAAATCATTAGAAAGGGGAGCATTATATTATTTAAATTCATCAAGGAGCAAAAAATTAAATGTGCTATAGTCCAGTCACTTAAGCCTACATTAGATGAGAATCTCGAAATTCGAGATTCCCCAACTGTAAGTATAAATACTTGTAAACCTTTATGGTATTGACACAATATTGACGAAATGTAAAGGTTTTGAGACAACTTTAGGGTGTCAATATACAAGACTTACAGCTGGGTATCTCAAATTCCGAGGTAAACTTTCTATAATGACTGGACTACTAATGCAGTACATTGATCAAAATTTCACCTGATAATTGCAATAAAATTGATCAAAATTACTAGTACTGGGCATGTAAGATTTTAATTTAAATAATTACGAAGGGCAATAAATAGGTTCCTAAAAAAGCATGAAAAAAATACTCTCAAAATATACTCCGTCCAAATTTTGTTGAGTCAAAAATATAAAGTTTTGCACTCATTTTTACCAATTTCGATAAAAAAAAATAACTGAAAAAACTATAGTTTTTATTCTATCCGTAAATAGTATTTGTTATTTTAAATCATGTGAAGTTAAATAAATTAAAAATAAGTTATTTGGCATAAATAGCCTCTTTTTCCATCCAGGATTAGCAAAACTACAAGTTACCGTCCTGTTTTTAAATATAAAAAAAATATAACGTCATCTGATTAAGGTGTTTAATTACACATCAGAACGTTCTTTTAAAATTTAGAGTATATATTTAGAGTATATAGAGTAATGATATATACATATACGGCCCCGAGGGCATTTTATTTTCTTGTTTAAACATTCTTATAATTTTTATTATATTTATCTAAGTATTATTTAAAAATTCACATTTGGTTTAGAAAAGAAAATTAAAAACCGTGGGTAATTGTTATTATGGATAAAAATAACTGATTCCATTTGAGTTATTACGCCTTTGTGAATGTTTGTAGTCATAAACTACAAACAACCAAGACTACAAATTGAAAACTTATCAGGCAGTTTTAAAGATTCGAATTACAGAATGTAACTATAGTCCAGTCATTTGGTGCAAAAAAAGGCTGTTGCCGGTACAGTACTCCGGGAATTCTGAAAATTGGTAATTTAAAAGATTTCGAGGTGCTCTTTACGAAAATCAACTTTGCCACCTCAAATTTGAACGGCAAGTTGCCGCCATATTGAAAAAATGGCGTCAAAAAACAGCTTTTCTAAAATATCTCCTTTCTGGCTGATTCTGCGATAAAAGTATCTATGTACGAATTAAACTAGGGAAAATTTCCTACAATTCTTTAGAAAACCGTTTTTTTGTAAAATTGATAGTTTGAGAGTACGGTCGCCTCAAAGTCTTTGCTGCTCTCGTCGTAGTATCAAATCTGTCCATATATGACAACACTTCGAACTTGACCACATTCTCTCTAACAATTAATATTTTCAATGTTAAATTAAGCGAATAAGATCTAGAAATGAAATAATTCAAATATGTTTCGTTTTTTTTTTTGCTAATTTTTTAACACTTCAAAGGCAAAGTAGCTATAAATATACTTATAACTTGAGTAGCACATTATAGCGTCAAGTAGCTTGAAGCGTTAAAAAATCAGCAAAAAACAGGAAAATATTTGAATTGTTCTATTTCTAGATCTTATTCGTTTAATTTAACATTGAAAATATTAATTATTAGAGAGAATGTGGTCAAGTTCGAAGTGCTGTCATATATGGACAGATTTGATACTACGGCGAGAGCAGCAAAGACTTTGAGACGGCCGTACTCTCAAACTATCAATTTTACAGAAAAACGGTTTTCTAAGGAATTGTAGGAAATTTTCTGTAGTTTAATTCGTACATATATACTTTTATCGTAGAATGAGCCAGAAAGGAGATATTTTAAAAAAGCTGTTTTTTGACGCCATTTTTTCAATATGGCGGCAACTTGCCGTTCAAATTTGAGGTGGCAAAGTTGATTTTCGTAAAGAGCACCTCGAAATCTATAAGATTACCAGTTTTCAGAATTCCCGGAGTACTGTACCGGCAAAACGACCAAATGACTGGACTACTAGCTGCAAGTGGAATTCTGTCTTAAGGCAATTAAGGCATCGTGCCTTAAGGCAAATTGCTGAAACTTCCCGTACCAAATATTATTTTTTTCAAAAACAATTAACATTTTTGAAAAAAATTTACTTCGAAAAAATTACATTTTTGACAAACTAGAAACTTGATAAAAAAAATTACTTTTTTGAAAAAAAAAAATTATTTTGACATATTTTAGAAATTCTGAACTTTTTTTCAAAACAATCGTACTTCTTTAATTGCATAGAGACAAAATATTGAAGCGCGTTAGCGCCGCGTTGCCGTCTAATGGATAAGCATTGGTACGGAACCCATAGGAATGCAAACAAAATTTATACTTATTGTTAAAATCTCTATAAAATATCTGATAATTTGATGTGCATATGTCTAATGATCAGTTTTGACCGCCCAATGGCTCATTTTTTTACTTTTTCCTCCATATCTCCAAAGTCGTTGGACCTGCCTTTCCAAAAATTTTAACAGTTCTTCATTTTAGTCCAGTCATTTGGTGCAAAAAAAGGCTGTTGCCGGTACAGTACTCCGGGAATTCTGAAAATTGGTAATTTAAAAGATTTCGAGGTGCTCTTTACGAAAATCAACTTTGCCACCTCAAATTTGAACGGCAAGTTGCCGCCATATTGAAAAAATGGCGTCAAAAAACAGCTTTTTTAAAATATCTCCTTTCTGGCTCATTCTACGATAAAAGTATATATGTACGAATTAAACTACAGAAAATTTCCTACAATTCCTTAGAAAACCGTTTTTCTGTAAAATTGATAGTTTGAGAGTACGGCCGTCTCAAAGTCTTTGCTGCTCTCGCCGTAGTATCAAATCTGTCCATATATGACAGCACTTCGAACTTGACCACATTCTCTCTAATAATTAATATTTTCAATGTTAAATTAAGCGAATAAGATCTAGAAATAAAATAATTCAAATATTTTTTAATACTTCAATGGCAAAGTAGCTATAAGTATACTTATAGCTTGAGTAGCACCTCATAGCTTCAAGTAGCTTGAAGCGTTAAAAAATCAGCAAAAAAACAAAAAATATTTGAATTATTTTATTTCTAGATCTTATTCGCTTAATTTAACATTAAAAATATTAATTATTAGAGAGAATGTGGTCAAGTTCGAAGTGCTGTCATATATGGACAGATTTGATACTACGGCGAGAGCAGCAAAGACTTTGAGACGGCCGTACTCTCAAACTATCAATTTTACAGAAAAACGGTTTCCTAAGGAATTGTAGGAAATTTTTTGTAGTTTAATTCGTACATATATACTTTTATCGTAGAATGAGCCAGAAAGGAGATATTTTAAAAAAGCTGTTTTTTGACGCCATTTTTTCAATATGGCGGCAACTTGCCGTTCAAATTTGAGGTGGCAAAGTTGATTTTCGTAAAGAGCACCTCGAAAACTATAAGATCACCAATTTTCAGAATTCCCGGAGTATTGTACCGGCAAAACGACCAAATGACTGGACTATTTAGTCAATACAAATAAAATGTTTTTTGAATTTTTCAAATCGGACGCTCCGTTCTCTTAAAAACTGAGTTACCGTTTTCGGCACTTTTTGCCCCGTATCTTTGGAACGGCTAGACCTGCCTTCGCCAAAAACTAATCAGCACGTCTCCTTATCAAAACAAATCGAATGTTTTTGAATTATTCAAATCGGTTAATCCGTGTTCCCAAAATCGTTGACGAAAATTTGTATCCGCACATACATACATACACGCACACATACACACACACAAATACATCCATTTTTTCTAAGGTATGCCAAAATGTTCAGAAACCTCTAAAACGTAAAGATATATAAAAATTTTCATTTTTGATTTTTTTGCGATTACTATAACTTGCCCTACGGGAAGGTAATAAAATTTCTTTTTAGATATTTGCACTTTGTACTTTCAAAATGTGTTCTGATCTAAAAGTTCATACACTGTTGTCAGTATGTAAAATGTAGTAGTGTAGAATAATTTATAAATAATTAAATAAATCAGAACTAATGTTGAGACAAATTTAAACTCAAAAGTAACTGAATTAATAAATAGATGATTCATTGTGCATCTTTATTTAAAAAAACGGAAAGATAGAAACACTTTTATTGTGTAAATATAAAAAAATGCAAGATATTTCTATTAGATAATTTAGTAAAAATAAAAAGTATTCATTTCAGTATATATTAGTATTTCAAATGCTTACTCATTTCAGATCATGACTATTGTTTATATTATTTGCGCTTGAATATGTTAACAACGGATCATAAAAATATTTCAAGATTCAAGGTGAGAATTAATTTAATAAAATTATCAGAAGATCAAAAATAACAAATATCGTTTTATTAATTAATACATCAAAGTTACATCTTGATCATTGAGTAACTAATCATAAAATATAATTAAATACAAATGAGAAACGTAAGATTCCATAATACCAATGGCGAGTAGAAATGAATAAATTTCAACATAGAATTTCTAACAATTTTATACGAAATTTATATTTATTATTGTCATTTTGTTGATCTTGTTCCATATACTGAGAAATTAAATCTCTAAAATGGTTTAAAAATTGTAAGACAATTATAATGTAAAACAGAAAAAATTCTGTATTTCTGTAAATATTAAAATTATATTAAGTTTTCAATTAATT
Organism: Ctenocephalides felis; assembly: GCF_003426905.1. Taxonomy (NCBI): domain Eukaryota; kingdom Metazoa; phylum Arthropoda; class Insecta; order Siphonaptera; family Pulicidae; genus Ctenocephalides; species Ctenocephalides felis. The sequence continues at coordinate 38,356,034 of NW_020538040.1, read as the reverse complement.
TCATATCTTTTGCTAAATATTTTATAAAAAAGTACCCTGTAATTCCTGTAAATTTTACTTTCATATTATTTATGAAATTTACGTCTATATGAAATTTGTGTGGTGCCTGAAACATTATAATAGTAAGGATAAAATAGCAATAGTTTGATAAAAAAATATAATTTATTTTTATTCAATTTAAGGTTTACAATTTATTGGATGATATTTATCATAAAAACAAGAAAAACATAAAAATATATTGCAGTGAGCAGAATTTAAATATGCGAAGGTACTATCTATATACTTGATTCATATTCAAAAATATTTCTGATTTTTATCAGCTTTCTTGCAGAGCAAGCATATTGTATCATTTTCTCTTCGATATCATTAACAGATTACTGAAGGTGAATTAGAGAATGTATCTTCAATGCATCTTTGTTTTATTTAATTATCTTTCTAATTACGTGATTTGGTAACAATTTTGTATTTTCTTCATAAATAATTTTACCTGCCTAAAGAAATAAACGTCGCAAGGCTGGTAGTACGGCGTGCAATAGGGTAGTTATTTCTACTGTACTTGTTCTTTACCTTACTTCATTAATAAAATTATTGTTGAAAAGTGCTGGATCAGTTTGACTACCCGAAAAGTCTAATAATAAAAATTTCTCCTTTTGGACATATGGTTTATACAGAAAACGAGAAGTATTCTTTTATTAATTCACCACTTTTTGAAGCAGTCACATAAATATTTTTAAATTCGTGTTTATATTACTGATATATTACTACTTTTAGACCAAATTGATCGTTCGGCTTTCGCATATACAAAAATACTTTTGGCAGCAACTTTTCCAAAGCAGTTATTGCTATATGTACGTATTTTTTCCCTTTTCATATATTTGCACCTATTTTTACTATGAAACATCAGCAAATTGTTGTCTGTACTTCGAATGTCTCAATCGGATGGCTATCCACTTTTTGGACGTCCGGGGTATGATGGTATCCTGTTTTGCTGTTCATCTTGATTAGGTCCCAGAGCGGCCGTTTTCGCTTTAGTCTTTTATTCCTGTGTTTCCTTTTTGGGTGGTTTACGATTTTTTTTTTGTAATTGTTGCTAAAATTTGGAATTCCTCATGTACTGTATTGATATTTAGATCTTTATATATGAGCCAATTCGGTACATATTTAGAAGCATTTACTATCTCTTTCAAAAGTTTATTTTGGAATCTTTTAATCATGTAATACTTCATCTCTTAGATGTTCCCCATAGTTCCATTCAGTACGTCCATATTGGTTTCCGCATTACTTTGTACAGTAACAACTTATTCCATGACATAATTTGGATTTTCTGTTTAATAGCCAATAAAGTTTTCTTTGAGATTCTTCAAGTTGTCTTTTTCTCTGGATATGGTATTTCCAGGTGAGTTTCGAGTCTAAATACAGTCCCAAATACTTGACGCTTGATTGTTGTAAAGTTGTATTAAACAGGCTAACTGGAGGACGTGCTGTCTATGCGCAAATTTACTGAAATCTCCCAAATAAACTTTTATAACCTGTTTTCCCTTATTAGTCGAAGTTCTTTTAATATCCGTTTTATATTCGCGTCCATTCTAGTTCCGTATTAATAATTAATTTTGAAAGTTTTGTAAAATACTGCAAATGTATTTTTGAAACTTACTAGTTTTCTCTAGTATTTTATCAATATCTAACGCTTCTTTTTGATTAAACATATTGAGTAGCACGCCTTTGTATAATTTTATATTTTGATTTAAAAGTATCGATCCATGCCTGCGATGCTTTTAATTTAAAAGCGTCACTTCGAAATTGAAGCGCTGCCACGAACCCCCATTGCGGCCACAATTTTGTAGTTTAATGGTTTTTTCTATGAATCACTTATTAATCTGATCGAATTTTTCATTCAATGGGCCATACTTTAAAACTTTCCTTTTCCATTTCTCCAAACCTTACTTTGTTTTAAGCTTTGATGTCCCAAACTTCTGTAGCCTTCTAATGGTCTATTTTCGGATAGTCCTCTTCCTCCGCTAACCGTATTACCTTTAATTTTAAATATTTTGTAAGTAAAACCAATATTTCGATCAGGCATAATGATTGACAGAATAAAATCTGCAAACAATGTGAAAATTGTGAAATGGATTAGGCATTTTTAAATTTTTGAAAATTTTAAATAATATAATATTTGAGATTTAAATTTTTGTAAACAAAAATTATGTTTTTTATAGTTATATGTTAGAAGCTGAGTTAAATATTTAACTTCCCTAGTAATGGGCCAAAAATCGAAAATGTAAATTTTTGCATATCTTTACGTTTTAGAGGTTTCTGAACATTATGGCGTATCAGAAAAAAAATGCGTGCGTGCATGTGTTGTGTGTCCGCAATTTTTTGTCCACGTTTTCAAGCGCACTAATCAACCGATTTGAATGTTTCAGAAAATATTCGATTCCTATTGATAGAGAGATGTGCTGAAAAAAAGGTCAGCAAAGGCAGGTCAGAAAATAGGTATCGAGTTTTTGAGAGAACGGAGACTAAAATTTAAATAAAATTTTATTTCATTATATAAAAAAACAGTTAATACTTTTTTTTATTAATTAAATTATGTGCCTGAAATATTCAATTATGAAAAATCATTACGCTTGTAATATTTAGTATGGGAATTTCTATTTTAAAATACTGATTCTATGGAATTCATTTATCATACGAATACTTATTGAATTTGCGTGTTCAGAATACTAATCGGTATCTACATTGCAATTGCATTGCATTAATTGGAAGCTAATAATTAAAAAGTTGATATGATGAATATTATTATTTTAAGCTATGAGAATTTAGAAAAATAATTGCTAATAATATAAGACTTTGATATTGTAATTATTACACATGAAAAATATATGCTTATGTGAGAAATTTGTAGATTTTTTTTTTAATTAAAAATTATCGATTTTTTATTAATTTAATTTATTTGTCGCCTAATCATTGTTATTTGTGAGATGATTTTGTATTCTTAAATCCCTTTTAGTTTTATTTCTAAAGCTTTACTTGTTGTCCAATTCAGACATTTGTCTTATAAAATGATATATTTAAAATTTCAAAAACAATCGGAACTATTGAAAACATTTCACAAAAAATAAATTAATTTATATAGTAATTGTTTATAATATAATAATTGTTAGATATAAGGAAGAAACAGCAGCTATATGTATGCAATAAAATTTAAGATTTTTTTTTGGCATTTGTATGTTATTCCACCAGCTTCTTTTTTCTATTTTTCTATGAAACTTTAAAAACTGTAGCTTTTTCTATATGCGAGAGATTTAAAATTTGGTGAAATAATACAGTAACTATATAACGTAGGTGAGACTAAGGTAAGTAAAGTAGTGACAGTTGTTAAAACCGCTAAACTATACTGATTTTGAGATAGGGTGGTCCAAAGGGAGAAAGATGAAGTATGATTTGCTAAAGATGAAATAGGATGTGCTAGTAATTTTTAGAACTCCAAATTACTAGATGCAATAGTTATAATTGCATGTTTATATTTGACTTTACGTTACAAATATTTACTTACTATAAATTTTGAAATATATTTTGTCTTATTGTTAGATTTTTTCATCTGTTTAATCTTCACCCAAAAAGGACAAGACCCACAGCCAGAGGCCAAAACCGTACCCAACGCATATTTTTGAGAACAAATCATCATTATGACTAAGCTAAATTATTTAAACAGAAACTAATTGCTGGTAAATAACTACTTATGTGCAACTTACAGCAAAATAACAAACAAATTGATCCATCTGCATGCAAGTAACAGTTATGATTAACAGAATTTGAGCATGAAAACTTACTTTTGAATTTTTAAAAGTAATGCGATCCACAGATCATGTTAATGTAAGGCACTGACTGAAAACTGGGAATTTGTTTGAGTAATCATACTTCATCTTTCTCCCTTTGGACCCTATCTCAAAATCAGTATAGTTTAGCCATTTTAACGACTGTCACTACCGTACCCAGTCTCCCCTACATGATACAGATACTGTATCACTTCACCAAATTTTAAATCTCTCGCATAAAGAAAAAGCTATAGTTTTTAAAGTTTCATAGAAAAATTAGAATTTAAGAAAAATCTTAAATTTTATTGCATACATAGGTGCTCCTTCTTCTTTAACCTAGTCCATGAATGATATAGTAAATGTATTAAAATAGTGTCTCCAGCAAAACATATTGTTGTTATTTATAAAAACGCTTCATCTAAATAAAATTGATTTTTCCGATTTGAATAGAGCGATCGTTAGCGGTTATCTCCATCAGCATTTGCAAAACCGGCGCCCGACGGCCAAGCAAGGACGTCCTCAGTAATTGACAAATGCTAATATCTCCTATAAAATAGCTGATTAATATATCACCTGCTGATTCCGTGTCTTCGTAATATTATATTATTTGTTCCATCGATATGCAAGAATATTTTATACTATTCACGTAAAACCAACAAGAATCCGTGAATTGGTTTTCATAAATATTAGCATTGGCGCACGGGAAAACTTATTACCGCAAGACACGGAGAATGCGGATGAAGTGATATTTTCTTAGAAATCTTCGGTCAATCTAGAACCCACTACATGACAGATTTTAATTAATAGTTATAGTAGGAAGTCCCGAATTTATTATTAACTTCCCGTATGTTGAAATATATTAATTGCAAAAAAAACTAGTGGGGCGCATGGCATCGTGCCTTAAGGCAAATTGCTGAAACTTTCCGTACCAAAAATTATTTTTTTTTTTTAAGATTAATATTTTTGAAAAAAAAATTACTTTGAAAAATTAGATTTTTGAGAAACTATAAATTTTTGACAAAAATTTACTTTTTTTTGAAGAAAAGTGTATTTTGCAATATTTTGGAAATTCTGAACTTTTTTTCAAAGCAATCGTACTGCTTTAACTGCATAGAGAGAAAATATCGAAGCGCGTAAGCGCCGCGCCGCCGTCTAACGGATAATCATTTGTACGGTACCCATAGGAATGGAAACAAAATTTATACTTATTGTTAAAATCTCTATAAAATATCTGATAATTTGATGTACATATGTCTAGTGATCATTTTTGACCGCCAGATGGCATTTTTTTTACCTTTTTTTTACTAGATCTCCGAAACCGCTAGACCTGCCTTCGCCAAAAACTAATCAGCACGTCTTCTTATCAATACAAAACGAATGTTTTTTGAGTTATTCAAATCGCTTCATCCGTGTTCCCGAAATCGTCGACGAAAATTTGTATCCGAACTCACATATACACGCACACACATACACACACACATACTTACATTCATTTTTTCTAAGGTATGCCAAAATATTCAGAAACCTCTGAAACGTAAAGATAAAATAAAAATTTTCATTTTCGATTTTTTTGCGATTACTATAACTTACCCTACGGGAAGTTAATGAAAATGGAATTTTTTATATATACGTTTCAGAGGTTTCTGAATATTTTGGCATAACCTTAGAAAAATCCATAAAAAAGTAAAAAAATTGCCATTTGGCAGACAAATGATTATTAGACATATGGATATTAAATTATCAGAGATTTTATAGAGATTTTAATAATAAGTACAATCTTTGTTTATATTTCTTTGGGTTCCGTACCAATATTTAGCTAACGCAGCGCGATTGCTTTGATTTTTTTTATATTTAGAATTTTTTTGAAAATGTTCAAACTTTTAAAAAGTAATTTTTTTTCAAAAATTTCAGCCAGTTTCCAAAAAAAAATTTAATTTTTTTTGCAATTTTGCAAAGCGTGCCACGATGAAATGCACCACTAAATTTTTTAACTTATATAAAAATTATTATTTCAAATATTTTATTAAGAATGTTTGAAAAATAATAATATTTTAATCTTTTTAAACATAGAACTGAGAGAAAGGTTTGTTTTCGACAAAAAACCTAATATCAAATTTCACGATTTCTCGACGTTTGAAGTCATTGTGAATCGTTTGAGACCAAAATTGGAAAAAGTATGTGTGAGTATGTGTCTGTATGACTTTGTGAGTATGTTTTACGTTGCAAAATATTTAATCCGGGTTTACGCAAAAAATCTTGAACCGATTTTGAAAATTTTAAAAACAAAATGATATGTTTCAGTCGGGGATAGTTTCATCGTAATTTATGAAATTTTTCGATGTTTTTGATAAAACTTTTTATGATGATAGAGTTTTATGGTCTTAATAAACATTCTAAAATATTATATGCTTACGGAAAAAGATGTAATTATAAAAAATTATGAATGTTTGAATGGGTTGCCCCTTAATAGCGATTGCGAGTTTGTGCAGTATAATAAGTAAAACAATTATAATACTTCCAGCTAATTCATCATTGTAGAAATGCGTTTTTTGCTGTTTTTAACTTCCCGTAGGGTAGTAATAGTAATGAGTCGAAAATCGAAAAAGAATATTTTTGCATATCTTCACGTTTTGAAGGTTTCTGAACATTTGGCTTTGTATGTCCGCATTTTTTCGTTCACGTTTTCGGGCGCACGGATCAACCGATTTGAATGGTCTAAAAAACATTCGATTCCTATTGATGGGGAAATGTGCTGATTAGTTTTTGGCAAAGGCAGGTTCAGTCGTTTCAAAGGTACGAAGCTAAATGTACAAAAAATGGCAGTTTTTGAGAGAACTAAGCGTCCGATTTGAATGATTCATAAAACTTTTAGCTTGTATTGACAAAACAATTGCTTTTGAAAAAAAAAATTTTTTTTGTATATCGAAAATAATTCATATTTTAATTTTAATTCTTGCTAAAGTTCTAAAGCTCACTTATAGAATTATATAAACTGAATTGCAAAGTTAAAATTATTTATTTAAAGTATACACTTTAAACAAATAATTTTAACTTTGCGATTCAGTTCATATAATTCTTATAAATATAATACAATGCTACAGTATTTATTTATAATAATCTATTTAAAAACATTTAATATTCCTCGAACATTTCGTTACGGTGCGGAAAGTTCTAGCAATTTGCTTAAAGGCACGATACCACACACCACTAGCTTTTTAATTTGTTACCTGGTCTTAAGCTACCATCAATGGGTGGGTGGTATACCATTTTACCCGCATACCTTACAACCTTACCCTATTGATTATGTAATTATCTAGTAAATCTGCTGAGGCAGATTATGTAACTTGGAGTAACTGCAAAAAAGTGAAGTATAAAAAACTGAAAAATTTATCACTTATTTAAAATTCTACAGATAAGCTAACAATATCGTTAACGTCAACTAAATGATTTGTATTACTGAAAATAAGGTTCTTTATACAAATGACGTCTATGAATAAGAGACTTTAATCATTCTAGCAATGTAGAGTAGCAAAAATGTGCATACATACATCACTAATTACAGCCCATATATCATCAAAACGTGTAAATAAATCTTTTGTGTAAATTAATGTTAAAAATTCTAATTTGCACTTAGCAATAGAAGAACTAAAAATTAACTATAAAATTAGCGATGACTGCAGAAGTATTGCAAATTATTAAGGTTCATTTCATAAATCTTTCGTACATCATGGAATGCATGAATGTTTATTGAATATATTAGGCATACTAAATAGCTGTAAATTTTTCTATGACATGATTATATCACTGTCTGTAATCAAACATAAATTTTCAAGTGCTACCTAATTATTTATCAAAATTTAAAACATGTTTAAATACTTGTTTTCTCGCGACAAACATTCACAATTGGGTGTAAAATATTGCATGATAAATATCACCTTTATTATTTATATGCGATGAAGTTGCAAATATGTTAAAATATGTAAGAAAATAAAACTTGCAATCGCCGTATGATAAAAGTATCACTTACCTACGACAAGTCTATAAAACTGACTCGGAAATTGTTTGTATTCAATAAAAACTGTAAAATTAAACCGGTGCATATAAAGTAATTTGATTCAATTTTATAATTTGCAATATTAATTTGTTTACAAATACACATTTTTGCATTATTTTATTGAACACTAGCTTTACCAGCAACTTCATTTGCCTCGAACAAAAAAGTTAAGCTTTTGTTTTTTTATTCTCATTACCATTTATTTTCAGTTTTTTTATATTATCTGCATTTAAATATTTTTTTATATACAATTATTTGATGTATAGTTCTTTTGGGTCAATATTTAAAAAAAAACACATTCAATAAAATTCAATTTGGTATGTATACCCTATTTATAGTCGATATGCATATATTAAATAACAGCTGTTTTAATATTACAAATTGACACTCCAATTTTGATATGTATATGTATTTTTAACTTCCCGTAGGATAAGTTATTGTAATGGGCCGAAAATCGAAAATGAAAATTTTTACATTTCTCGACGTTTGGAAGGTTTCTGAACATTTTGGCATACCTCAGAAAAAATGGATGTGTGTGTGTGTGTATGTATGTATGAATACAAATTTCCAGTAACGGTTTCGGGCACACGGATCAACAATTTGAATGGTTCAAAAAACATTCGATTCCTATTGATAGGCTGATGAGCTGATTAGTTTTTGGCAAAGGCAGGTCCAGCAGTTACGGAGAGTTTGGGAAAATTGTCTATTAAATTTTGGCAAAGGCATGCCCAGCCATTTCGGAAATACGGAGCTAAATAAGTAAAAATGGCAGTTTTTGAGAGAACTAAGCGTCTGATTTAAATGATTCAAAAAACATTCTGCTTGTCTTAACAAAATAACTGATTATGGAAAAAAAAAATTTGTTTCAACTTTTTTTAAAAAAAAAAAAAAAAAAAAAAAATTGTATATCGAAAATAATCCAGATTTTATTTTAAATTCTGACTAAAGTTCTAATATATTTTAAACAAATATTTTCAACATTGCAATTCAGTTTATATAATTCTTATAAATATTAGACAATGTCACAATATTAATATTTAATAATCTATTTGAAAACATTCAGTATTCCTCGAACATTCCGTTACGGTACGGAAAGTTCCAGCAATTTGCCTTAAGGCACGATGTCATACACCCCACTAGTCTATACAATTTCATAAAAATATTTGTCATAAGCAAAATTTATATAAACTTGTGGCGCATGGCATCAAATGAGATTTTTGAGAATTTTGAAATTTTTGAAAAATATTGACTTTTTTGAAAAATTCGAATTTTTAGGGTAAGTTATAGTAATCGCAAAAAAATCGGAAATAAAAACTTTTATATATCTTTAGTTTTAGATGTGTCTGAACATTTTCTGTCTGAAACTCAACGTGGGTTGTATAATTAAAGTGGTTTTTTATTGAAACTAAATTTAACGAGATATATGAAAACATAATTTTAAAGCATGCAGCTCGGCTCATATTTAAAATAAGATATATTACAAACTTTAACACCATTACAAAATTTCAAATTCCTGGCAGAGACATTCACAATTACATGTGATATGATAATAATCATTTTATTGTACAAGTTTACGAAAAAGATATAAATGCCGTAATAAAATCCCCAAAGCCTAATGAAGCCAGATGCAACTAGATGTGAAAGTCCGTCATTCGTAAATTGTTTGTGTTCGTATAAAGCTCGTTAAGAAAAACATGAATTTTCACAAATACAACTAAGTAAAATTTCACATAAATCACCACTAATGATAATAGGAATAAAAATATTGCAATAACTTAAACTAGGTGCATAAATGATATTCGATAAATTTTTCTTTAAAATACTTGTTCACAACTCAGTTTGAAATTAGACTAATAACCTGAGTTAACTTTTTATATACTTCAATATGTATTATAGAGCTCCAAAAGAGATTACCTAATTATGTATCATATAAATACAATTCAAACATTTAATTATTCAATATAAAGACAGTATATTAAAATTTTTTTTATTTAATTTATTCTACAATCTGTTTTACATGAGCATTAACATTAAGCAGAGATTGCTAACAATAATTATCTTACTATATAAACCAGGAGATAGTAGTAACACCCAGCGGCGTGTCTACTGGGTATAAGGACTAATTATCTATACTCGAAGTATTTGCTGACATTTTTATTGTATGTGCAACTATACCCACGAGAGGCGATTTTCACATGAGGCTATATCTGAGATCTATGACCTCAAGTGGAAATTTGACATCAAAGTTGGCTGATGTCAGGCTAGGCGGTAGCGGGAATCGAACCAGCAAACCTGGGACTAGTTGGTGCTAGCCCACGCTCTAACCGATATCGCCACCGCTGGCCCATGTTACAAAATAGTAGAAAATATTTTAGAATTATTCGCTTTTCAAATTGCAAACATATTTAATTATACACAATTTTTTAACCAATTTAGTTTGTATCGTATCTATATTACCCCTTCTATTATTTTTGGTGAAATAAAATGTGACCAATCAGTTACAAAAAAAAACGGTGCTTCCACCATTGTGACGAACGGGTTTGAAAGTCCCCATTCTTGGGAATGAAATGACTGCCATTTATTATATTTTAGCATTGCAGTCTCCATTACGAAAGGGTTTACTCCAACTCCTTAACCCGACTTCTATGAACCACCTCTCATTACCTGTGGAAACTGACATTAATAACTTTTGTACTGAGGGTTGTGCAACCCTTTGGCGTAATGTCTATTGTCGTTACAATATGTGGATGGTAACTCACAATGAAGCACTTCATAATGATTTCTTGAACATTTTATAATAGTGTGTGCTGTTCAAGGGTTTATTTATGGATATAAGCTTTTTAAACTAAACGATTTTAAATCCTAAAAAACAGTTAGACGAATCAAATTAAAAGTTATAGTTTGAGAATTCTTTTTGAAATTGGTCTTTGGTGTTATAAAATTTGTATTTGCTTCATTTTTTTAGTCTCAAAAATAATTCACAAAGTAGCAACTACTAATAACAATGTAATTGATAAGAAGTCAAAAGAAATATGTAATTAGTATTAATTACAATAATACATATTTTACTTCATATAATATAAACATCACTGCAACATGGTATAAACTTACTCGAAATAGTTTATCATAGTCCAATCCAATCCAATTCAATTGTACATCAATTAAAGCAAATAATAATTTCAATTAAAAGGGGTTCAATTAAAATTCAAACAATATGAATCGCATATTCACTTCAAATCTATTTGAAATTGTAGTAACAATCATTTAAATATATTCAAGTATAAAAACGTTAACGCGCCTAGTTAAGTAGGGGAGACTGGATACGATTGTGCCACTTCAGGAATAATTTGATTAAATTACCAGTTAGCTCAGAGAAAAGTAAATTAAATGGTAATTTGAACATTTGTCTACGAGCAAATACTAAAATACTCTTCTTAAATACCATGGATTAGTCACAAAATCGAATCATACAAGAAAAGAGCGAGTGTCACAGGCATAAAAATAGGTTAAAGAATAATAGCTATAAACACCAAAATAATTTATAACGACTTTTATTGTCAGAACTATGTAGCACACAACACAACATAAATATAACACCTATAATAAAACAATATATAACAAAACATAATTTTTTAAGGAGGAAATCTTTGTGAAATCATTTTTTTTTCTTGTATTGAATTTTTCTTTCTCTTTCACTTTCGTATTGTGTCTTTTTTAGTTAAATTAGATTTTTTCTAATCTGTTTAAATTTCACCCAAAAAGGACAAGAAATGCATGCCACATAAAAGAAAACTGATTACTGGTAATTAACTACTAATGTTCAACTTACAGCAAATAACTGTAATAATTATTATTAAAAAAACTCAAACTAAAAAAAATTACTGTTGGTTCTTTAAATACAATTCGGTCTACATATCATGTTAATATAGGGCGCTGACTCAATGCAAAAATGAAAACTTTTTCGAACAACAATAATTCATCTTTCTCCCTTCGGACCCTATCTCAAAAATATAGTTTAGCTGTTATGACGACTGTCATTACCGTAACCGAGCACAATCGTACCCAGTCTCCCCTACTCAAAGACAGCATTTTTTCCCATATCAAAAACAAATTAGCAAGTATTAATTTTATCGACGACTTTGAAGAAATGTATTCTCATTAGTTGTAATTGATATGAAGACTGCTAATTAAAATGAACACATCAACATTTTTGCATAAAAATGCGTAAAGCATTCATTAGATGGATTCCACAATTGCAAGAGTTGTGATTGATAAAGTGGCATCAGTAATCGTTCATATAAAGGTTAAGCTAAATCATGCGATTTACTTAAACAAGCGTTTGAAATGTGAGGATAAATGCATTGCAATGTATAGTTCATTAGGCACATCGGTAATACTCGTTTTAAATTAATGAAGCTTAAAGGTTTCGATCTCTAGAAAAAGAACATAACTATTGAAAGCCATAAATTTTTACATTTAAAGTGAAACTGGAAAATTATTTGAAAAAACTACTTATTATATTTACTTTACTAACATAAATCTAAGGTGATCTTTAGGTCAAAACCGAGACGGCATTTTTTATATTATTATCTTATATTTTTACGTATGCTTTTCTTTCTTTTAAGCCTTGTTTAAAATTCTATTCCATTTTCTTCATAATTAATTAAATTTTAAAATTGTAAAATTAAAATTTGCTCTTGTTTGATTTTTTTCATAACTTTTGTTAATTTACCTATTAATTTCCGAATAACCTCGGCCAAATATACTCGGCCAAACCGGGACGTATGGTCACTTTAATAAATCAGTAAAAAAGAAATAGAGTATCTATCATATGTTCGCGACATGTAAATACTGATACTCATTTTTTTAAAGCAATTTATATTATTTATTATTGCGCTTCAAATGTTAATTATTTGTTGAAGGGTATATTACATATTTGTTTATAAATGTATGTAGGAGAGCTATGGACTTATTTTAATAGGAGTAGGTATAGACATTTTTCAATAGAATCTTAAACGAGATTAAAAAAAATTGACTCGATTGTATATGTAAAACGACTTCGACTTTCCGTTCCCTCCTCTTTGTATTTCCTCTTCTGGCGTAAATCATCAAACATCTGCATTCTTCTTCTTACCATTCTTTCAGTCTTTCTATTTTGACTTCGACTACGTCGTGTAGGAGACACTCTTCTTGCAGAACGGATCCGATCCAATTTCCCTTTCTTTTCAGGATCGTGCTCAGTAGAGTCCTTTCTTTTGCCCACTCTACTCAGGACTTCTTTATTTGTTATCTTGTTCGTCCACTTCAACTTCTCCATTCGTCTCCAACACCACATTTCAAAACTCGCCAGATAGTTTTTGTCAACTTTTCTTAAAGTTCATGTCTCTGATCCGTACAGAGCTTTATTAGTCTCTTTCAGAAATCGAGGCTCAGTTTGTTCGTCAGTTAAGTAGCCTTCTCTTCTTTGTGAATGCCGCCTTGGCGCTTGCGATCCTTGCCCTGATCTATTCTCGTGCAGTTTCCATCTCTGGTCAGGATGCTTCCCAAGTACGTAAAGTGATCCATGTCTTCAAACTCTCGATTTCCTACCGGTATCCTCAGGGACTCATTGATATTCTCATCACTTTTGACTTATTGATGTTTTTTTATATTTATTTGAACAGCGATCAGAACTTATGGGTTCTATGAGCTGTTATGATTAATATCTTACAAACTCTGTTTGTTTTATTATAGATGGCAACCCAAACAGTTGTTTTATCTCTATGTGCTGATGTTTTATTATTACAATTACTGTAATAGTGATGCATTTAATTGGTGTAGCAATGCCGTATTAGGGTTGTTTTCACTTGGAAACATATTGCTATCTATATTTCCAAGTGAAAATCGTTGTCACTGCTGCCTGACAACAGGCTGCTCGAAGTGGGTATCGAACCCGGGGCGCCTGATCCAGCTCCAGTCGTTCTAGCCACTTACGAGCGAGCTCAAACTTATTGATGTTGACTTCCATTCTGTACCGTCTACCTACTTCGACGGTTTTTCTCATCATGTTTGGGTTTTCGATATCACCACAAGATCATCTGCGTACTTTATGGTGGTGATTTTTCTTCCTCCTAGCGAAAAATCACCTGCGTCCTCAAGTGTATTGTTGACGAGCCTTTGCCATAAAGGTTGAATAGGATCGGTGACATGCAGCATCCTTGCCGCACTCCTCTACCTATTCCAACCTTTTGTATCTCCTTGGTTCACTCGAACCTTCGCTTTTTGTACCATATACAGATTCTGGACCAGTCTTCAAGCCAATAGATTTTAAAATACATAAGTGTACATTGATTCTGTCTAAGGCTTTCTGCCAATTTATGAAACAGAATCAAATCCTCATTCTACTCATTAACATCGAGACATCAGTCCAACATTTTTCTCAGTATTCAAATAAATTTTGGATTATTTATTTTAATGCCAGCAATTTTATAGATACTTTTAAAAAAAATCAACAAATGTTTCTGCCATCTCGGGTTTTAATTTATCACATTATACATTTGGCTTTAGTTGACTCACTTTAATTCACTTTGAACTCCAGTTTCAGATTTTTTTGGTTTACCTCTTTTTATATATTTCAATTAAAAAGTTTTTTTTGCAATTTAAATTACGTGAAAATAAGAATCATCAGACTATGTAAGAAATAAAAATATGTAGTTCAAATAAGAAATCGCAACAAAATCGTCCAAAAACATCTTAAGGAAAACTTTACGGTTTAAACCAAATACCGTCTATTATTGCAAGCTAAAAGCTTTTTAGGCAATGGAAAAAAAATTAAATAGTATTTTACTTACTACTACGTAACTGCATAAAATCTGAATTCGCATTTAACAAATTTTGTATGCAATTACTTTATTATAAAATAAGAGTAATCCGATTTTTGTGCTATATAGAACTATCATGTTAATTAGATAATTATAGGAGACAAAATATATATATATATATATATATATATATATATACAAAATTATATATAGAATAAATTAATCATGGGATTAATAAAACTTGAATGAAGCTGAAAGCAAAAGTTATTTGAAATAAATAAAATATTTAATGCTCCTACGGTCAGAGGTCATGACAGGTCTGATTTAAATTTTGGAATTCTTACAGTCGAATCCCAAAAAACATACAAAATATTTAAAGCATTATAATAAAGTATATATTTAATCATGATGTTTATTAAGAAGTGTAAAGAAAATTATTGAAGTTCGATTTTATCATTTCAGTTCAAGGTTCATCCACACATGGAATCGAAAGCGATGTGTGTTACTAACCTTTACAAAATGCATCGCAGTATTTATTTTTCAAAATGCAATTTTAATTCTAAGAATAAATTTTAGTTTATATTCAGCATTCATCGTATCTATTTTTCTTTGAAAGCGATTGACAAATAATATTCAAAATAATCTGAAGAGCATGTTTTCTTAAAATATTCCAATATCAGACTTCATACTAAATGTACGTTACTCAAATAGTCTTTTATAAATAAATCAAAATAAAATTCAAGACTTTGCCGAACATACTTATAGAAAACAAAACAAAAGTTAAATAAAAAATTTGCTATCTAAATTAGTTGAATAATTATTAACGCTCCAAATTCAATTTACCAGGAATTATTTTTTTAACTATAAAATTTATTTCATTTGCAAATCAAATTGCAGCTCGTAATGAATAAAGAAACAGTATTGTTCTATACAATTCTAGTTCTATTTTTAATAAATTACGTGGATATTCTTGCCTTTATATCAAGAAATATTTTGTTGACGAATGGCAATAAATAATTGCTAAATTCTATTTATTACTGTACATAATGATTATTTTTATAAATTAAAAATTAGCTATTATAAAGAAAACCACACTTTTGTGGAATACATACAGTATCTGACCCATTTTTCTGGTATCATTTTTAAATATCCAAGGTAAAAAAGCTCAACTATCATCAAATAAAAAAAAATAGCTCAACTTTAAAGGATACACAGATGAATTTATTAACATAAAAAATTGCCGAACACATTTAATTATTTACACGTTGTTCGTAAAAATAGAATTATTTATTCCTATAAATAATAGTTTTTTTCGGTCAAAGAAATATTATTTTCACATCTAAAATTTGCTGAGTTTGGACATCGTAAAATGTATGGGCGTTGGAATTTTTAATAGCGTTGAAGATTTTTTAATATATTTAAGTTTACTGAACTAATACAATCAAATTCACTGACCTGATCTGATCCTTTTTTAGCTCTGCTAAAAATATTCAGTTTACCAGCTATCTTCTGATGTCGATTACACTCCAAATTCTATATCACACCATCTTAAACATCTATAATTGGATATATTTGTTATTGAAACTTGAACTGTTTATTGTTATTAAATTGTTGCATGTTATTAAAACTAAAAACAAAAAAAAATGTAGCTGGTTGATTTATATAACTTGATGAAAGTAACATTAACCATTGTCGCAAAAGACTTTCTGTCTGATTTTTGTATTCGATAAAAATTAATATGAAAAATATAATAGACCTTCAATTTTATCTTTTACTAATAGCAATTAGAATTTACTAGTTCTATAATCTTGTCATATATAATAACTTTTTAACGATGTGACATTTTAGATGGCAACCCAATGGCTGGGTTATCTCTTTTTGTAACGACTTTTTTTTCAGATCGATTATAATTAATTTCCCGTAGCGCAAGTTACAGTAATCGCAAAGAAAGGAAAATGCAATGAAAAAAATTCTAAATTATCAAAAAACCAAATTTAAAAAAAAAAACAATTTTTTATGAATATACACATAAGTTGTTTGTAGAATACGCTCGTCGCCCAATTTAAAAAAGCACTTGTAAGTTTACACTGTGTATATTTATAATAAATAATGCATTTGAAATTATTCAAAGCAATTAATTACGGTACGGAAAGTACCAGCAATTTGCCTTAAGGCACAATGCCATGCGCCCCACTAGTTATCACCTTGAACGGAAATCCGTCATTCATGCCAAAAAATAAAAACAAATGTACATTGTATATTAAAAAAAAAAAAAACATATTTTAATAAATTTATTTTCATAAGAGAGAACATATTTCCAATATTTTTATATAAAGTCAAGAAAACTATTCTTAACTATTACATTTAAAAAGTATCATGGTTAAGTCTACTCCACATATCTTCTAGTATAATTAGTGCTGCTTCGAAAGACTTATCATCACCATGCTGTTTATGAAAAGCGATTGAATCTTGGTCGGTTCTTCCCTTGCAGATAATATTTAAAATTTTATAAGGTAAGGCATAGGATTTCTGACAGTAGAAGAAAGTATGACTTGTCCGATGCCATTACCCGAATTTACTCCATAATGGGAAGCAAAATCCACCAATTCCAGGTCGAATGAAAAAGTCAAGCCTCTTCGTTTTTACGAGTGTGGTTAGATGGAATTTGACGTTCCGATCGATACGCCTTCATGTTGGTGAGCCTTTCGCGCATTGTTTTCATCCGATTAGGAACTGCGATGAGGTGAGCAACCAAGGTGGGGATCTGTGGCTGCTGCAGCTTCGTAAATCCATTGAAGGACGACGATTCCCTTTTTCAAGTCGTCCAAAAAATTTATTTAATTTCGGCTTCGAGGTCCATCAACATAATGTCCACATCATAGATTAAAGTTAGAATACTTTAACACAAGATGCTGATGAGATTGTAGCAATGTTTTAATAACTTTAAAAAACTGGTTTGAAATATAAATTTATAAAACATGTATAAAATATTGACGTAGTGTCTACTTTCTATTGTTTGCCATTTTGTTTTTTACTATAATATTTTTTATTAGCATAGTTACCAAAAAAAATATATAATAGAAAACAAAAGAAAGTGAACACTACGTCAATATTTCATACAGGTTTTATAAATTTATATTTCAAATCAGTTTTTTAAAGTTATTAAAACATTGCTACAATCTCATTAGCACCTTGTGCTAATTAAAGTGTTCTAACTTTAATCTATGATGTGGACAGTATATTGATGGACCTCGAAGCCGAAATTAAATAAATTTTTTGGACGACTTGAAGAAGGTAATCGTCGTTCTCCATTGGATTAGTAAAGCTGCAGCAGCCACAGATCCCCACCTTGGTTGCTCACCTCATCGCAGTACCTATTCGGATGAAAACAGTGCGAGGAAGGCTCACCAATATGAAGGCTAATCGATCGGAACGTCAAATTCCATCTAACCACACTCGTAAAAACGAAGAGGCTTGACTTTTTCATTCAACCTGGAATCGGTGCATTTTGCTTCCGACTTTGGAGTAAATTTAGGTAATGGCATCGGACAAGTCATACTTTCTTCTACTGTCAGAAATCCTATGCCTTACCTTATGAAATTCCCAAATATTATCTGCAAGGGAAGAACCGACCAAGATTCAATCGCTTTTCATAACCAGCATGGTGATGATAAGTCTTTCGAAGCAGCACTAATTATACTAGAAGATATGTGGAGTAGACTTAAACCATGATACTTTTTAAATGTAATAGTTTTTAATAGTTTTCTTGATTTTATATAAAAATATTGGAAATATGTTCTCTCTTATGAAAATAAATTTATTAAAATATGTTTTTTTTTAATATACTATAAACATTTGATTTAATATTTTGGCATAAATGCCGTATTTCTGTTTAAGGTAATAAAAACGTATTTGAACTATAATAAAATTTATCTTCATTTTTGCTGAAAATCTTGTTAATTTTAAGTTTGTGGCAAAAATAATACAAAGAACGTAAACAATAAATTTAAAGTCAGTACAATATTATCAAAAATATATTATGTACATAATATGTAATGTAAATTTTATATAATTTGATAAAAATAATATCTTGTGTAATTATTAGCGAATTGAAAATTAGAATTTGTTCATAAATTATATCTTTTTTAATACAACTTTATAGTTTCATTATTGTTCAACAAGCACTTATTAAAGAATGATTTCAATTTTTTTGTAATTGAACTTTAGGAACTTCTAGTGTGTCATGTAGAATTCTAGCAATAATAAAGTGTAAAGTGTAAAGTCAGTGGATTTTTCTAAAACTAATTTTATGGCTTTATTTTAAAAAAATTCTTCTAAAATATGTATATATATATCTTTATGCTTCAAAGGTTTATGAACATTCTGGCATACCTCAGAAAAAATAGATATATGTAATAATTCAAAAAACATTTTACCTGTATTAACAAAATGAAGAAATAATTAAATTTTTTGGAAACCAGATCTAGCGGTTTCAGGGATCGGTGAAAAGGTGAAAAAGTTTTGGGGGTCAATAATTATCATTAGACATATGCACTTCAAATTATCACGTATTTTACAGAGATTTTAATAATAAGTATACATTTTGTTTACATTTCTGTGAGTTCTGTGCCAATGTTTATCCGCTAGACTTGAAAAAAAATCAAATTTTTCAAAAAAGACTTTTTTCAAAAATTTCAAAATAATCAAAAATCTCATTTTTTAAAGTTTGCAAATTTTTTTATTTAATTTTCAGTACAAAAAGTTCCAGCATTTTACCAAGGCACTAAGCCACATGCCACCAGTTTTTGTTTCAAATACTCGAAGAACTCCTGAAAATGTCTACCGTTTTCTTTATAGTAGGAAATGGATGATTCGTGGGATATTTTCACCTTTAATTTAAATATATAATATCAGCTTACGATGGTAAAATCCCGGAATTGATCGGCCAGTATGAAATTCGAAATACCTGGCCATTAATCCCGCTTCTGGAAAAGCAACAGCAACGTGATCGATGCAAATTCGGTTCGGTGGAATCAATATAAAGCATTAACGTATTTCCATAAACATATGAAAGAGATGGCTGTTATCATTCACTTATATAAATTCCTTAAGAATTTTTAATCAAACGACAGTACAGAAACTGCATTTGATAAACGCGCATTATTGTGAACCAGTGAAAGCTCATACCAAGATGCATTCAATACTGGTAATTAGACAAAATCAGTTAATTGGAATGTGATTAGATATAAAATTAGTTTTGTGCTATGCATAGTGC
Source organism: Ctenocephalides felis (assembly GCF_003426905.1). NCBI lineage: Eukaryota > Metazoa > Arthropoda > Insecta > Siphonaptera > Pulicidae > Ctenocephalides > Ctenocephalides felis. Next base: position 38,336,087 of record NW_020538040.1, on the reverse strand, counting down.
TCGAACTGGATTATTTCAATTTCAAGGGCTAGCATTATATATTAAAGATATTTTCATACAAACGAGTTGTTAAAAGCGATTTTAAAAAAAGTGCCCAAATTAAGGATTATGTGAATGTTGTTGTTTTCGATTCTATAAATATATAACACTGGCCCTAAATAATTGTGTGGTGACTCAATTTTTAGGATATCAAAGATCTATATTTTTGTAATGTACGTTTGAACATTTTATTCGCATTATTCAGTTATTCAAGATCAATACCATAAAATAAAAATATAGATCTTTTTCTAATCTAATACACTGAATAACAGCTAATGAGTAGGGAATATAAATATCTACTAATTACTGTTATTAAAATTTTGTCAACTTACTAATCAAATAGAACAAGTTATGGATTTGAACATACATAGCTCTCTTTCCGTTTTAAATTCATATAAATATTTTATGATTCAAAAATCTTAATTATATATTTTTATTGAAAAAATATTGTCGTTAAGTTTCATACTGATGTGAGTTAGCTATTTATTTATTTAAATCTCGAAACATCAATTTTTTATAATACACGATGTTGAAGATATCTCCTAGCTTTATCTGGAATAATGTTATTCACCTTATCGTGTACTATTTTATAAATAATTTATTTACATTGCATATACTTATTGAATCTCTTTAATTGCACACCTACATCTTTTCCAGTAAATCGCATTATTTAACAATAAAACTAATAATATAGTACGTACTAAAAATGCTGATCAACTTTACATGCGCTCAATTACAGAAATAGTTAGCATTGACTTTCAGTTTAAGAATGTTTTCTGACAAATTAATTCATCACAGTCACGTTTTCATAAATTAAATTAATCAAGTCATAATTAACAGGTGTAGATTTGTATTGTATTGATTATTTATTGTGTATATAAAAGTGCATGAGAAAAGCTCGATCGGCCTTTTAAAGCATTTGAAACTGTCTACTTAACATTTTATGCATCTATAACATTATGATAATGTGCAACGATAAAAAAATCGTTTATAACATTTTATTTTAATTTTTATAATAATTTAAAATGATTCAATTGTTTGTTTTGTTTAAAATAGTTTTAGGGTAAGTTATAGTAATCGTAAAAATTGAAAATGAAAATTTGTATATATCTTTACGTTCCAGAAGTTTCTGAACATTTTTGATATACCGAAAAAATAGATGTGAGTGTGTGTGTGCTGATACAAATTTTCATCGACAATTTCAAAAATAGTATATCAACCGATTTGAATGATTCAAAAAACATTCGATTCCTACTGATAAAGAGATGCGCTGATTAGTTTTTGGACAAGGCAGGTCCAGCCGTGATTCAATTTTTGAGAGAACGGAGCGTCCGATTTCAATAATACTTGTATACAAAAAATCATACTTGTATTGAAAAATTAAGATATCATTAAATTGTTTAAGAAGGCAGGTTCAGCAGTTTCGGAGATCGAATAAAAAAATTTTAAAAAATGTCATTTGGGGTCAATAATGATCATTAGGCATATGCACATAAAATTATCAGAGATTTTAATAACAAGTATGAATTTCGTTTACATTCCATGAGTTCAGTATCAATGTTTATTCGTTAAACTGCAACGCGGCGCTTACGCGCTTTGAAAAATATTTAAATTTTCAAATACAGAAAAAAAAATCAATTTCTCAAAAAAGTCATTTTTTCAAAAATTTCAAATGCTCATAATCATCATATTTTATCAAAGTTTTCAAAAATTAAATATTTTTTTTTATTTTTAATTTTCTTTACTTTTACATTTACTTTTTTTTAGTAGATCCGAACCTCTAGACCTGCCATCCTAAAAATTTAATCAGTTTATCTTCTTAATACAAGTAAAATGTTTCTCTGAATTAAAAACTGAAATAACATTTTTGGCACTTTTTTCACCGTATCATCAAAACAACTAGACCTGCCTTTGGTAAAAGCTAATCAGCACGTCTCCTTTCAAAGGAATCAAATGTTTTCTGAATTACTCAAATTCCCAAATTTTGTTCCCAAAATCGTCGACGAAAATTTGTATCCGCACACACATACATCCATTTTTTCTAGGCCAAAATATTCAGAAACCTCTAGACTGTAAAGATGTACACAATTTTCATTTTTGTTTTTTTT
>NW_020538040.1:38310761-38332940 GCF_003426905.1 Ctenocephalides felis | reverse complement strand
CTTTTTTGCTCTTGGTTTATAATACAAAAGGCGGAAGGGAGATATTTGACAACCTTATATTATGAACTTTGGAAGAAAATATTAAAGATTTACGCAAAATGTTGATATGTAGATAAGGGATATCCTTAATATGAATATTTTAGATTTTTTGCTCAAATGCTTTCAAATTGATAAAAAAAATTCTCTGAAAGTTTTGAATCTCATATCAACTTTAAGATAGTCCGCACTTTTTTTCCAAAAAAATATGTTTTTGTATATCGAAAATAATTCAGATTTGAATTTTAATTCTGACTAAAGTTCTAAAGCTCACTTATATACTTTAAAAATGATTTAAACTTTGTATTTCAGTTTATATAATTCTTATAATAAGAGGAAATATTACAGTACTTATAAATATCTATTGAATACATTTAATATTCCTCGAACATTTTGTTACGGTACGGGAAGTTGCAGCAATTTGCCTTAAGGCATGATGCGATATACCACTAGTTGTGGTAGTAATAGTGCAATATATATATATATATATATATATATATATATATATATAACAAATCTATATTATCATAATCGAAAGTATGTCTGTCGGTATTTTTCGATCGTCGTTCAAGAGCAAGAGCAGGAGTATTGGACGATGCAGAAGAACCAGAGGAGCCACAACCGCATCGAAATCTGTGTCACGAGTCAAGACAATCGGCACACATGATGATATGCTGTGTTTCGTCTAGTGATGTATTATCGTTCGGTACCATCACTTTTGTTTTTGTCTGGAATTCAATGCAAGTTGCCCACACTCTCAAGTGGGTGTAGCGCAACTTACACGACCTCATACTTTTACATTTTATCCTTACTGCCTTCAACGTCACACGTATTAAAAACGCCATTGTCTAAAATTAACAAAATGCATCTTTTGAGGACGCCTTGAAATAAATCGAGAAGTAGCCATAACACGACACAGGTTGGGTGTTCATCTTTACAAATTTTCGTTTAATATTAAGGTGACATCCCGATATAGCCGGGACAGTTCCGAATCCACCTTATGTCCCGGGTTTTTCTGAATTTTTGCTCTTACTTGATAATATAGTAGTACACTGGCATCGTGTCTTAAGGCAATTGCTGGAACTTCCCGTAACAAAAATTTTTATAATTTTGGAAAGCCTTTAATTTTTTTAAAACTTTGAAAAAAAATTTCGTTCTTTTTAACTTTCCCTAGGGTAAATTATAGTAATCGCAACAAAATCCACAATGAAAATGTTTATATATCTTTCTGAGAGGTTTCTGAACATTTTGGCATATCATCTGAACTTATTTGTTATTGAGTCTTACGGATTAAATATCTTTCGAATTATTAGTCTCACACATCAAGATTTCTACAAGTGAAAAGAAATCGCTTATACACAGATTTTCCACAGGATAAATGAAATGTTTATTTGTTTATTTACTATTTTGTTTGGTTTATCAACATTCAGTTCTTCGGTCATCGACATGGATTTAGGTGGAACACACACACACACACACACACCACACACAAATAACATATTGTATATATGTTATATATATATATATATATATATATATATCTTATATATATACATATATAAGAATGGTCTTTAATATGGAAGGTCCTTACTTTGAAAATACAAAATATTATTTTGGATGCATTGGGCCCATGGGAACAAATAAAAAAATATGTTTAAAAAAAATTATCAGTAATCATCAAGATAAAAGCATAAACTTATACATTTTAATAAAAATATATTACTTTGAACGGAAATTTACCACAACGCCAAAATCATTAGAAAGGGGAGCATTATATTATTTAAATTCATCAAGGAGCAAAAAATTAAATGTGCTATAGTCCAGTCACTTAAGCCTACATTAGATGAGAATCTCGAAATTCGAGATTCCCCAACTGTAAGTCTATAAATACTTGTAAACCTATATGGTATTGACACAATATTGACGAAATGTAGAGGTTTTGAGACAACTTTAGGGTGTCAATATACAAGACTTACAGCTGGGTATCTCAAATTCCGAGGTAAACTTTCTATAATGACTGGACTACTAATGCAGTACATTAATCAAAATTTCACCTGATAATTGCAATAAAATTGATCAAAATTACTAGTACTGGCATGTAAGTCAATTGATTTTAATTGAAATAATTACGAAGGGCAATAAATAGGTCCGAATTTTGTTGAGTCAAAAATATGAAGTTTTGCACTCATTTTTACCAATTTCGATAAAAAAATAACTGAAAAAACTGTAGCTTTTATTCTATCCGTAAATAGTATTTGTTATTTTAAATCATGTCAAGTTCAATAAATTAGAAATAAGTTATTTGGCATAAATAGCCTCTTTTTCCATCCAGAATTAGCAAAACTACAAGTTACCGTCCTGTTTTAAAATATAAAAAAATATATCGTTATCTTATTAAGGTGTTTAATTACACATCAGAACGTTCTTTCAAAATTTAGAGTATATATTTAGAGTATATAGAGTAATGATATATACATATACGGCCCCGAGGGCATTTCATTTTCTTGTTTAGACATTCTTATAATTTTTATTATATTTATCTAAGTATTATTTAAAAATTCATATTTGGTTTAGAAAATTAAAAACCGTGGGTAATTGTTATTTTGGATAAAAATAACTGATTCCATTTGAGTTATTACGCCTTTGTGAATGTTTGTAGTCAAAAACTACAAACAACCAAGACTACAAATTGAAAACTTATCAGGCAATTTTAAAGATCCGAATTACAGAATGTAACTAGCTGCAAGTGGAATTCTGTCTTAAGGCAATTAAGGCATCGTGCCTTAAGGCAAATTGCTGAATCTTCCCGTACCAAATATTATTATTTTATCAAAAACTATTAACATTTTTGAAAAAAAATTACTTCGAAAAAATTTGATTTTTGACAAACTAGGAATTTGACAAAAAAAATACTTTTTTGAAAAAAAAAATTATTTTGACATATTTTAGAAATTCTGAACTTTTTTTCAAAACAATCGTACTTCTTTAATTGCATAGGGACGAAATATCGAAGCGCGTTAGCGCCGCGTTGCCGTCTAATAGATAAGCATTGGTACGGAACCCATAGGAATGCAAACAAAATTTATACTTATTGTTATAATCTCTATAAAATATCTGATAATTTGATGTGCATATGTCTAATGATCAGTTTTGACCGCCCAATGGCTCATTTTTTTTACTTTTTTCTCCATATCTCCAAAGTCGTTGGACCTGCCTTTCCAAAAATTTTAACAGTTCTTCATTTAGTCAATACAAATAAAATGTTTTTTGAATTTTTCAAATCGGACGCTCCGTTCTCTTAAAAACTGAGTTACCGTTTTCGGCACTTTTTGCCCCGTATCTTTGGAACGGCTAGACCTGCCTTCCCCAAAAACTAATCAGCACGTCTACTTATCAAAACAAATCGAATGTTTTTGAATTATTCAAAACGGTTAATCCGTGTTCCCAAAATCGTTGACGAAAATTTGTATCCGCACATACATACATACACGCACACATACACACACACAAATACATCCATTTTTTCTAAGGTATGCCAAAATGTTCAGAAACCTCTAAAACGTAAAGATATATAAAAATTTTCATTTTTTATTTTTTTGCGATTACTATAACTTGCCCTACGGGAAGGTAATAAAAGCTCTTTTTAGATATTTGCACTTTGTACTTTCAAAATGTGTTCTGATCTAAAAGTTCATACACTGTTGTCAGTATGTAAAATGTAGTAGTGTAGAATAATTTATAAATAATTAAATAAATCAGAACTAATGTTGAGACAAATTTAAACTCAAAAGTAACTGAATTAATAAATAGATGATTCATTGTGCATCTTTATTTAAAAAAACGGAAAGATAGAAACACTTTTATTGTGTAAATATAAAAAAATGCAAGATATTTCTATTAGATAATTTAGTAAAAATAAAATGTATTCATTTCAGTATATATTAGTATTTCAAATGCTTACTCATTTCAGATCATGACTATTGTTTATATTATTTGCGCTTGAATATGTTAACAACGGATCATAAAAATATTTCAAGATTCAAGGTGAGAATTAATTTAATAAATTATCAGAAGATCAAAAATAACAAATATCGTTTTATTAATTAATACATCAAAGTTACATCTTGATCATTGAGTAACTAATCATAAAATATAATTAAATACAAATGAGAAACGTAAGATTCCATAATACCAATAGCGAGTAGAAATGAATAAATTTCAACATAGAATTTCTAACAATTTTATACAAAATTTATATTTATTATTGTCATTTTGTTGATCTTGTTCCATATACTGAGAAATTAAATCTCTAAAATGGTTTAAAAATTGTAAGACAATTATAATGTGAAACAGGAAAAATTCTGTATTTCTGTAAATATTAAAATTATATTAAGTTTTCAATTAATTTCATATCTTTTGCTAAATATTTTATAAAAAAGTACCCTATAATTCCTGTAAATTTTACTTTCATATTATTTATGAAATTTACGTCTATATGAAATTTGTGTGGTGCCTGAAACATTATAATAGTAAGGATAAAATAGCAATAGTTTGATAAAAAAATATAATTTATTTTTATTCAATTTAAGGTTTACAATTTATTGGATGATACTTATCATAAAAACAAGAAAAACATAAAAATATATTGCAGTGAGCAGATTTTAAATATGCGAAGGTACTATCTATATACTTGATTCATATTCAAAAATATTTCTGATTTCTACCAGCTTTCTTGCAGAGCCAGCATATTGTATCATTTTCTCTTCGATATCATTAACAGATTACTGAAGGTGAATTAGAGAATGTATCTTCAATGCATCTTTGTTTTATTTAATTATCTTTCTAATTACGTGATTTGGTAACAATTTTGTATTTTCTTCATAAATAATTTTACCTGCCTAAAGAAATAAACGTCGCAAGGCTGGTAGTACGGCGTGCAATAGGGTAGTTATTTCTACTGTACTTGTTCTTTACCTTACTTCATTGATAAAATTATTGTTGAAAAGTGCTGGATCAGTTTGACTACCCGAAAAGTCTAATAATAAAATTTCTCCTTTTGGACATATGGTTTATACAGAAAATAAGAAGTATTATTTTATTAATTCACCACTTTTTGAAGCAGTCACATAAATATTTTTAAATTCGTGTTTATATTACTGATATATTACTACTTTTAAACCAAATTGATCGTTCGGCTTTCGCATATACAAAAATACTTTTGGCAGCAACTTTTCCAAAGCAGTTACATCATATTGCTATATGCACGTATTTTTTTCCCTTTTCATATATTTGCACCTATTTTTACTATGAAACATCAGCAAATTTTTGTCTGTACTTCGAATGTCTCAATCGATCTATGTCTGCAATGCTTTAAATTTAAAAGCGCCACAGAAGCGCTGCCACGAACGTTCAATGTCGTAACAATTTTGTAGTTTAATGGTTTTTTCTGTCGTCCACTTACTAATCTGACCAAATTTTTTATTCAATGGGCCATACTTTCCTTTTTTCTAAACCTTACTTCGTTTTAAGCTCTGGTATCCCAAACTGTAGACTTCTGATAGTCTATTTCGGATAATCCTTCTGATAGTCCACTTCCTCCGCTAACTGTTTTACCTTTAATTTTAAATATGTTGTAAGTAAAATCAATATTTCGATCAGGCATAATGATTGGATTGAATTGATAAAATAAAATCTGCAAACAATGTGAAAATTGTGAAATTGATTAGGCATTTTTAGATTTTTGAAAATTTTAAATAATATTTGAGATTTAGACTTTTGTAAACAAAAATTATGTTTTTGTAAGTTATCGAAGCTTAATTATATGAAATAATATTTAACTTTCCTGACTTATAGTTATAGTAATGGGCCAAAAATTGAAAATGAAAATTTTTACATAACTTTACGTTTTAGTGGTTTCTGAACATTATGGCATACCTCAGAAAAAATGGATGTGTGTGTGTGTTTTGTGTGTCCGCAATTTTTTGTCCACGTTTTCGTGCGCACGGATCAACCGATTTGAATCGTTCAAAAAAAAATCGATTTCTATTAATAGAGAGATGTACTGATTAGTTTTTGGTAAATGCAGGTCAGAAAATAGGTATCGATATTTTGAGAGAACGGAGAGAACTATTCTATAATATAATAAAATTTTATTTCATTATATAAAAAAACAGTTAATACTTTTTTTTATTAATTAAATTATGTGCCTGAAATATTCAATTATGAAAACTCATTATGCTTGTAATATTTAGTATGGGAATTTCTATTTTAAAATACTGATTCTATGGAATTCATTTATCATACGAATACTTATTGAATTTGCGTGTTCAGAATACTAATCGGTATCTACATTGCAATTGCATTGCATTAATTCGAAGCTAATAATTAAAAAGTTGATATAATGAATATTATTATTTTAAGCAATGAGAATTTGAAATTAGAATATATTCGAATTTGCTAATTTATTGAAACTGCTATAAATAATTGATAGTATAAGACTTTGATGTTGTAATTATCACACATAAAAAATACATGCTTGTGTGAGAAATTTGTAGTTTTTTTTTAAATTAAAAATTATCGATTTTTTTAAACAAAATATAAAATTTATTCGTCGCCTAATCATTGTTATTTGTGAGATGATTTTGTATTCTTAAATCCCTTTTAGTTTTATTTCTAAAGCTTTACTTGCTGTCTAATTCAGACAGTTGTCTTATAAAATGATATAATTAAAGTTTCAAAAACAATCGGAACTATTGAAAACATTTCACAAAAAATAAATTAATTTATATAATAATTGTTTATAATATAATAATTGTTAGATATAAGGAAGAAACAGCAGCTATGTATGCAATAAAATTTAAGATTTTTTTGGCATTTGTATGTTATTCCACCTTCCTCTTTTTTCTATTTTTCTATGAAACTTTGAAAACTGTGGCTTTTTCTATATGCGAGAGATTTAAAATTTGGTGAAGTAATACAGTAACTATATTACGTAGGTGAGACTAGGGTACGTAGTAAGGTAGTGACAGTCGTTAAAACAGCTCTGAACTATACTGATTTTAAGATAGGGTCCAAAGGGAGAAAGATGAAGTATGATTTGCTAAAGATGAAATAGGGTGTGCTAGTAATTTTTAGAACTCCAAATTACTAGATGCAATAATAATAATTGTATGTTTATATTTGACTTTATGTTACAAATATTTACTTACTATAAATTTTGAAATATATTTTGTCTTATTGTTAGATTTTTTCATCTGTTTAAACTTCACCCAAAAAGGACAAGACCCACAACGCATATTTTTGAAAACAAATCATAATTATGACTAAGCTAAATTATTTAAACAAAAACTAATTGCTGGTAAATAACTACTAATGTGCAACTTACAGCAAAATAACAAACAAATTGATCCATCTGCATGCAAGTAACAGTTATGATTAACAGAATTTGAGCATAAAAACGTACTTTTGAATTTTTAAAAGTAATGCGATCTACAGATCATGTTAATGTAAGGCACTGACTGAAAACTGGGAATTTGTTTGAGCAATCATACTTCATCTTTCTCCCTTTGGACCCTATCTCAAAATCAGTATAGTTTAGCCATTTTAACGACTGTCACTACCGTACCCAGTCTCCCCTACATGATACAGATACTGTATCACTTCACCAAATTTGAAATCTCTCGCATAAAGAAAAAGCTATAGTTTTTAAAGTTTCATAGAAAAATTAGAATTTAAGAAAAATCTTAAATTTTATTGCATACATAGGTGCTCTTTCTTCTTTAACCTAGTCCATAAATGACATAGTAAATGTATTAAAATAGTATCTCCAGCAAAAGATATTGTTGTTATCCATAAAAACGCATCATCTAAATAAATAAAATTGATTTTTCCGATTTGAATAGAGCGATCGTTAGCGGTTATCTCCATCAGCATTTGCAAAACCGGCGCCCGACGGCCAAGCAAGGACGTCCTCAGTAATTGACAAATGCTAATATCTCCTATAAAATAGCTGATTAATATATCACCTGCTGATTCCGTGTCTTCGTAATATTATATTATTTGTTCCATCGATATGCAAGAATATTTTATACTATTCACGTAAAACCAACAAGAATCCGTGAATTGGTTTTCATAAATATTAGCATTGGCGCACGGAAAAACTTATTACCGCAAGACACGGAGAATGCGGATGAAGTGATCTTTTCTTAGAAATCTTCGGTCAATCTAGAACCCACTACATGACAGATTTTAATTAATAGTTATAGTAGGAAGTCCCGAATTTATTAACTTCCCGCAGGATAAATTATAGTAATTGCAAAAAATAGAAGATTTTAGTTCTGAACGTTTCAAAGGCTTCTGAACATATAGGCATAACCTTTAAAAATCCAATAAGGATAAAAGCTATTTGGCGGACAAAAATTATCATTAGACATATGCACATTAAATTATTTTAGAATTTTTTTTTTAATTACAATATTTATTACAACTGTTAAATAATTAACGTCTAGCAATATTGATAAATAATAACATAAATTTAAATAAATAAGAGTGCAAAGGATAGAATTTACATGAAAATAATATCCGTAGTATGATGATTTAATATAAAATAAAAGCAAATAATAAAAATAAAATTAATAAATAATATAAATAAAATTTCTGAATAATAAATAATACTAGAAAAACAATAAAATATAATTTTTAGAGATTTTAGTAAGTATTTATATTTTTTCTGGGTTCCGTACCAATGTTTAGCTAACGCAGGGCGATTTCTCCGAAAAAAAATGAAAAGTTCCAAAAAATTCTAAATAAAAAAAATTCAAATTTTTAAAAAGAAAAATTTTCTCAAAAATTTCAAAATCCTTAAAAATCTAATTTGTCAAAGTTTTCAAAAAACTTTGAAGCTTTTTAAAAAAAAAAATAATTTTTTGTACTGCACCAGCAATTTGCACGATATTGCATGGCACGATACCACTAGTTTTTTTAATTTAATTATATAAAAATTAATAATTGAATTTAAAAAAATAACATTTATAAAATTTGATGAGATTTAAAAATAATATTTAAACATTATTTATTTTAATCATTATATTAGATTTTAATATTTTAATAATATTAATATATAAACATGGGACCGAGGGGAAGGTTTGTTTTTGGCAGAAAAACCTAATTTAAAATTATATGATTTCTCAACGTTTGAAGTCATTCTGAATCGTTTGAGACCAAAATTAAGAAGTGTGTTTGTATGTATGAGTTTGTGAGTATGTTTTACGTTGCAAGTTTTTTCGTCCAACCGTTCGATTTTGAAAATTTTAACACTGTTTTTGATATGTATCAGTCGGGGATAGTTTTATCGTAGTTGATAAAACTTTCCGACGCTTTTCGTAAAACTTTTTATGATGGTATAGTTTTATGGTCTTAATGAACATTCTAAAATACTATAGGCCTACAAAAAGTGGTTTAATTATAAAAATTTATTAATGTTTTGAATAATGGGTCGTGCCTCAAGTCTAGTTAAAAAACATAATTGGAAACCGAATTAATAAGTTTTCAACAAAAATTGATTAGATTTCAGCAAAAGCAACAGCAAGCAGTTGTTTATGCAAATCATTTCAATCACAACAAGTAACACATATCAAACGAAATCTGACTATATTTAGTAAAACTTCTAGCTAATCTATCATTGTAGAAATGTAGTTTTAGCTATTTTTGTTAAATTTTTCACATGCTCCTTTTTACTTCATAGACGGAGTAGAAAAAGTCAGCCAGGGGGGCAGAAAAAATGATCAATTTATTTTTAATTTCAAAAAAAATTTATAGATGCAGTTTAATTATTAGTTTGAACAACAAAATTAATAACCATAATCTAAACATGTATTTTGTATGAAATTGTGTTTCTCATATATTTTTTAACTTCACGTAGGGTAATTCATTGTAATCGCCCAAAAATCGACGTTTTGAAAGTTTCTGAAAATTTTGGCATACCTCAGAAAAAATGGATGTGTGTGTGCGTGTTTTGTGTCCACGTTTTCGGGCGCACGGATTAACCTATTTGAACGGTTCAAAAAACATTCGGTTCTTATTGATAGGGATATGTTCGGATTAGTCTTTGGCAAAGACAGGTCCAGTCATTTCGAGATACGGAGCAAAGAGTGTAGAAAATAAATAAATAAATCGAGGTTTTGAGAGAACAGAGTATCCGATTTGAATGATCCAAAAAATATTCGATTTGTAATGATGGGGAGAAGTGGTGAATAGTTTTTACAAAGGTAGGTCCAGCCATTTTCGAGATACGGAGCTAAATATGCAGAAAAAGATAGATTTTGATATAACTAAGCGTCCGATTTGAATGATTTAGAATTCAAAAAACTTTATGCTTGTGTGGATGAAACAATTGCTTTTGGAATATATTTTTTTTTCAAAAATTTTTTTTTGTATATCGAAAATAATTCAGATTTTAATTAATTAATTAATTCTGGCAAAAGTTTTAAAGCTCACTTATATACTTTAAATAAATAAATTTTTTTTAACTTTGCAATTCAACTTACATAATTCTTACAAATATTAGACAATGTTACAGTATTTATAAAAATCTATTTGAAAACATTTAATATTTTATTACGGTGCGGGAAGTTCCAGCAATTCGCTTTTCCTTTACTTTAAAATAGCATAGTTAAAAAAAAAATCACACTTTACTTGCTTTTAGGATAATGATGGTGCACCATTAATGCAGGTAATATAATTATCTAGCCAATCTGCTGAGGCAAATTATGTAATTTGAAAATTACTGCAAAATTAAAAGATAAAATCCAAAAAATTTATCACATATCTTAAATTCTACAGATATGCTAACAATATCATTAACGTCAACTTAATGATTTGTATTACTAAAAATAAGGTTCTGTATACAAATGACGTCTATGAAAAAGCGATTTTAATTATTCTAGCAATGTAGAGTAGCAAAAATATGCATACATACATCACTACTTACAGCCCATATATCATCAAAACGTGTAAATAAATCTTTTGTGTAAATTAGTTTTAAAAATTCTAATTTCCACTTAGCAATAGCAAAACTAAAAAATTAACTATAAAATTAGCGATGACTACAGAAGTATTGCAAATTATTAAGGTTCATTTCATAAATCTTTCGTACATCATGGAATGCATGAATATTTATTGAATATATTAGGCATACTAAATAGCTGTAAATTTTTCTATGACATGATTATATCACTGTCTGTAATCAAACATAAATTTTCAAGTGCTACCTAATTATTTATCAAAATTTAAAACATGTTTAAATACTTGTTTTCTCGCGACAAACATTCACAATTGGGTGTAAAATATTGCATGATAAATATCACCTTTATTATTTATATGCGATGAAGTTGCAAATATGTTAAAATATGTAAGAAATTAAAACTTGCAATCGCCGTATGATAAAAGTATCACTTACCTACGACAAGTCTATAAAACTGACTCGGAAATTATTTGTATTCAATAAAAACTGTAAAATTAAACCGGTGCATAAAAAGTAATTTGAATCAATTTTATAATTTGCAATATTAATTTGTTTACAAATACACATTTTTGTATTATTTTATTGAACACTAGCTTTACCAGCAACTTCATTTGCCTCGAACAAAAAAGTTAAGCTTTTGTATTTTTGTTCTTATTACTTTACTTTCAGTTTTTTATATTAGCTGCATTGAATTTTTTTTTATATATACAATATTTAATGTACAGTTGTCTTGGGTTAATATTTAAAAAAAAAACACAGATAATAAATTCAAATTGTATTAATTTGGTAGGTATACCCTATTTATAATCATATGCATATATTAAAAAACAGCTATTTCAATATTACAAATTGACACTCCAATTTTGATATGTACCTATAGATGTATAATTTAAAAAGCTATATAAAGTCCTAAAATCTATTTTCTCTATACAGTTTTATAAAAATATTTATAATAAACAAAATTTATATAAACTTGTGGCGCATATGAGATGTTTAAGAATTTTGAAATTTTTGAAAAATTTGAATTTTTAGGGTAAGTTATAGTAATCGCAAAAAAACGAAAATGAAAACTTTTATATATCTTTAGTTTTAGAGGGATGTGTGTGTATGTGTGTATGTGTGAGTGTGTGTTGGGATACAATTTTTTGTCGACGATTTCGAAAGCATGAATCAACTGGTTTGAATGATTCCAAAAACATTCGATTCCTATTGATAAGGAGAAGTGCTGATTAGTTTTTGGCAAATACTGGTCTAGCCGTTCAATATTCGGGGCAAAAAGTGCCAAAAATGTTATTTCAATTTTTGAGCGAACGCAGTGTCTGATTCGAAGAATTCAATTCAATTTCATGCTTGAATAAACTCAATGTGGGTTGTATAATTGAAGTGGTTTTTTATTGAAACTAAATTTAACGAGAAATATGAAAACATAATTTTAAAGCATGCAGCTCGGCTCATATATAAAATAAGATATATTACAAACTTTAACACCATTACAAAATTTCAAATTCCTGGCAGAGACATTCACAATTACATGTGATATGATAATAATCATTTTATTGTACAAGTTTACGAAAAAGATATAAATGCCGTAATAAAATCCCACATTTTGCCTAATGAAGCCAGATGCAACTAGACGTGAAAGTCCGTCATTCGTAAATTGTTGTGTGTTCGTATGAAGCTCGTTAAGAAAAACATGAATTTTCACAAATCCATAAAGTAAAATTTCAACATAAATCACCACTAATGATAACAGAGATATAAATATTGCAATAACTTAAACTAGGTGCATAAATGATATTCGATGAATTTTTCTTTCATATACTTGCATGCAACTTATTATCAGTTTTTTATACAGTATGCAGTACAATAAATCCCATTGAAATTAGACTAATGACCAGAGTTAACTTTTTATATACTTCAATATGTATTATAGGGCTTCAAAAGGGATTACCTAATTGTGTATCATATAAATACACTTCAAAAATTCAATTCTTTAAATAGAGACAATATATCACAAAATAGTAAAAATATTTTAGAATTATTTGCTTTTCAAATTGTAAACATATTTAATTATTCACAAATATTTGACCATGTTAGATTATATAGTATCTATATTACCCTCTCTATTATTTTGGGAAAATAAAATGTGACAAATCAGTTACAAAATATCCGGCGCTTCCACCATTGTGACAAACGGCGTTAAAAGTCTCCTTTCTTAGAAATGAAATGACTGCTATTTATTATATTTTAGCATTACAGACCCCATTACGAAAGGGTTTACTCCAACTCCTTAACCCGACTTCTATGAACCACCTGTAATTATCTGTGGAAACTGACATAACTAACTTTTGCACTGAGGGTTGTGCAACCCTTTGGCGATAATGTAGTTACAATATGTAGATGGTAACCCACAATGAATAAATAGCACTTCAGAATGTTTTCTTGAATATTTTATAATAGTGTGTGCTGTTTAAGGGTTTATTTACGAATATAAACTTTGGCTGATAATGTATAATAATTTTAAATCCTAAAAAACGTTTAGAGCAATCAAATTAAAAGTTATAGTATTAGAATTCTTTTTGAAAATGGTCTTTGGTGTCGTTATCAAATTTGTATTTGCTTCTTTTTTTAGTCTCAAAAATAAACCACAATGTAATAACTACTAATAACAATGTAATTGATAAAATGTCAAAAGAAATATGTAAATAGTATTAATTACAATAATACATATTTTACTTCATCCAATCCAATTCAATTGTACATCAATTAGATCAAATAATATTTTCAATTAAAAGGGTTTATTCTAAAATTCAAACAATGAATCGCATATTCACTTCAAATCTATTTCAAATTGTAGTAACAATCATTTAAATATATTCAAGTATAAAAACGTTAACGCGCTGAGTTAAGTAGGGGAGACTGGGCCACTTAGTTACTTAGTTAGTTAAAATTTTTATTTGTTTAATTTTACCCAAAACATTCACATATCACATAAAATAAATTAATTGCTAGTAATTAACTACTAATGTTCAACTTACAGCAAAACAACAATTGAAATGATCTATCTGTACACAAGTAACAGTTATTACTAAAAGAAATCGAACAAAAAAACTCTTCAAAAGCAATTCGGTCTACAGATCATTTTAATGTAGGGCGCTGATTCAATGCATTAATGGAAATTTGTTTGCACAAACATACCTCATCTTTTTTCCTTCGGACTCTATCTCAAAATCAGTATAGTCTAGCTGTTATGACGACTGTAACTACCGTAACCAAGCACAACCGTACCCAGTCTCCCCTACTCAAAGACAGCATTTTTTCCCATATCAAAAATAAACTAGTGGGGTGGGTGGCATCGTGCCTTAAGGCAAATTGCTGGAACTTCCCGTACCGTAACGAAACGTTCGAGGAATATTGAATGTTTTCAAATAGATTATTATAAATATTGTATTATTGTCTAATATTTATAATAATTATATAAACTGAATTGCAGAATTGAAATTATTTGTTTAAAGTATATTAGAACTATAGTCAGAATTAAAAATAAAATCTGAATTATTTTCGATATACAAAAAATTAAAAAAAAAAAAAAAAAAAAAAAAAAAAAAAAAATGTACAATTTTTTTTTTCCAAAATTAATTATTTTGTTAAGACAAGCAGAAAGTTCTTTGAATCAATTGAATCGGACGCTTAGTTCTCCCAAAACTGCCATTTTTTGTACATTTAGCTCTGTATCTCCGAAATGGCTGGGCCTGCCTTTGCGAAAAACTAATAACCCTTTCTCCCAATCATTACTAATGGAATGTTTTTTTAGATCATTCAAATCGGATGCTCCGTTCTCTCAAAAACTCGATTTCTATTTTCTGCACTCTTTGCTCCTTATCTCCGTAACTGCTGGACCTGTCTTTGCCAAAAACTAATCAGCTCTTCTCCTTATTAATAGGAATCGAATGTTTTTTAAACCATTCAAATCGGTTGATCCGTACGCCCGAAAACGTGGACGAAATTTGTATCCATACATACATACACACACACACACACCCACACACACACACACACACATCCATTTTTTCTGAGGTATGCCCAAACGTTCAGAAACCTTCAAAACGTCGAGAAATGTAAAAATTTTCAATTCCGATTTTCGGCCCATTACAATAACTTACCCTACGGGAAGTTAATTAGCAAGTATTAATTTTATCGACGACTTTGAAGAAATGTATTCTCATTAGTTGTAATTGATATGAAGACTGCTAATTAAAATGAACACATCAACATTTTTGCATAAAAATGCGAAAAGCATTCATTAGATGGATTCCTCAATTGCAAGAGCTGTGATTGATAAAGTGGCATCAGTAATCGTTCATATAAAGGTTAAGCTAAATCATGCGATTTACTTAAACAAGCGTTTGAAATGTGAGGATAAATGCATTGCAATGTACAGTTCATTAGGCACATAGGTAATACTCGTTTTAAATTAATGAAGCTTAAAGGTTTCGATCTATAGAAAAAGAACATAACTATTGAAAGACATAAATTTCTACATTTAAAGTGAAACTGGAAAATCATTTGTAGAGACTACTAATATATATTTTACTATCATAAATAAGTGAAAAGAAATGGTATATATTATATGTTCGCCACATGTAAATATTGATATACTTCATTTATCCTTTTTAAAAAAAATCTATTGCGCTTCAAACGTAAATTATTTGTCGAATGGTATACATATATTTAAGTCATTCTATCTATGTTTGTATTTAATATTGTATGTAGGAGAGCTGGTGGAGAACTAGTATTAAAAAAAAATTGACTCGATTGACCCGTAAACCGACTTCGACTTTCAGTTCCTTCTTCTTCGTATTTCCTCTTCTCGCGTAAATCATCAACCATCTGCATTCTTCTTCTTCCCAGTCCCTTCAGTCCTACTTTACCTTCGACTACGACGTGTAGGAGTCACTTTTTTTTGCAGAATGGGTCCGATCCAATTTCCCTTTCTTTTCAGGATCGTGCTCAGTAGAGTCTTTTCTTTCGCCCACTCTACTCAGGACTTCGTTATTTGTTATCTTGTTCGTCCACTTCAACTTCTCCATTCGTCTCCAACACCACATTTCAAAACTCGCCAGATAGTTTTTGTCAACTTTTCTTAAAGTTCATGTTTCTGATCCGTACAGAGCTTTATTAGTCTCTTTCAGAAATCTAGGCTCAGTTTGTTCGTCAGTTAAGTAGAATTCTCTTCTTCGTGAATGCCGCCTTGGCGCTTGCAATCCTTGCCCTGATCTATTCTCGTGCAGTTTCCATCTCTGGTCAGGAGGCTTCCCAAGTACGTAAAGTGATCCATGTCTTCAAACTCTCGATTTCCTACCGGTATCCTCAAGGACTCATTGATATTCTCATCACTTTTGACTTATTGATGTTTTTTATATTTATTTGAACAGCGATCAGAACTTATGGGTTCTATGAGCTGTTATGATTAATATCTTACAAACTGCGTTTGTTTTATTATAGCTGGCAACCCAAACAGTTGTCTCATCTCTATGTGCTGAATTTTTATTATTATAATTACTGTAATAGTGATGCATTTAATTGGTGCAGCAATGCCGAGCAAGGGCTATTTTCACTTGGAAACATATTGTTATCTATATTTCCAAGTGAAAATCGTTGTCACTGCTGCCTGACAACAGGCTGCTCGAAGTGGGTATCGAACCCGGGACGCCTGATCCAGCTCCAGTCGTTCTAGCCACTTACTTACAAGCGGGACTTCCATTCCGTACCGTCTACCTACTTCGACGGTTTTGCTCATCATGTTCTGTAGCTCGGTTTGGGTTTTCGATATCACCACAAGATCATCTGCGTACTTTATGGTGGTGATTTTTCTTCCTCCTAGCGAAAAATCACCTGCGTCCTCAAGTGTATCGTTGACGAGCCTTTGCCATAAAGGTTGAATAGGATCGGTGACATGCAGCATCCTTGCCGAACTCCTCTACCTATTTCAACTTTTTGTATCTCCTTGGTTCACTCGAACCTTTGCTTTCTGC
Source organism: Ctenocephalides felis (assembly GCF_003426905.1). Lineage (NCBI taxonomy): Eukaryota > Metazoa > Arthropoda > Insecta > Siphonaptera > Pulicidae > Ctenocephalides > Ctenocephalides felis. Next base: position 38,315,849 of record NW_020538040.1, on the reverse strand, counting down.
ACCATATACAGATTCCGGATCAGTGTTTACACCAATAGATTTAAAAACTCTCAAGTGTATAAATCCTCATCCTCCTAATTACCATCGAGACATCTGTCCAACATTTTTCTTAGTATTCAAATAAACTTTGGATTATTTATTTTAATGCCAGCAATTTTATAGATATTTTTAAAAAAATCAACAAATGTTTCTGCCATCTCGGGATCTAATTTATCACATTATACATTTGGCTTTAGTTGGCTCACTTTAATTCACTTTGAACTCCAGTTTCAGATTTTTTTTGTTCGCCTCTTCTTATATATTTTAATTAAAAGGATTGTTTGGCAATTTAAATTACTTGAAAATATGTATTATCAGATTATCTCAATGAAAATATGTACTTCAAATAAGAAATCGCAACAAAATCACCGAAGAATATGTTAATGAAAACTCTGCTGTTTAAACCAAATACCGTCTATTATTGCAAGCTAAAAGCTTTTTAGGCAATGGAAAAAAAAATTAAATAGTATTTTATTTACTACGTAACTGCATAAAATCTGAATTCGCATTTAACAAATTTTGTATGCAATTACTTTAATATAAAATAAGAGTAATCCGATTTTTGTGCTATATAGAACTATCATGTTAATTAGATAATTATAGGAGACAAAATATATATATAATATATATATATATATATATATATCTTATATATAAAAATGGATCGCAAAATGTGTTGGTAAGCGCATAACTCAACAACGCCTGGACCAATTTGACCAATTATTTTTTTTAAATGTTTGTTGAAGTCCAAGGATGGTTCTTACGGCGAGAAAAATCGAATAATTGCCGGGAAAACCCTAAAAACAGCCCTTTTCTTTTATAATCGAGTGAGCAACGAAATTTGTAGAAAAAACAATGATCTATGTCATGACATTTTGTGTAGTTTTTGATAATCTAATTTTTAATATATTTATATAAACATAGAAATATCTTTCTATTAATTAACGAGCTATATTGGCAGCCAAAAACATTGATGTAAATGAATTAAATTTCATAATTCAAGAACAAATTACAGGCGACTCAATTGATTCGGCAGCTAACCAAGACGATCCACCGGAGTTTTTAAACTTGCTGGATTTGCTAGGATTGTCACCTCACAATCTTCAATTAAAGGTTGGATCGGCAATTATAATGTTGCGAAATGAAATGAAACCCATGTTTCTCACATTGAAAATAGTATTATGTCTGTTCCCGTATTGGAAAACCATCAGTAATCAAACAAAAAACATCGTTTATCACAAAGCACTACAATGAAAATTGAACTGATTTTTGAATTATGATTTACATGATTAAAATTACTTACTTTTAAATGTTTATAGTGTTTTATTTAATTATTTTTAATTCATGCCGAATTATTACCAGGGTGACGGTTCTGTTCAGGATAATTTTTTGCAAAGAATAGAAAAAAGGTAGGAACAAAACACCGCCAAATTACAATTTTTTTTTGACAGGGCGAAGTCTGTCGGGTCGGCTAGTATATATATATATATATATATACAAAATTATATATAGAATAAATTAATCATGGGATTAATAAAACATGAATGAAGCTGAAAGCAAAAGTTATTTGAAATAAATAAAATATTTAATGCTCCTACGGTCAGAGGTCATGACAGGTCTGATTTAAATTTTGGAATTCTTACAGTCGAATCCCAAAAAACATACACAAATATTAAAGCATTATAATAAAGTATATATTTAATCATGATGTTTATTAAGAGTGTAAAGAAAATTATTGAAGTTCGATTTTATCATTTCAGTTCAAGGTTCATCCACACATGGAATCGAAAGCGATGTGTGTTACTAACCTTTGCAAAATGCATCGCAGTATTTATTTTTCAAAATGCAATTTTAATTCTAAGAATAAATTTTAGTTTATATTCAGCATTCATCGTATCTATTTTTCTTTGAAAGCGATTGACAAATAATATTGAAAATAATATGAAGAGCATGTTTTCTTAAAATATTCCAATATCAGACTTCATACTAAATGTACGTTACTCAAATAATCTTTTATAAATAAATCAAAATAAAATTGAAGACTTTGCCGAACATACTTATAGAAAACAAACAAAGTTAAATAAAAAATTTGCTATCTAAATTAGTTGAATAATTATTAACGCTCCAATTCAATTTACCAGGATTTATTTTTTTAACTATAAAATTTATTTCATTTGCAAATCAAATTGCAGCTCGTAATGAATAGAGAAACAGTAATGTTCTATACAGAATGTATCTATTTTTAATAAATTACGTGGATATTCTTGCCTTTATATCAAGACATATTTTGTTGACGAATGGCAATAAATAATTGCCAAATTCTATTTATTACTATACAAATGATTATTTTATAATAATTAAAATCAGCTATTATAAAGAAAACCACACTTTTGTGGGATACATACAGTATTTGGCCCATTTTTCTGGTATCATTTTTAAATATCCAGGGGAAAAAGCTCAACTATCATCAATAAAAAAATAGCTCAACTTTAAAGGATACACAGATGAATTTATTAGCATAAAAATTGCCGAACTTTTTCACACGTTGTTCGTGAAAATAGAATTTTTCATCCTTATAAATAATAGTTTCTTTCGGTCAAAAAATATAATTTTAACATCTAAAATTTGCCGAGTTTGGCCATCGTAAAAAGTATGGGCGTTAGAATTTTTAATAGCGTTGAATATTTTTTTAATATATTTAAATTTAGTGAACTAATACAATTAATTCACTGACCTGATCTGATCCTTTAGCTCTGCTAAAAATATTCAGTTCACCAGCCATCTTCTGATGCCGATTATACTTCAAATTCTATATCACACCATCTTGAATACCTAAAATTGGATATATTTGTTATTGAAACTTAAACTGTTTTATTGTTATTAAATTGTTGCATGTTATTAAAACTAAAAACAAAAAAACATGTAGCTGGTTGATTTATATAACTTGATGAAAGTAACATTAACCATTGGCGCAAAAGACTTTCTGTCTGATTTTTGTATTCTATAAAATTAATATGGAAAATATTATAGACCTTCAATTTTATCTTTTACTAATAGCAATTAGAATTTACTAGTTCTATAATCTTGTCATATATAATAACTTTTTAACGATGTGACTTTTTAGATGGCAACCCAATGGCTGGGTTATCTCTTTTTGTAACGACTTTTTTTCAGATACAGCAATGCCGGCTAAAGCATCGATTATAATTAATTTCCCGTAGCGCAAGTTACAGTAATCGCAAAGAAAGGAAAATAAAATGAAAAAAATTCTAAATTATCAAAAACCAAATTTAAAAAAAAAAACAATTTTTTATGAATATGCACATAAGTTGTTTGTAGAATATGCTCGTCGCCCAATTTAAAAAAGCACTTGTAAGTTTACACTGTGTATATTTATAATAAATAATGCATTTGAAATTATTCAAAGCAATTAATTACGGTACGGAAAGTACCAGCAATTTGCCTTAAGGCACAATGCCATGCGCCCCACTAGTTATCACCTTGAACGGAAATCCGTCATTCATGCCAAAAAATAAAAACAAATGTACATTGTATATTAAAAAAAAAAAAACATATTTTAATAAATTTATTTTCATAAGAGAAGACATATTTTCAATATTTTTATACAAAGTCAAGAAAACTATTCTTAACTATTACATTTAAAAAGTATCATGGTTAAGTCTACTCCACATATCTTCTAGTATAATTAGTGCTGCTTCGAAGACTTTATCATCACCATGCTGTTTATGAAAAGCGATTGAATCTTGATCGGTTCTTCCCTTGCAGATAATATTTAAAATTTTATAAGGTAAGGCATAGGATTTCTGACAGTAGAAGAAAGTATGACTTGTCCGATGCCATTACCCCGAATTTACTCCATAATGGGAAGCAAAATCCACCAATTCCAGGTCGAATGAAAAGTCAAGCCTCTTCGTTTTTACGAGTGTGGTTAGATGGATTTTGACGTTCCGATCGATACGCCTTCATGTTGGTGAGCCTTTCGCGCATTGTTTTCACATCCGATTAGGAACTGCGATGAGGTGAGCAACCAAGGTGGGGATCTGTGGCTGCTGCAGCTTCGTAAATCCATTGAAGGACGACGATTCCCTTTTTCAAGTCGTCCAAAAAATTTATTTTAATTTCGGCTTCGAGGTCCATCAACATAATGTCCACATCATAGATTAAAGTTAGAATACTTTAACACAAGATGCTGATGAGATTGTAGCAATGTTTTAATAACTTTAAAAACTGGTTTGAAATATAAATTTATAAAACATGTATAAAATATTGACGTAGTGTCTACTTTCTATTGTTTGCCATTTTGTTTTTTACTATAATATTTTTATTAGCATAGTTACCAAAAAAAATATATAATAGAAAACAAAAGAAAGTGAACACTACGTCAATATTTCATACAGGTTTTATAAATTTATATTTCAAACCAGTTTTTTAAAGTTATTAAAACATTGCTACAATCTCATTAGCACCTTGTGCTAATTAAAGTGTTCTAACTTTAATCTATGATGTGGACAGTATATTGATGGACCTCGAAGCCGAAATTAAATAAATTTTTTTGACGACTTGAAGAAGGTAATCGTCGTTCTCCATTGGATTAGTAAAGCTGCAGCAGCCACAGATCCCCACTTGGTTGCTCACCTCATCGCAGTACCTATTCGGATGAAAACAGTGCGAGGAAGGCTCACCAATATGAAGGCTAATCGATCGGAACGTCAAATTCCATCTAACCACACTCGTAAAAACGAAGAGGCTTGACTTTTTTCATTCAACCTGGAATCGGTGCATTTTGCTTCCGACTTTGGAGTAAATTTAGGTAATGGCATCGGACAGTCATACTTTCTTCTACTGTCAGAAATCCTATGCCTTACCTTATGAAATTCCCAAATATTATCTGCAAGGGAAGAACCGACCAAGATTCAATCGCTTTTCATAACCAGCATGGTGATGATAAGTCTTTCGAAGCAGCACTAATTATACTAGAAGATATGTGGAGTAGACTTAACCATGATACTTTTTAATGTAATAGTTTTT
>NW_020538040.1:38287568-38309761 GCF_003426905.1 Ctenocephalides felis | reverse complement strand
ATCGGAACTATTGAAAACATTTCACAAAAAATAAATTAATTTATATAGTAATTGTTTATAATATAATAATTGTTAGATATAAGGAAGAAACAGCAGCTATAGGTATGCAATAAAATTTAAGATTTTTTTTGGCATTTGTATGTTATTCCACAGCTTCTTTTTTCTATTTTTCTATGAAACTTTAAAAACTGTAGCTTTTTCTATATGCGAGAGATTTAAAATTTGGTGAAATAATACAGTAACTATATAACGTAGGTGAGACTAAGGTAAGTAAAAGTAGTGACAGTTGTTAAAAACCGCAGCTCTAAACTATACTGATTTTGAGATAGGGGGTCCAAAGGGAGAAAGATGAAGTATGATTTGCTAAAGATGAAATAGGATGTGCTAGTAATTTTTAGAACTCCAAATTACTAGATGCAATAGTTATAAAATTGCATGTTTATATTTGACTTTACGTTACAAATATTTACTTACTATAAATTTTGAAATATATTTTGTCTTATTGTTAGATTTTTTCATCTGTTTAATCTTCACCCAAAAAGGACAAGACCCACAGCCAGAGGCCAAAACCGTACCCAACGCATATTTTTGAGAACAAATCATCATTATGACTAAGCTAAATTATTTAAACAGAAACTAATTGCTGGTAAATAACTACTTATGTGCAACTTACAGCAAAATAACAAACAAATTGATCCATCTGCATGCAAGTAACAGTTATGATTAACAGAATTTGAGCATGAAAACTTACTTTTGAATTTTTAAAAGTAATGCGATCCACAGATCATGTTAATGTAAGGCACTGACTGAAAACTGGGAATTTGTTTGAGTAATCATACTTCATCTTTCTCCCTTTGGACCCTATCTCAAAATCAGTATAGTTTAGCCATTTTAACGACTGTCACTACCGTACCCAGTCTCCCCTACATGATACAGATACTGTATCACTTCACCAAATTTTAAATCTCTCGCATAAAGAAAAGCTATAGTTTTTAAGTTTCATAGAAAAATTAGAATTTAAGAAAAATCTTAAATTTTATTGCATACATAGGTGCTCTTTCTTCTTTAACCTAGTCCATAAATGACATAGTAAATGTATTAAAATAGTATCTCCAGCAAAAGATATTGTTGTTATCCATAAAAACGCATCATCTAAATAAATAAAATTGATTTTTCCGATTTGAATAGAGCGATCGTTAGCGGTTATCTCCATCAGCATTTGCAAAACCGGCGCCCGACGGCCAAGCAAGGACGTCCTCAGTAATTGACAAATGCTAATATCTCCTATAAAATAGCTGATTAATATATCACCTGCTGATTCCGTGTCTTCGTAATATTATATTATTTGTTCCATCGATATGCAAGAATATTTTATACTATTCACGTAAAACCAACAAGAATCCGTGAATTGGTTTTCATAAATATTAGCATTGGCGCACGGGAAAACTTATTACCGCAAGACACGGAGAATGCGGATGAAGTGATCTTTTCTTAGAAATCTTCGGTCAATCTAGAACCCACTACATGACAGATTTTAATTAATAGTTATAGTAGGAAGTCCCGAATTTATTAACTTCCCGCAGGATAAATTATAGTATTGCAAAAAATAGAAGATTTTAGTTCTGAACGTTTCAAAGGCTTCTGAACATATAGGCATAACCTTTAAAAATCCAATAAGGATAAAAGCTATTTGGCGGACAAAAATTATCATTAGACATATGCACATTAAATTATTTTTGAATTTTTTTTTAATTACAATATTTATAACAACTGTAAATAATTAACGTCTAGCAATATTGATAAATAATAACATAAATTTAAATAAATAAGAGTGCAAAGGATAGAATTTACATGAAAATAATATCCGTAGTATGATGATTTAATATAAAATAAAAGCAAATAATAAAAATAAAATTAATAAATAATATAATAAAATTTCTGAATAATAAAATAATACTAGAAAAACAATAAAATATAATTTTTAGAGATTTTAGTAAGTATTTTATTTTCTGGGTTCCGTACCAATGTTTAGCTAACGCAGGGCGATTTCTCCGAAAAAAAATGAAAAGTTCCAAAAAATTCTAAATAAAAATTCAAATTAAATTAAAAAATATAAAAAACAAATTTTTAAAAAAATTTCAAAAATCCTAAAAAATCTTTCAAAATCTTTGTCAAAAGTTTTCAAAAAAACTTTGAAGCTTTTTAAAAAAAAAATAATTTTTTGTACTGCACCAGCAATTTGCACGATATTGCATGGCACGATACCACTAGTTTTTTTAATTTAATTATATAAAAATTAATAATTGAATTAAAAAAAATAACATTTATAAAATTTGATGAGATTTAAAAATAATATTTAAACATTATTTATTTTAATCATTATATTAGATTTTAATATTTTAATAATATTAATATATAAACATGGGACCGAGGGGAAGGTTTGTTTTTGGCAGAAAAACCTAATTAAAATTATATGATTTCTCAACGTTTGAAGTCATTCTGAATCGTTTGAGACCAAAATTAAGAAGTGTGTTTGTATGTATGAGTTTGTGAGTATGTTTTACGTTGCAAGTTTTTTCGTCCAACCGTTCGATTTTGAAAATTTTAACACTGTTTTTGATATGTATCAGTCGGGGATAGTTTTATCGTAGTTGATAAAACTTTCCGACGCTTTTCGTAAAACTTTTTATGATGGTATAGTTTTATGGTCTTAATGAACATTCTAAAATACTATAGGCCTACAAAAAGTGGTTTAATTATAAAAATTTATTAATGTTTTGAATAATGGGTCGTACCTCAAGTCTAGTTAAAAAACATAATTGGAAACCGAATTAATAAGTTTTCAACAAAAATTGATTAGATTTCAGCAAAAGCAACAGCAAGCAGTTGTTTATGCAAATCATTTCAATCACAACAAGTAACACATATCAAACGAAATCTGACTATATTTAGTAAAACTTCTAGCTAATCTATCATTGTAGAAATGTAGTTTTAGCTATTTTTGTTAAATTTTTCACATGCTCCTTTTACTTCATAGACGGAGTAGAAAAAGTCAGCCAGGGGGGCAGAAAAAATGATCAATTTATTTTTAATTTCAAAAAAAATTTATAGATGCAGTTTAATTATTAGTTTGAACAACAAAATTAATAACCATAATCTAAACATGTATTTTGTATGAAATTGTGTTTCTCATATATTTTTTAACTTCACGTAGGGTAATTCATTGTAATCGCCCAAAAATCGACGTTTTGAAAGTTTCTGAAAATTTTGGCATACCTCAGAAAAAATGGATGTGTGTGTGCGTGTTTTGTGTCCACGTTTTCGGGCGCACGGATTAACCTATTTGAACGGTTCAAAAAACATTCGGTTCTTATTGATAGGGATATGTTCGGATTAGTCTTTGGCAAAGACAGGTCCAGTCATTTCGAGATACGGAGCAAAGAGTGTAGAAAATAAATAAATAAATCGAGGTTTTGAGAGAACAGAGTATCCATTTGAATGATCCAAAAAATATTCGATTTGTAATGATGGGGAGAAGTGGTGAATAGTTTTTACAAAGGTAGGTCCAGCCATTTTCGAGATACGGAGCTAAATATGCAGAAAAAGATAGATTTTGATATAACTAAGCGTCCGATTTGAATGATTTAGAATTCAAAAAACTTTATGCTTGTGTGGATGAAACAATTGCTTTTGGAATATATTTTTTTTTCAAAAATTTTTTTTTGTATATCGAAAATAATTCAGATTTTAATTAATTAATTAATTCTGGCAAAAGTTTTAAAGCTCACTTATATACTTTAAATAAATAAATTTTTTTTAACTTTGCAATTCAACTTACATAATTCTTACAAATATTAGACAATGTTACAGTATTTATAAAAATCTATTTGAAAACATTTAATATTTTATTACGGTGCGGGAAGTTCCAGCAATTCGCTTTTCCTTTACTTTAAAATAGCATAGTTAAAAAAAAAATCACACTTTACTTGCTTTTAGGATAATGATGGTGCACCATTAATGCAGGTAATATAATTATCTAGCCAATCTGCTGAGGCAAATTATGTAATTTGAAAATTACTGCAAAATTAAAAGATAAAATCCAAAAAATTTATCACATATCTTAAATTCTACAGATATGCTAACAATATCATTAACGTCAACTTAATGATTTGTATTACTAAAAATAAGGTTCTGTATACAAATGACGTCTATGAAAAAGCGATTTTAATTATTCTAGCAATGTAGAGTAGCAAAAATATGCATACATACATCACTACTTACAGCCCATATATCATCAAAACGTGTAAATAAATCTTTTGTGTAAATTAGTTTTAAAAATTCTAATTTCCACTTAGCAATAGCAAAACTAAAAAATTAACTATAAAATTAGCGATGACTACAGAAGTATTGCAAATTATTAAGGTTCATTTCATAAATCTTTCGTACATCATGGAATGCATGAATATTTATTGAATATATTAGGCATACTAAATAGCTGTAAATTTTTCTATGACATGATTATATCACTGTCTGTAATCAAACATAAATTTTCAAGTGCTACCTAATTATTTATCAAAATTTAAAACATGTTTAAATACTTGTTTTCTCGCGACAAACATTCACAATTGGGTGTAAAATATTGCATGATAAATATCACCTTTATTATTTATATGCGATGAAGTTGCAAATATGTTAAAATATGTAAGAAATTAAAACTTGCAATCGCCGTATGATAAAAGTATCACTTACCTACGACAAGTCTATAAAACTGACTCGGAAATTATTTGTATTCAATAAAAACTGTAAAATTAAACCGGTGCATAAAAAGTAATTTGAATCAATTTTATAATTTGCAATATTAATTTGTTTACAAATACACATTTTTGTATTATTTTATTGAACACTAGCTTTACCAGCAACTTCATTTGCCTCGAACAAAAAAGTTAAGCTTTTGTATTTTTGTTCTTATTACTTTACTTTCAGTTTTTTATATTAGCTGCATTGAATTTTTTTTTATATATACAATATTTAATGTACAGTTGTCTTGGGTTAATATTTAAAAAAAAAACACAGATAATAAATTCAAATTGTATTAATTTGGTAGGTATACCCTATTTATAATCATATGCATATATTAAAAAACAGCTATTTCAATATTACAAATTGACACTCCAATTTTGATATGTACCTATAGATGTATAATTTAAAAAGCTATATAAAGTCCTAAAATCTATTTTCTCTATACAGTTTTATAAAAATATTTATAATAAACAAAATTTATATAAACTTGTGGCGCATATGAGATGTTTAAGAATTTTGAAATTTTTGAAAAATTTGAATTTTTAGGGTAAGTTATAGTAATCGCAAAAAAACGAAAATGAAAACTTTTATATATCTTTAGTTTTAGAGGGATGTGTGTGTATGTGTGTATGTGTGAGTGTGTGTTGGGATACAATTTTTTGTCGACGATTTCGAAAGCATGAATCAACTGGTTTGAATGATTCCAAAAACATTCGATTCCTATTGATAAGGAGAAGTGCTGATTAGTTTTTGGCAAATACTGGTCTAGCCGTTCAATATTCGAGGCAAAAAGTGCCAAAAATGTTATTTCAATTTTTGAGCGAACGCAGTGTCTGATTCGAAGAATTCAATTCAATTTCATGCTTGAATAAACTCAATGTGGGTTGTATAATTGAAGTGGTTTTTTATTGAAACTAAATTTAACGAGAAATATGAAAACATAATTATAAAGCATGCAGCTCGGCTCATATATAAAATAAGATATATTACAAACTTTAACACCATTACAAAATTTCAAATTCCTGGCAGAGACATTCACAATTACATGTGATATGATAATAATCATTTTATTGTACAAGTTTACGAAAAAGATATAAATGCCGTAATAAAATCCCACATTTTGCCTAATGAAGCCAGATGCAACTAGACGTGAAAGTCCGTCATTCGTAAATTGTTGTGTGTTCGTATGAAGCTCGTTAAGAAAAACATGAATTTTCACAAATCCAATAAAGTAAAATTTCAACATAAATCACCACTAATGATAACAGAGATATAAATATTGCAATAACTTAAACTAGGTGCATAAATGATATTCGATGAATTTTTCTTTCATATACTTGCATGCAACTTATTATCAGTTTTTTATACAGTATGCAGTACAATAAATCCCATTGAAATTAGACTAATGACCAGAGTTAACTTTTTATATACTTCAATATGTATTATAGGGCTTCAAAAGGGATTACCTAATTGTGTATCATATAAATACATTTCAAAAATTCAATTCTTTAAATAGAGACAATATATCACAAAATAGTAAAAATATTTTAGAATTATTTGCTTTTCAAATTGTAAACATATTTAATTATTCACAAATATTTGACCATGTTAGATTATATAGTATCTATATTACCCTCTCTATTATTTTTGGGAAAATAAAATGTGACAAATCAGTTACAAAATATCCGGCGCTTCCACCATTGTGACAAACGGCGTTAAAAGTCTCCTTTCTTAGAAATGAAATGACTGCTATTTATTATATTTTAGCATTACAGACCCCATTACGAAAGGGTTTACTCCAACTCCTTAACCCGACTTCTATGAACCACCTGTAATTATCTGTGGAAACTGACATAACTAACTTTTGCACTGAGGGTTGTGCAACCCTTTGGCGATAATGTAGTTACAATATGTAGATGGTAACCCACAATGAATAAATAGCACTTCAGAATGTTTTCTTGAATATTTTATAATAGTGTGTGCTGTTTAAGGGTTTATTTACGAATATAAACTTTGGCTGATAATGTATAATAATTTTAAATCCTAAAAAACGTTTAGAGCAATCAAATTAAAAGTTATAGTATTAGAATTCTTTTTGAAAATGGTCTTTGGTGTCGTTATCAAATTTGTATTTGCTTCTTTTTTTAGTCTCAAAAATAAACCACAATGTAATAACTACTAATAACAATGTAATTGATAAAATGTCAAAAGAAATATGTAAATAGTATTAATTACAATAATACATATTTTACTTCATCCAATCCAATTCAATTGTACATCAATTAGATCAAATAATATTTTCAATTAAAAGGGTTTATTCTAAAATTCAAACAATGAATCGCATATTCACTTCAAATCTATTTCAAATTGTAGTAACAATCATTTAAATATATTCAAGTATAAAAACGTTAACGCGCTGAGTTAAGTAGGGGAGACTGGGCCACTTAGTTACTTAGTTAGTTAAAATTTTTATTTGTTTAAATTTTACCCAAAACATTCACATATCACATAAAATAAAATTAATTGCTAGTAATTAACTACTAATGTTCAACTTACAGCAAAACAACAATTGAAATGATCTATCTGTACACAAGTAACAGTTATTACTAAAAGAAATCGAACAAAAAACTCTTCAAAAGCAATTCGGTCTACAGATCATTTTAATGTAGGGCGCTGATTCAATGCATTAATGGAAATTTGTTTGCACAAACATACCTCATCTTTTTTCCTTCGGACTCTATCTCAAAATCAGTATAGTCTAGCTGTTATGACGACTGTAACTACCGTAACCAAGCACAACCGTACCCAGTCTCCCCTACTCAAAGACAGCATTTTTTCCCATATCAAAAATAAACTAGTGGGGTGGGTGGCATCGTGCCTTAAGGCAAATTGCTGGAACTTCCCGTACCGTAACGAAACGTTCGAGGAATATTGAATGTTTTCAAATAGATTATTATAAATATTGTATTATTGTCTAATATTTATAATAATTATATAAACTGAATTGCAGAATTGAAATTATTTGTTTAAAGTATTTTAGAACTATAGTCAGAATTAAAAATAAAATCTGAATTATTTTCGATATACAAAAAATTAAAAAAAAAAAAAAAAAAAAAAAAAAAAGGTACAATTTTTTTTTTCCAAAATTAATTATTTTGTTAAGACAAGCAGAAAGTTCTTTGAATCAATTGAATCGGACGCTTAGTTCTCCCAAAACTGCCATTTTTTGTACATTTAGCTCTGTATCTCCGAAATGGCTGGGCTTGCCTTTGCGAAAAACTAATAACCCTTTCTCCCAATCATTACTAATGGAATGTTTTTTAGATCATTCAAATCGGATGCTCCGTTCTCTCAAAAACTCGATTTCTATTTTCTGCACTCTTTGCTCCTTATCTCCGTAACTGCTGGACCTGTCTTTGCCAAAAACTAATCAGCTCTTCTCCTTATTAATAGGAATCGAATGTTTTTTAAACCATTCAAATCGGTTGATCCGTACGCCCGAAAACGTGGACGAAAATTTGTATCCATACATACATACACACACACACACACACACACACACACACACACATCCATTTTTCTGAGGTATGCCAAAACGTTCAGAAACCTTCAAAACGTCGAGAAATGTAAAAATTTTCAATTCCGATTTTCGGCCCATTACAATAACTTACCCTACGGGAAGTTAATTAGCAAGTATTATTAACTTCCCGTAGGGTAAGTTATTGTAATGGGCCGAAAATCGGAATTGAAAATTTTTACATTTCTCGACGTTTTGAAGGTTTCTGAACGTTTTGGCATACTTCAGAAAAAATGGATGTGTGTGTGTGTGTGTGTGTGTGTGTGTGTGTGTGTGTGTGTGTATGTATGTATGGATACAAATTTTCGCCCACGTTTTCGGGCGTACGGATTAACCGATTTGAATAATTTAAAAAACATTCGATTCCTATTGATAAGGAGAAGAGCTGATTAGTTTTTGGCAAAGGCAGGTCCGGCAGTTACGGAGATAAGGAGCAAAGAGTGCAGAAAATAGAAATCGAGTTTTTGAGAGAACGGAGCATCCGATTTGAATGATCTAAAAAACATTCAATTAGTAATGATTGGGAAAAGGGGTTATCAGTTTTTCGCAAAGGCAGGCCCAGCCATTTCGGAGATACAGAGCTAAATGTACAAAAAATGGCAGTTTTTGAGAGAACTAAGCGTCCGATTCAATTGATTAAAAGAACTTTCTGCTTGTCTTAACAAAATAATTGATTTTGGAAAAAAAAAATTTGTACCATTTTTTTTTTTTTTTTTTTTTAATTTTTTGTATATCGAAAATAATTCAAATTTCATTTTTAATTCTGACTATAGTTCTAATATACTTTAAACAAATAATTTCAACTCTGCAATTCAATTTATATAATTCTTATAAATATTAGACAATGTTACAATATTTATAATAATCTATTTGAAAACATTCAATATTCCTCGAACATTTCGTTACGGTACGGGAAGTTCCAGCAATTTGCCTTAAGGCACGATGCCACCCACCCCACTAGTTTTATCGACGACTTTGAAGAAATGTATTCTCATTAGTTGTAATTGATATGAAGACTGCTAATTAAAATGAACACATCAACATTTTTGCATAAAAATGCGAAAAGCATTCATTAGATGGATTCCTCAATTGCAAGAGCTGTGATTGATAAAGTGGCATCAGTAATCGTTCATATAAAGGTTAAGCTAAATCATGCGATTTACTTAAACAAGCGTTTGAAATGTGAGGATAAATGCATTGCAATGTACAGTTCATTAGGCACATAGGTAATACTCGTTTTAAATTAATGAAGCTTAAAGGTTTCGATCTATAGAAAAAGAACATAACTATTGAAAGACATAAATTTCTACATTTAAAGTGAAACTGGAAAATCATTTGTAGAGACTACTAATATATATTTTACTATCATAAATAAGTGAAAAGAAATAGTATATATTATATGTTCGCCACATGTAAATATTGATATAACTTCATTTATCCTTTTTAAAAAAAATCTATTGCGCTTCAAACGTAAATTATTTGTCGAATGGTATACATATATTTAAGTCATTCTATCTATGTTTGTATTTAATAATTGTATGTAGGAGAGCTGGTGGAGAACTAGTATTAAAAAAAAATTGACTCGATTGACCCGTAAACCGACTTCGACTTTCAGTTCCTTCTTCTTCGTATTTCCTCTTCTCGTGTAAATCATCAACCATCTGCATTCTTCTTCTTCCCAGTCCCTTCAGTCCTACTTTACCTTCGACTACGACGTGTAGGAGTCACTTTTTTTTGCAGAATGGGTCCGATCCAATTTCCCTTTCTTTTCAGGATCGTGCTCAGTAGAGTCTTTTCTTTCGCCCACTCTACTCAGGACTTCGTTATTTGTTATCTTGTTCGTCCACTTCAACTTCTCCATTCGTCTCCAACACCACATTTCAAAACTCGCCAGATAGTTTTTGTCAACTTTTCTTAAAGTTCATGTTTCTGATCCGTACAGAGCTTTATTAGTCTCTTTCAGAAATCTAGGCTCAGTTTGTTCGTCAGTTAAGTAGAATTCTCTTCTTCGTGAATGCCGCCTTGGCGCTTGCAATCCTTGCCCTGATCTATTCTCGTGCAGTTTCCATCTCTGGTCAGGAGGCTTCCCAAGTACGTAAAGTGATCCATGTCTTCAAACTCTCGATTTCCTACCGGTATCCTCAAGGACTCATTGATATTCTCATCACTTTTGACTTATTGATGTTTTTTATATTTATTTGAACAGCGATCAGAACTTATGGGTTCTATGAGCTGTTATGATTAATATCTTACAAACTGCGTTTGTTTTATTATAGCTGGCAACCCAAACAGTTGTCTCATCTCTATGTGCTGAATTTTTATTATTATAATTACTGTAATAGTGATGCATTTAATTGGTGCAGCAATGCCGAGCAAGGGCTATTTTCACTTGGAAACATATTGTTATCTATATTTCCAAGTGAAAATCGTTGTCACTGCTGCCTGACAACAGGCTGCTCGAAGTGGGTATCGAACCCGGGACGCCTGATCCAGCTCCAGTCGTTCTAGCCACTTACTTACAAGCGGGACTTCCATTCCGTACCGTCTACCTACTTCGACGGTTTTGCTCATCATGTTCTGTAGCTCGGTTTGGGTTTTCGATATCACCACAAGATCATCTGCGTACTTTATGGTGGTGATTTTTCTTCCTCCTAGCGAAAAATCACCTGCGTCCTCAAGTGTATCGTTGACGAGCCTTTGCCATAAAGGTTGAATAGGATCGGTGACATGCAGCATCCTTGCCGAACTCCTCTACCTATTTCAACTTTTTGTATCTCCTTGGTTCACTCGAACCTTTGCTTTCTGCACCATATACAGATTCCGGATCAGTGTTTACACCAATAGATTTAAAAACTCTCAAGTGTATAAATCCTCATCCTCCTAATTACCATCGAGACATCTGTCCAACATTTTTCTTAGTATTCAAATAAACTTTGGATTATTTATTTTAATGCCAGCAATTTTATAGATATTTTTAAAAAAATCAACAAATGTTTCTGCCATCTCGGGATCTAATTTATCACATTATACATTTGGCTTTAGTTGGCTCACTTTAATTCACTTTGAACTCCAGTTTCAGATTTTTTTGTTCGCCTCTTCTTATATATTTTAATTAAAAGGATTGTTTGGCAATTTAAATTACTTGAAAATATGTATTATCAGATTATCTCAATGAAAATATGTACTTCAAATAAGAAATCGCAACAAAATCACCGAAGAATATGTTAATGAAAACTCTGCTGTTTAAACCAAATACCGTCTATTATTGCAAGCTAAAAGCTTTTTAGGCAATGGAAAAAAAAATTAAATAGTATTTTATTTACTACGTAACTGCATAAAATCTGAATTCGCATTTAACAAATTTTGTATGCAATTACTTTAATATAAAATAAGAGTAATCCGATTTTTGTGCTATATAGAACTATCATGTTAATTAGATAATTATAGGAGACAAAATTATATATATATATATATATATATATATATATATCTTATATATAAAAATGGATCGCAAAATGTGTTGGTAAGCGCATAACTCAACAACGCCTGGACCAATTTGACCAATTATTTTTTTTAAATGTTTGTTGAAGTCCAAGGATGGTTCTTACGGCGAGAAAAAATCGAATAATTGCCGGGAAAACCCTAAAAACAGCCCGTTTCTTTTATAATCGAGTGAGCAACGAAATTTGTAGAAAAAACAATGATCTATGTCATGACATTTTGTGTAGTTTTTGATAATCTAATTTTTAATATATTTATATAAACATAGAAATATCTTTCTATTAATTAACGAGCTATATTGGCAGCCAAAAACATTGATGTAAATGAATTAAATTTCATAATTCAAGAACAAATTACAGGCGACTCAGTTGATTCGGCAGCTAACCAAGACGATCCACCGGAGTTTTTAAACTTGCTGGATTTGCTAGAATTGTCACCTCACAATCTTCAATTAAAGGTTGGATCGGCAATTATAATGTTGCGAAATGAAATGAAACCCATGTTTCTCACATTGAAAATAGTATTATGTCTGTTCCCGTATTGGAAAACCATCAGTAATCAAACAAAAAACATCGTTTATCACAAAGCACTACAATGAAAATTGAACTGATTTTTGAATTATGATTTACATGATTAAAATTACTTACTTTTAAATGTTTATAGTGTTTTATTTAATTATTTTTAATTCATGCCGAATTATTACCAGGGTGACGGTTCTGTTCAGGATAATTTTTTGCAAAGAATAGAAAAAAGGTAGGAACAAAACACCGCCAAATTACAATTTTTTTTGACAGGGCGAAGTCTGTCGGGTCGGCTAGTATATATATATATATATATATACAAAATTATATATAGAATAAATTAATCATGGGATTAATAAAACATGAATGAAGCTGAAAGCAAAAGTTATTTGAAATAAATAAAATATTTAATGCTCCTACGGTCAGAGGTCATGACAGGTCTGATTTAAATTTTGGAATTCTTACAGTCGAATCCCAAAAAACATACAAAATATTTAAAGCATTATAATAAAGTATATATTTAATCATGATGTTTATTAAGAAGTGTAAAGAAAATTATTGAAGTTCGATTTTATCATTTCAGTTCAAGGTTCATCCACACATGGAATCGAAAGCGATGTGTGTTACTAACCTTTGCAAAATGCATCGCAGTATTTATTTTTCAAAATGCAATTTTAATTCTAAGAATAAATTTTAGTTTATATTCAGCATTCATCGTATCTATTTTTCTTTGAAAGCGATTGACAAATAATATTGAAAATAATATGAAGAGCATGTTTTCTTAAAATATTCCAATATCAGACTTCATACTAAATGTACGTTACTCAAATAATCTTTTATAAATAAATCAAAATAAAATTGAAGACTTTGCCGAACATACTTATAGAAAACAAAACAAAAGTTAAATAAAAAATTTGCTATCTAAATTAGTTGAATAATTATTAACGCTCCAAATTCAATTTACCAGGAATTATTTTTTTAACTATAAAATTTATTTCATTTGCAAATCAAATTGCAGCTCGTAATGAATAGAGAAACAGTAATGTTCTATACAGAATGTATCTATTTTTAATAAATTACGTGGATATTCTTGCCTTTATATCAAGACATATTTTGTTGACGAATGGCAATAAATAATTGCCAAATTCTATTTATTACTATACATAATGATTATTTTTATAAATTAAAAATCAGCTATTATAAAGAAAACCACACTTTTGTGGGATACATACAGTATTTGGCCCATTTTTCTGGTATCATTTTTAAATATCCAAGGGGAAAAAGCTCAACTATCATCAAATAAAAAAATAGCTCAACTTTAAAGGATACACAGATGAATTTATTAGCATAAAAAATTGCCGAACTTTTTCACACGTTGTTCGTGAAAATAGAATTTTTCATCCTTATAAATAATAGTTTCTTTCGGTCAAAAAAATATAATTTTAACATCTAAAATTTGCCGAGTTTGGCCATCGTAAAAAGTATGGGCGTTAGAATTTTTAATAGCGTTGAATATTTTTTAATATATTTAAATTTAGTGAACTAATACAATTAAATTCACTGACCTGATCTGATCCTTTAGCTCTGCTAAAAATATTCAGTTCACCAGCCATCTTCTGATGCCGATTATACTTCAAATTCTATATCACACCATCTTGAATACCTAAAATTGGATATATTTGTTATTGAAACTTAAACTGTTTATTGTTATTAAATTGTTGCATGTTATTAAAACTAAAAACAAAAAAAACATGTAGCTGGTTGATTTATATAACTTGATGAAAGTAACATTAACCATTGGCGCAAAAGACTTTCTGTCTGATTTTTGTATTCTATAAAAATTAATATGGAAAATATTATAGACCTTCAATTTTATCTTTTACTAATAGCAATTAGAATTTACTAGTTCTATAATCTTGTCATATATAATAACTTTTTAACGATGTGACTTTTTAGATGGCAACCCAATGGCTGGGTTATCTCTTTTTGTAACGACTTTTTTTCAGATACAGCAATGCCGGCTAAAGCATCGATTATAATTAATTTCCCGTAGCGCAAGTTACAGTAATCGCAAAGAAAGGAAAATAAAATGAAAAAAATTCTAAATTATCAAAAAACCAAATTTAAAAAAAAAAACAATTTTTTATGAATATGCACATAAGTTGTTTGTAGAATATGCTCGTCGCCCAATTTAAAAAAGCACTTGTAAGTTTACACTGTGTATATTTATAATAAATAATGCATTTGAAATTATTCAAAGCAATTAATTACGGTACGGAAAGTACCAGCAATTTGCCTTAAGGCACAATGCCATGCGCCCCACTAGTTATCACCTTGAACGGAAATCCGTCATTCATGCCAAAAAATAAAAACAAATGTACATTGTATATTAAAAAAAAAAAAACATATTTTAATAAATTTATTTTCATAAGAGAAGACATATTTTCAATATTTTTATACAAAGTCAAGAAAACTATTCTTAACTATTACATTTAAAAAGTATCATGGTTAAGTCTACTCCACATATCTTCTAGTATAATTAGTGCTGCTTCGAAAGACTTATCATCACCATGCTGTTTATGAAAAGCGATTGAATCTTGGTCGGTTCTTCCCTTGCAGATAATATTTAAAATTTTATAAGGTAAGGCATAGGATTTCTGACAGTAGAAGAAAGTATGACTTGTCCGATGCCATTACCCGAATTTACTCCATAATGGGAAGCAAAATCCACCAATTCCAGGTCGAATGAAAAAGTCAAGCCTCTTCGTTTTTACGAGTGTGGTTAGATGGAATTTGACGTTCCGATCGATACGCCTTCATGTTGGTGAGCCTTTCGCGCATTGTTTTCATCCGATTAGGAACTGCGATGAGGTGAGCAACCAAGGTGGGGATCTGTGGCTGCTGCAGCTTCGTAAATCCATTGAAGGACGACGATTCCCTTTTTCAAGTCGTCCAAAAAATTTATTTAATTTCGGCTTCGAGGTCCATCAACATAATGTCCACATCATAGATTAAAGTTAGAATACTTTAACACAAGATGCTGATGAGATTGTAGCAATGTTTTAATAACTTTAAAAACTGGTTTGAAATATAAATTTATAAAACATGTATAAAATATTGACGTAGTGTCTACTTTCTATTGTTTGCCATTTTGTTTTTTACTATAATATTTTTTATTAGCATAGTTACCAAAAAAAATATATAATAGAAAACAAAAGAAAGTGAACACTACGTCAATATTTCATACAGGTTTTATAAATTTATATTTCAAACCAGTTTTTTAAAGTTATTAAAACATTGCTACAATCTCATTAGCACCTTGTGCTAATTAAAGTGTTCTAACTTTAATCTATGATGTGGACAGTATATTGATGGACCTCGAAGCCGAAATTAAATAAATTTTTTGGACGACTTGAAGAAGGGAATCGTCGTCCTCCATTGGATTAGTAAAGCTGCAGCAGCCACAGATCCCCACCTTGGTTGCTCACCTCATCGCAGTACCTATTCGGATGAAAACAGTGCGAGGAAGGCTCACCAATATGAAGGCTAATCGATCGGAACGTCAAATTCCATCTAACCACACTCGTAAAAACGAAGAGGCTTGACTTTTTCATTCAACCTGGAATCGGTGCATTTTGCTTCCGACTTTGGAGTAAATTTAGGTAATGGCATCGGACAAGTCATACTTTCTTCTACTGTCAGAAATCCTATGCCTTACCTTATGAAATTCCCAAATATTATCTGCAAGGGAAGAACCGACCAAGATTCAATCGCTTTTCATAACCAGCATGGTGATGATAAGTCTTTCGAAGCAGCACTAATTATACTAGAAGATATGTGGAGTAGACTTAAACCATGATACTTTTTAAATGTAATAGTTTTTAATAGTTTTCTTGATTTTATATAAAAATATTGGAAATATGTTCTCTCTTATGAAAATAAATTTATTAAAATATGTTTTTTTTTAATATACTATAAACATTTGATTTAATATTTTGGCATAAATGCCGTATTTCTGTTTAAGGTAATAAAACGTATTTGAACTATAATAAAATTTATCTTCATTTTTGCTGAAAATCTTGTTAATTTTAAGTTTGTGGCAAAAATAATACAAAGAACGTAAACAATAAATTTAAAGTCAGTACAATATTATCAAAAATATATTATGTACATAATATGTAATGTAAATTTTATATAATTTGATAAAAATAATATCTTGTGTGATTATTAGCGAATTGAAAATTAGAATTTGTTCATAAATTACATCTTCTTTAATAGAACTTTATAGTTTCATTATTGTTCAACAAGCACTTATTAAAGAATGATTTCAATTTTTTTGTAATTGAAGTCATAACTTTAGGAACTTCTAGTGTGTCATGTAGAATTCTAGCAATAATAAAGTGTAAAGTGTAAAGTCAGTGGATTTTTCTAAAACTAATTTTATGGCTTTATTTTAAAAAATTTCTTCTAAAATATGTATATATATATCTTTATGCTTCAAAGGTTTATGAACATTCTGGCATACCTCAGAAAAAATAGATATATGTAATAATTCAAAAAACATTTTACCTGTATTAACAAAATGAAGAAATAATTAAATTTTTGGAAACCAGATCTAGCGGTTTCAGGGATCGGTGAAAAGGTGAAAAAGTTTTGGGGGTCAATAATTATCATTAGACATATGCACTTCAAATTATCACGTATTTTACAGAGATTTTAATAATAAGTATACATTTTGTTTACATTTCTGTGAGTTCTGTGCCAATGTTTATCCGCTAGACTTGAAAAAAAATCAAATTTTTCAAAAAAGACTTTTTTCAAAAATTTCAAAATAATCAAAAATCTCATTTTTTTAAAGTTTGCAAATTTTTTTTATTTTAATTTTCAGTACAAAAAGTTCCAGCATTTTAACAAGGCACTAAGCCACATGCCACCAGTTTTTGTTTCAAATACTCGAAGAACTCCTGAAAATGTCTACCGTTTTCTTTATAGTAGGAAATGGATGATTCGTGGGATATTTTCACCTTTAATTTAAATATATAATATCAGCTTACGATGGTAAAATCCCGGAATTGATCGGCCAGTATGAAATTCGAAATACCTAAATGATGATATGGCCATTAATCCCGCTTCTGGAAAAGCAACAGCAACGTGATCGATGCAAATTCGGTTCGGTGGAATCAATATAAAGCATTAACGTATTTCCATAAACATATGAAAGAGATGGCTGTTATCATTCACTTATATAAATTCCTTAAGAATTTTTAATCAAACGACAGTACAGAAACTGCATTTGATAAACGCGCATTATTGTGAACCAGTGAAAGCTCATACCAAGATGCATTCAATACTGGTAATTAGACAAAATCAGTTAATTGAATGTGATTAGATATAAAATTAGTTTTGTGCTATGCATAGTGTTCGAACTGGATTATTTCAATTTCAAGGGCTAGCTTTATATATTAAAGATATTTTCATACAAACGAGTTGTTAAAAGCGATTTTAAAAAAAGTGCCCAAATTAAGGATTATGTGAATGTTGTTGTTTTCGATTGTATAAATATATAACACTGGCCCTAAATAATTGTGTGGTGACTCAATTTTTAGGATATCAAAGATCTATATTTTTGTAATGTACGTTTGAACATTTTATTCGCATTATTCAGTCATTCAAGATCAATACCATAAAATAAAAATATAGATCTTTTTCTAATCTAATACACTGAATAACAGCTATTTGAGTAGGAAATATAAATATCTACTAATTACTGTTATTAAAATTTTGTCAACTTACTAATCAAATAGAACGAGTTATGGATTTGAACATACATAGCTTTCTTTCCGTTTTAAATTCATATAAATATTTTATGATTCAAAAATCTTAATTATATATTTTTATTGAAAAAAATATTGTCGTTAAGTTTCATACTGATGTGAGTTAGCTATTTATTTTTATTTAAATCTCGAAACATCAATTTTTTATAATACACGCTGTAGAAGATATCTCCTAGCTTTATCTGGAATAATGTTATTCACCTTATCGTGTACTATTTTATAAATAATTTATTTACATTGCATATACTTTTTGAATCTCTTTAATTGCACACCTACATCTTTTTCCAGTAAATCGCATTATTTAACAATAAAACTAATAATATAGTACGTACTAAAAATGCTGATCAACTTTACATGCGCTCAATTACAGAAATAGTTAGCATTGACTTTCAGTTTAAGAATGTTTTCTGACAAATTAATTTATCACAATCACGTTTTCATAAATTAAATTAATCAAGTCATAATTAACAGGTGTAGATTTTGTATTGTATTGATTATTTATTGTGTATAAAAAGTGCATGAGAAAAAGCTCGATCGGCCTTTTAAAGCATTTGAAACTGTCTACTTAACATTTTATGCATCTATAACATTATGATAATGTGCAACGATAAAAAAATCGTTTATAACATTTTATTTTAATTTTTTATGATAATTTTAAAATGATTCAATTGTTTTGTTTTGTTTAAAATAGTTTTAGGGTAAGTTATAGTAATCGTAAAAAATTGAAAATGAAAATTTGTATATATCTTTACGTTCCAGAAGTTTCTGAACATTTTTGATATACCGAAAAAATAGATGTGAGTGTGTGTGTGCTGATACAAATTTTCATCGACAATTTCAAAAATAGTATATCAACCGATTTGAATGATTCAAAAAACATTCGATTCCTACTGATAAAGAGATGCGCTGATTAGTTTTTGGACAAGGCAGGTCCAGCCGTGATTCAATTTTTGAGAGAACAAAGCGTCCGATTTCAATAATTCAAAAATCATATTTGTATTGAAAAATTGAGAAATCATTAATTTTTTTGAGAAGGCAGGTCTAGCAGTTTCGGAGATCGAATGAAGAAATTTAAAAAAATATTTTCTTTAAAAAAATATGTGGGGTCAAAAATGATCTTTAGGCATATCCACATAAAATTATCAGAGATTTTAATAACGAGTATGAATTTCGTTTACATTTCCATGAGTTGAGTATCGTTGTTTATCCGTTTGACTGCAACGCGGCGCTTACGCGCTTCGAAAAAATATTTAAATTTTCAAAATACACAAAAGATTAAATTTTCTCAAAAAAGTCTTTTTTTTCAAAAATTTCAAAATGTTCATTTTATCACATTTTCTCAAAGTTTTCAAAAAATTAAAATATTTTTTTTATTTAATTTTTTTTTACTTATACATTTACTTTTTTTAGTAGATCCGAACCTCTAGACCTGCCATCCCAAAAATTTAATCAGTTCATCTTCTCAATACAAGTAAAATGTTTCTTGAATTATTCAAATCGGACGCTACGCTCTTTAAAAAACTGAAATAACATTTTTGGCACTTTTTTCTCCGTATCATCAAAACAGCTAGACCTGACTTTGGAAAAAACTTATCAGCACGTCTCCTTATTACTAGGCATAGAATGTTTCCTGAATTATTCAAATCGATGATCTGTGTTCCCGAAATCGTCGACGAAAATTTGTATCCGCACACACACGCGCGCACGCACATTCAAAAACATTCAGAAACCTCTAGACTGTAAAAATGTATACAAATTTTCATTTTCCTTTTTACTTACCCTACGGTAAGTTAATTATATTTAATTTTAATTAAAAATTCCATATTCTATGTGCAAAGAATCGATCCAAAGATTGCTGACATCATAAGTCGGGCACGTTACTGACTAAGCTATTTCAACCCCCCCCCCCCCAAAAAAAACTGGAATTTGATCTGGCTTTGAAGTCATAATCATGTACCCAAAATCATTAATTCGTTTTTGCCTTTGGTCAAGTTTATACAAAATACTTCTCAGCTGAATTGAATTAAAACACACGAATAAAATAAAATGAAATGAATCAATAGTTTATTAACATTGTAGTGTAACGTATTATCGTTTGCAGATATTTTTATTCTCTACAATTTTCTGCGGACAAGTTGTGCATGGTCTGCAACATGATAAAGGAGACTACAGACCTGAAACTTATCCTTATGATGACGGAAAATATAGGCCGATCGGCGACGAAGGAAAATATTATCACGTAAGCGACGGCGAAAGAGGTCCCTATTATTCACGATATGGATTCGGAAAATATACCGGAAAATATTTACCTGATCCAAAAGGAAAATACAAGTAAGCAAATATAGTAAATCAGATAAAAAGGTTTTTTAGTTTAAAAAAATATTAATTAAAACAATAAATTATTCTAGTTTTGATTTTTGTTATTTATGATTTCGCACAATATCGATCTATTCTCTAACAACAAATAATTGCTTTCATTCAACTTAATTATTTTTTTAAATTTATATTATTTTCTCGGCTTTTATAATAAAATATGTTGCTTACAATTAATATTGCTATAAAACTTTGAAATCATTTGAGAAAATAGATTTAATTCTACAAAGAAGCCCAAAGTGCAAACAATTAGTATATTTTCAATGAATAACAATTAATTCGTTAAAACCAAAATATTATGTCCGTAGTTTGATGGAAATTGTTATTTTAACATATTTTGCAATAAATAAAAAAACTAATGCATTGATATTTTACTTTTTTTTAATAGGAGGCCTGTCGTAACAACTCCAAAATACGATGAGGGAGGTGCTAGGATAATTCAACAAAGGCATGGATTTAAGAATGACGCATATCATCATTAGTAAGTACAAACTAGAATAATTTAGTTTCAAACGATAATTTTATTAAAATGATTTATTATTAATAACACCAAGCGACAAGATGGCTAACTGAAATAATCATTTTATTCTATTTCGATGAGCATATAAAAAATTGCTTAGTTGTTAATTGATCAAACTTGAATTCGCCTTTTGATTGACCGATGTTATTTTCATCATCTTCATAAATCGTTCCTCTATCATCAAATTTTATTCTATTAAATTAAGTTTTCAAATGAGCGAGAGGAAAAACACATCACATATAGTACGCCTAAAAATTTAGAAAACTACAGGGTCCGCCAAATAACTTTTGTTGAAAATTCTATAGAAAAAAACTACCGAATATTTCGCAAATTTCTATTTTGATTTGAAAGTACAACCCATGCGGTTAATAATGAAAAATAATTTCATTTAAATAGCCGAACAACTATTCAAACTATTTCATAAATTCGTACAGAATGACTAAAAAAAAACGTTAGATGGCCGGATCCTATAGATTCGATTAGAATTTGCGTCCAAAAACTAATAATTATCTAAAATCTGTTGAGCACGAATTGAATTAATATGCTATTTATAAATATTAGCAATATGTTTCTAAGTAAAAACAACTCTTGTCCGGCATTGCTGCATCAATAAAAGTCAGCCCTATTAGATAAATTATAATAATAAATTCTTCAAATGTGAATAATGGATCAGCCATCAGGTTACCATCTAAAATACGAACAAGGAGCCCATCAACTCATTGAACGTAAAGTTTGATTGCTGTTAAGATATGAAAAAATATATAAATGCTATGTATGTATAGTTTTGCAAATTAAAATAATTCTTACTCACAATACCCGAGTAAATCAATAACTAGCAATAGAATTGCTTTCTCACAAAATGGATGTACACAATCAATTGAAAAAATCAAAAGTCCCGCAAGCATTACAAACATACATTTACATCGTGGAACAAACTTTTCAATTTATTCAAAAGCAAGCCATAATCTATAATAAAAAATATTTCTTCAGACTCTGGTCAACATAAGAACATAACTAAGAGTTCTAAACGAACATAACAAAACTTGTTCGAAAAATTTGCGTAACTA
>NW_020538040.1:38252369-38286568 GCF_003426905.1 Ctenocephalides felis | reverse complement strand
ATTTTTAATTCATGCCGAATTATTACCAGGGTGACGGTTCTGTTCAGGATAATTTTTTGCAAAGAATAGAAAAAAGGTAGGAACAAAACACCGCCAATTACAATTTTTTTTTGACAGGGCGAAGTCTGTCGGGTCGGCTAGTATATATATATATATATATATACAAAATTATATATAGAATAAATTAATCATGGGATTAATAAAACTTGAATGAAGCTGAAAGCAAAAGTTATTTGAAATAAATAAAATATTTAATGCTCCTACGGTCAGAGGTCATGACAGGTCTGATTTAAATTTTGGAATTCTTACAGTCGAATCCCAAAAAACATACAAAATATTTAAAGCATTATAATAAAGTATATATTTAATCATGATGTTTATTAAGAAGTGTAAAGAAAATTATTGAAGTTCGATTTTATCATTTCAGTTCAAGGTTCATCCACACATGGAATCGAAAGCGATGTGTGTTACTAACCTTTACAAAATGCATCGCAGTATTTATTTTTCAAAATGCAATTTTAATTCTAAGAATAAATTTTAGTTTATATTCAGCATTCATCGTATCTATTTTTCTTTGAAAGCGATTGACAAATAATATTCAAAATAATCTGAAGAGCATGTTTTCTTAAAATATTCCAATATCAGACTTCATACTAAATGTACGTTACTCAAATAGTCTTTTATAAATAAATCAAAATAAAATTGAAGACTTTGCCGAACATACTTATAGAAAACAAAACAAAAGTTAAATAAAAATTTGCTATCTAAATTAGTTGAATAATTATTAACGCTCCAAATTCAATTTACCAGGAATTATTTTTTTAACTATAAAATTTATTTCATTTGCAAATCAAATTGCAGCTCGTAATGAATAAAGAAACAGTATTGTTCTATACAATTCTAGTTCTATTTTTAATAAATTACGTGGATATTCTTGCCTTTATATCAAGAAATATTTTGTTGACGAATGGCAATAAATAATTGCTAAATTCTATTTATTACTGTACATAATGATTATTTTTATAAATTAAAAATTAGCTATTATAAAGAAAACCACACTTTTGTGGATACATACAGTATCTGACCCATTTTTCTGGTATCATTTTTAAATATCCAAGGTAAAAAAGCTCAACTATCATCAAATAAAAAAAAATAGCTCAACTTTAAAGGATACACAGATGAATTTATTAACATAAAAAATTGCCGAACACATTTAATTATTTACACGTTGTTCGTAAAAATAGAATTATTTATTCCTATAAATAATAGTTTTTTTCGGTCAAAGAAATATTATTTTCACATCTAAAATTTGCTGAGTTTGGACATCGTAAAATGTATGGGCGTTGGAATTTTTAATAGCGTTGAAGATTTTTTAATATATTTAAGTTTACTGAACTAATACAATCAAATTCACTGACCTGATCTGATCCTTTTTAGCTCTGCTAAAAATATTCAGTTTACCAGCTATCTTCTGATGTCGATTACACTCCAAATTCTATATCACACCATCTTAAACATCTATAATTGGATATATTTGTTATTGAAACTTGAACTGTTTATTGTTATTAAATTGTTGCATGTTATTAAAACTAAAAACAAAAAAAAATGTAGCTGGTTGATTTATATAACTTGATGAAAGTAACATTAACCATTGTCGCAAAAGACTTTCTGTCTGATTTTTGTATTCGATAAAATTAATATGAAAAATATAATAGACCTTCAATTTTATCTTTTACTAATAGCAATTAGAATTTACTAGTTCTATAATCTTGTCATATATAATAACTTTTTAACGATGTGACATTTTAGATGGCAACCCAATGGCTGGGTTATCTCTTTTTGTAACGACTTTTTTTCAGATACAGCAATGCCGGCTAAAGCATCGATTATAATTAATTTCCCGTAGCGCAAGTTACAGTAATCGCAAAGAAAGGAAAATGCAATGAAAAAAATTCTAAATTATCAAAAAACCAAATTTAAAAAAAAAAAACAATTTTTTATGAATATACACATAAGTTGTTTGTAGAATACGCTCGTCGCCCAATTTAAAAAAGCACTTGTAAGTTTACACTGTGTATATTTATAATAAATAATGCATTTGAAATTATTCAAAGCAATTAATTACGGTACGGAAAGTACCAGCAATTTGCCTTAAGGCACAATGCCATGCGCCCCACTAGTTATCACCTTGAACGGAAATCCGTCATTCATGCCAAAAAATAAAAACAAATGTACATTGTATATTAAAAAAAAAAAAAACATATTTTAATAAATTTATTTTCATAAGAGAAGACATATTTTCAATATTTTTATACAAAGTCAAGAAAACTATTCTTAACTATTACATTTAAAAAGTATCATGGTTAAGTCTACTCCACATATCTTCTAGTATAATTAGTGCTGCTTCGAAAGACTTATCATCACCATGCTGTTTATGAAAAGCGATTGAATCTTGGTCGGTTCTTCCCTTGCAGATAATATTTAAAATTTTATAAGGTAAGGCATAGGATTTCTGACAGTAGAAGAAAGTATGACTTGTCCGATGCCATTACCCGAATTTACTCCATAATGGGAAGCAAAATCCACCAATTCCAGGTCGAATGAAAAAGTCAAGCCTCTTCGTTTTTACGAGTGTGGTTAGATGGAATTTGACGTTCCGATCGATACGCCTTCATGTTGGTGAGCCTTTCGCGCATTGTTTTCATCCGATTAGGAACTGCGATGAGGTGAGCAACCAAGGTGGGGATCTGTGGCTGCTGCAGCTTCGTAAATCCATTGAAGGACGACGATTCCCTTTTTCAAGTCGTCCAAAAAATTTATTTAATTTCGGCTTCGAGGTCCATCAACATAATGTCCACATCATAGATTAAAGTTAGAATACTTTAACACAAGATGCTGATGAGATTGTAGCAATGTTTTAATAACTTTAAAAAACTGGTTTGAAATATAAATTTATAAAACATGTATAAAATATTGACGTAGTGTCTACTTTCTATTGTTTGCCATTTTGTTTTTTACTATAATATTTTTTATTAGCATAGTTACCAAAAAAAATATATAATAGAAAACAAAAGAAAGTGAACACTACGTCAATATTTCATACAGGTTTTATAAATTTATATTTCAAATCAGTTTTTTAAAGTTATTAAAACATTGCTACAATCTCATTAGCACCTTGTGCTAATTAAAGTGTTCTAACTTTAATCTATGATGTGGACAGTATATTGATGGACCTCGAAGCCGAAATTAAATAAATTTTTTGGACGACTTGAAAAAGGGAATCGTCGTCCTTCAATGGATTTACGAAGCTGCAGCAGCCACAGATCCCCACCTTGGTTGCTCACCTCATCGCAGTACCTATTCGGATGAAAACAGTGCGAGGAAGGCTCACCAATATGAAGGCTAATCGATCGGAACGTCAAATTCCATCTAACCACACTCGTAAAAACGAAGAGGCTTGACTTTTTCATTCGACCTGGAATTGGTGGATTTTGCTTCCCATTATGGAGTAAATTCGGGTAATGGCATCGGACAAGTCATACTTTCTTCTACTGTCAGAAATCCTATGCCTTACCTTATGAAATTCCCAAATATTATCTGCAAGGGAAGAACCGACCAAGATTCAATCGCTTTTCATAACCAGCATGGTGATGATAAGTCTTTCGAAGCAGCACTAATTATACTAGAAGATATGTGGAGTAGACTTAAACCATGATACTTTTTAAATGTAATAGTTTTTAATAGTTTTCTTGATTTTATATAAAAATATTGGAAATATGTTCTCTCTTATGAAAATAAATTTATTAAAATATGTTTTTTTTTAATATACTATAAACATTTGATTTAATATTTTGGCATAAATGCCGTATTTCTGTTTAAGGTAATAAAAACGTATTTGAACTATAATAAAATTTATCTTCATTTTTGCTGAAAATCTTGTTAATTTTAAGTTTGTGGCAAAAATAATACAAAGAACGTAAACAATAAATTTAAAGTCAGTACAATATTATCAAAAATATATTATGTACATAATATGTAATGTAAATTTTATATAATTTGATAAAAATAATATCTTGTGTAATTATTAGCGAATTGAAAATTAGAATTTGTTCATAAATTATATCTTTTTTAATACAACTTTATAGTTTCATTATTGTTCAACAAGCACTTATTAAAGAATGATTTCAATTTTTTTGTAATTGAACTTTAGGAACTTCTAGTGTGTCATGTAGAATTCTAGCAATAATAAAGTGTAAAGTGTAAAGTCAGTGGATTTTTCTAAAACTAATTTTATGGCTTTATTTTAAAAAAATTTCTTCTAAAATATGTATATATATATCTTTATGCTTCAAAGGTTTATGAACATTCTGGCATACCTCAGAAAAAATAGATATATGTAATAATTCAAAAAACATTTTACCTGTATTAACAAAATGAAGAAATAATTAAATTTTTTGGAAACCAGATCTAGCGGTTTCAGGGATCGGTGAAAAGGTGAAAAAGTTTTGGGGGTCAATAATTATCATTAGACATATGCACTTCAAATTATCACGTATTTTACAGAGATTTTAATAATAAGTATACATTTTGTTTACATTTCTGTGAGTTCTGTGCCAATGTTTATCCGCTAGACTTGAAAAAAAATCAAATTTTTCAAAAAAGACTTTTTTCAAAAATTTCAAAATAATCAAAAATCTCATTTTTTTAAAGTTTGCAAATTTTTTTATTTTAATTTTCAGTACAAAAAGTTCCAGCATTTTACCAAGGCACTAAGCCACATGCCACCAGTTTTTGTTTCAAATACTCGAAGAACTCCTGAAAATGTCTACCGTTTTCTTTATAGTAGGAAATGGATGATTCGTGGGATATTTTCACCTTTAATTTAAATATATAATATCAGCTTACGATGGTAAAATCCCGGAATTGATCGGCCAGTATGAAATTCGAAATACCTGGCCATTAATCCCGCTTCTGGAAAAGCAACAGCAACGTGATCGATGCAAATTCGGTTCGGTGGAATCAATATAAAGCATTAACGTATTTCCATAAACATATGAAAGAGATGGCTGTTATCATTCACTTATATAAATTCCTTAAGAATTTTTAATCAAACGACAGTACAGAAACTGCATTTGATAAACGCGCATTATTGTGAACCAGTGAAAGCTCATACCAAGATGCATTCAATACTGGTAATTAGACAAAATCAGTTAATTGGAATGTGATTAGATATAAAATTAGTTTTGTGCTATGCATAGTGCTCGAACTGGATTATTTCAATTTCAAGGGCTAGCATTATATATTAAAGATATTTTCATACAAACGAGTTGTTAAAAGCGATTTTAAAAAAAGTGCCCAAATTAAGGATTATGTGAATGTTGTTGTTTTCGATTCTATAAATATATAACACTGGCCCTAAATAATTGTGTGGTGACTCAATTTTTAGGATATCAAAGATCTATATTTTTGTAATGTACGTTTGAACATTTTATTCGCATTATT
The DNA here is from genome assembly GCF_003426905.1 of Ctenocephalides felis. Lineage (NCBI taxonomy): Eukaryota > Metazoa > Arthropoda > Insecta > Siphonaptera > Pulicidae > Ctenocephalides > Ctenocephalides felis. The sequence continues at coordinate 38,281,066 of NW_020538040.1, read as the reverse complement.
CAGTTATTCAAGATCAATACCATAAAATAAAAATATAGATCTTTTTCTAATCTAATACACTGAATAACAGCTAATGAGTAGGGAATATAAATATCTACTAATTACTGTTATTAAAATTTTGTCAACTTACTAATCAAATAGAACAAGTTATGGATTTGAACATACATAGCTCTCTTTCCGTTTTAAATTCATATAAATATTTTATGATTCAAAAATCTTAATTATATATTTTTATTGAAAAAATATTGTCGTTAAGTTTCATACTGATGTGAGTTAGCTATTTATTTTATTTAAATCTCGAAACATCAATTTTTTATAATACACGATGTTGAAGATATCTCCTAGCTTTATCTGGAATAATGTTATTCACCTTATCGTGTACTATTTTATAAATAATTTATTTACATTGCATATACTTATTGAATCTCTTTAATTGCACACCTACATCTTTTTCCAGTAAATCGCATTATTTAACAATAAAACTAATAATATAGTACGTACTAAAAATGCTGATCAACTTTACATGCGCTCAATTACAGAAATAGTTAGCATTGACTTTCAGTTTAAGAATGTTTTCTGACAAATTAATTCATCACAGTCACGTTTTCATAAATTAAATTAATCAAGTCATAATTAACAGGTGTAGATTTTGTATTGTATTGATTATTTATTGTGTATAAAAAGTGCATGAGAAAAAGCTCGATCGGCCTTTTAAAGCATTTGAAACTGTCTACTTAACATTTTATGCATCTATAACATTATGATAATGTGCAACGATAAAAAAATCGTTTATAACATTTTATTTTAATTTTTTATAATAATTTTAAAATGATTCAATTGTTTTGTTTTGTTTAAAATAGTTTTAGGGTAAGTTATAGTAATCGTAAAAAATTGAAAATGAAAATTTGTATATATCTTTACGTTCCAGAAGTTTCTGAACATTTTTGATATACCGAAAAAATAGATGTGAGTGTGTGTGTGCTGATACAAATTTTCATCGACAATTTCAAAAATAGTATATCAACCGATTTGAATGATTCAAAAAACATTCGATTCCTACTGATAAAGAGATGCGCTGATTAGTTTTTGGACAAGGCAGGTCCAGCCGTGATTCAATTTTTGAGAGAACGGAGCGTCCGATTTCAATAATACTTGTATACAAAAAATCATACTTGTATTGAAAAATTAAGATATCATTAAATTGTTTAAGAAGGCAGGTTCAGCAGTTTCGGAGATCGAATAAAAAAATTTTAAAAAAATGTCATTGGGGTCAATAATGATCATTAGGCATATGCACATAAAATTATCAGAGATTTTAATAACAAGTATGAATTTCGTTTACATTTCCATGAGTTCAGTATCAATGTTTATTCGTTAAACTGCAACGCGGCGCTTACGCGCTTTGAAAAAATATTTAAATTTTCAAAATACAGAAAAAAATCAATTTTCTCAAAAAAGTCATTTTTTTCAAAAATTTCAAAATGCTCATGAATCATATTTTATCAAAGTTTTCAAAAAATTAAAATATTTTTTTTTATTTTTAATTTTCTTTACTTTTACATTTACTTTTTTTAGTAGATCCGAACCTCTAGACCTGCCATCCTAAAAATTTAATCAGTTTATCTTCTTAATACAAGTAAAATGTTTCTTGAATTAAAAAACTGAAATAACATTTTTGGCACTTTTTCACCGTATCATCAAAACAACTAGACCTGCCTTTGGTAAAAGCTAATCAGCACGTCTCCTTTCAAAGGAATCAAATGTTTTCTGAATTACTCAAATTCCCAAAATTTTTGTTCCCAAAATCGTCGACGAAAATTTGTATCCGCACACACATACATCCATTTTTTCTAGGCCAAAATATTCAGAAACCTCTAGACTGTAAAGATGTACACAAATTTTCATTTTTGTTTTTTTTGCGATTACTATAGCTTACCCTACGGGAAGTTAATTGTATTTAATTTTAACTCAACATTTCATATTCTATGTGCAAAGAATCAATCCAAAAATTGCTGGCGATTAGAAGTCGCGCACGTCACTGACTAAGCTATTTCACCCCCCCCCCCCACAACGAACTGGAAATTGATGCCAGATCTGGCTTCGAAATCATAATCATGTACCCAAAATCATTAATAAATATTCGTTCTTGCCCCTGGTCGACTTTATATAGAATACTTCTCAGCTGAATTGAATTAAAACACACGAATAAAATAAAATGAAATGAATCAATACTTTATTAACATTGTAGTGTAAATTATTATCGTTTGCAGATATTTTTGTTCTCGGCAATTTTCTCCGCACAAGTTGTTTATGGTCTGCAACATGATAAAGGAGACTATAGACCTGAAACTTATCCTTATGATGACGGAAAATATAGGCCGATTGGCGACGAAGGAAAATATTATCACGTAAGCGACGGCGAAAGAGGTCCCTATTATTCACGATATGGATTCGGAAAATATACCGGAAAATATTTACCTGATCCAAAAGGAAAATACAAGTAAGCAAATATAGTAAATCAGATAAAAAGGTTTTTTAGTTTAAAAAAATATTAATTAAAACAATAAATTATTCTAGTTTTGATTTTTGTTATTTATGATTTCGCACAATATCGATCTATTCTCTAACAACAAATAATTGCTTTCATTCAACTTAATTATTTTTTTAAATTTATATTATTTTCTCGGCTTTTATAATAAAATATGTTGCTTACAATTAATATTGCTATAAAACTTTGAAATCATTTGAGAAAATAGATTTAATTCTACAAAGAAGCCCAAAGTGCAAACAATTAGTATATTTTCAATGAATAACAATTAATTCGTTAAAACCAAAATATTATGTCCGTAGTTTGATGGAAATTGTTATTTTAACATATTTTGCAATAAATAAAAAAACTAATGCATTGATATTTTACTTTTTTTTAATAGGAGGCCTGTCGTAACAACTCCAAAATACGATGAGGGAGGTGCTAGGATAATTCAACAAAGGCATGGATTTAAGAATGACGCATATCATCATTAGTAAGTACAAACTAGAATAATTTAGTTTCAAACGATAATTTTATTAAAATGATTTATTATTAATAACACCAAGCGACAAGATGGCTAACTGAAATAATCATTTTATTCTATTTCGATGAGCATATAAAAAATTGCTTAGTTGTTAATTGATCAAACTTGAATTCGCCTTTTGATTGACCGATGTTATTTTCATCATCTTCATAAATCGTTCCTCTATCATCAAATTTTATTCTATTAAATTAAGTTTTCAAATGAGCGAGAGGAAAAACACATCACATATAGTACGCCTAAAAATTTAGAAAACTACAGGGTCCGCCAAATAACTTTTGTTGAAAATTCTATAGAAAAAAACTACCGAATATTTTCGCAAATTTCTATTTTGATTTGAAAGTACAACCCATGCGGTTAATAATGAAAAATAATTTCATTTAAATAGCCGAACAACTATTCAAACTATTTCATAAATTCGTACAGAATGACTAAAAAAAAACGTTAGATGGCCGGATCCTATAGATTCGATTAGAATTTGCGTCCAAAAACTAATAATTATCTAAAATCTGTTGAGCACGAATTGAATTAATATGCTATTTATAAATATTAGCAATATGTTTCTAAGTAAAAACAAACTCTTGTCCGGCATTGCTGCATCAATAAAAGTCAGCCCTATTAGATAAATTATAATAATAAATTCTTCAAATGTGAATAATGGATCAGCCATCAGGTTACCATCTAAAAATACGAACAAGGAGCCCATCAACTCATTGAACGTAAAGTTTGATTGCTGTTAAGATATGAAAAAAATATATAAATGCTATGTATGTATAGTTTTGCAAATTAAAATAATTCTTACTCACAATACCCGAGTAAATCAATAACTAGCAATAGAATTGCTTTCTCACAAAATGGATGTACACAATCAATTGAAAAAATCAAAAGTCCCGCAAGCATTACAAACATACATTTACATCGTGGAACAAACTTTTCAATTTATTCAAAAGCAAGCCATAATCTATAATAAAAAATATTTCTTCAGACTCTGGTCAACATAAGAACATAACTAAGAGTTCTAAACGAACATAACAAAACTTGTTCGAAAAATTTGCGTAACTATAAGAATCTTAAGCATAGATAAGATCTTAAACTTCTATTGAACTTCTACCTAGAAAACATATGAAGTATTCTCGTACATCGCTAGAAAGGTCTCAAAATTCTTAGTTTTTTTTCCATATATCGCAACTTCGAATTCCACACGGTGTGGCCTACAGGCAAGTTGCAATCGATAAATTCCACTTTTTAAATGACCCACCCTATATAATTTATCTATATAATATAAGAATCAACGACAATAATGAAATGTGAATATTTTTTTTTTTAATTTTATTTGAACAGCAATCAGAACTAATGGGTTCTATGAGCTGTTGTGAGTAAGATCTTACAAACTACGTTTGTTTTATTCCAGATGGCAACCCAAACAGTTGTCACATCTCTGTATGATAAATTTTTATTACAATCTCTGTAATAGGGCAAGTATGGTGCAACAATGCCGGGTGAGGGCTATTTTCACTTGGAAACATATTGCTATCTATATTTCCGAATGAAAATCGTTGTCAATGTTGCCTGACAACAGGCTGCTCGAAGTGGGTATCGAACCCGGGACCTCTGAAACAAGTCCCGTCGCTCTTAACCGCTTACCTACGGGAGAGCCGAAATGTGAATCTATATTTATTTTTACTTTTCCAGTTATGAAACAGAAAACGGTATATTCCACGTCGAGCACGGAAAAATAATAAACGCCGGAACAGATGCTGAAACGATTCACACGAATGGTTTTTACGAATACACTGGTACTGATGGCATGCTGCACAGAGTTGAGTACTCAGCAGGAAAACATGGTTTCATCGCAAAAGCCGCCCGATTGCCGGCACCGGTGACTTCCAGCACACCCCGAGCAGTCCATGAGATAAAGGTCAAAGAATTAGTACCTCCGCCTCTTCCAATTGTGACGAAATCGGAAGTAACATCAACTACTACTACTACGGAAGCAACAAAATCTTCGGAGGAAGAAAACTAAACGGCAATATTATAAAATAATTTGATAATTTTCGGTATACGTCTTAGATTATTCAATTAATTATTAAGTATATGAGTATGTTAGAAGTCTTTAAATTTAGGTTCAATTGATAAGTTAGATGACAAGAAACAATTTCAATTATTGTGATATGACTGATACTAAACGAAAATAGAAACTAAACGTATTTTTATTTTGGATGGAATTTAATATATACACACCATATGCACACACACATATATATACATATATAAATATATATATATATATATATATATATATATATATATATATTTAATTTTTTTGTCGACATTGGAACATTCAGAATGTTTATTTGCAGCCGAAATAAAAAACAAATAATTATTATGTACGTTTCGACACTGTACGTGTGTCATTCAGCACTTTAAATAAATTCAAACCAGAAAAACAAATTTAAATACATTATTTATTTAATGGAAAATAAATAAATAAAATATAATAATAAACTTTTGATCTTAGTCACATGATTAATTAATTACAAATCAATTATTTACATTACATATTAGTTATTATATTTTACAATTTATTACGCATGTAACTAACAATATAATTTTATTATTTAAATTTAAGTTTATTATTTTGTTTTATTGATTTGTTTTTTCATTAAACAAAATCTTTATTTTAAATGTTTTCGTGGTTTGAATTTATTAACGTGCTGAATATATGATGTCACATACAGTGTACATAATAAATGGTTATTAATTGCTTTTTATTTTTACTTCTTGGCAAGTAAACATTTCACAAATACATAAATACACATTTTTCTGCAATGATTGTCTACCTTAAAATAAGAACAATATTTTCATATTATTGGAAATGCCGCCACTTTTTACTGTCAAGCTGCATAACAATAACAATTCAACGGCAGTGAATGTACGGGGCTCTTTTAACCCCTTAACCGACTATTTATACTCAAAAATGTTGGGCCAAAGTAGTTCAAGCCGGCGCAGCGTTCTTGACCATTTTTTCCCATCAGTAAATATCGTCACTTTGTACTCGGTTTAATTCTCATAAACTTCAAAAATTTTCATAAAGAAAGTTTTTCGAGAGAAGTTGTAAAAAATACATAATCTATGAATTTAATCGCAATAAGAAATATAAATATAATCGACGTTGATTAAAATCAACGTCTACTGAATCGATTCCTGGAATATCAATGCACAGAAAGTGAAAAATTAGTACATATAACATTAAAAATATTTCTGAGCTCGCAGGCTTTTAGGCCGGGGCCATCTTTAGATCGGGGGCCATATTTTTTATTTATTCAGCGCCGCCCCGGCCCTATCCAAAATGGCTCCCATTTTGGATACCAATGTTAGATAATCGCAATGTAAACAACATAAAATTCACAAAGTCTGATTTCAGAAATTTATAACTAATTAATTCAGCATTTACAATTTATCGAATGTCCATTATCAAAAAATTCAATATTTAAAAAATTCTATTATTACCTCATCCAAATTATTCATTATCACATAATTTGCACAATAAATAAGTTTTCACAAAATTTTAAGGTCCATAACATTCTACTGCAAAATTACCAAATAACAAGTCAATAGTTCAATAAGACTGGCTAATACGATATAATTAACTGACATAATTCACGTAAAAAATACCGGCACTCGAACGCGCAAAAATGAACATTTACTCATCATACAACACTGACACTGATCGACGTGTTACTCGAAAATTTTGCACTACTGAAATCCTGAGGATTGTCCCCCTGTATGTCTGCAACAAAAATGAACAAATTTGCCAGATGATAAAATTTAACCTTTTACGATAATTTGTTGTTATAAGCGCCGCTATAACGATGACTCCGTGCGCCAAACGATAGACGTTATGCCAAAATTGGTGCAAATGGAGAAAAACACGTGGGAAGTAAATTTTCATACAAATGAGAAAATTGTTAATTTTGTCGCCCTCGACATGCTTATAATTAAAATTACAGTCAAGCAAGGAATAATTTAATTTCTATACTAAAAGTTTGATTGAATTTCGGTTTTGAAAATACTATTTTGAACAAATTTAAGTACTTAATTTGCAAATTAAATAATGAAATTGCGCATTACGGTATATCACCATCAAATTAATACTTTTAATGGCAACTAATTTATTGATTTTCTTCAGAATTCTGAAGAATAAGACTTTTAATGGCAACTAATTTCAGAATTCTGAAGAAAATCAATAAATTAGTTGCCATTAAAAGTATTAATTTGATGGTGATATTCCGTAATGCGCAATTTCATTATTTAATTTGCAAATTAAGTACTCAAATTTGTTCAAAATAGTATTTTGTCTTTGTTCAAAATAGTATTTTTGTATAGTATCGGAATACAGTAATTACTTAAGTAATTACTAAAGATTTGTTATCTATATATATATATATATATATATATATATATGCATGTATATGTGTGTGTGTTGTGTATATACAGTAAATATGTCTCTGTTTATATATTCAATAGGTTCATTGAATATTTTATTAGTTACATATTTTCATATGCTACTTTTTTATATATGAGATAAATTATAACATTGCATTAATATGTACCATATGACCATAAAGTGAAGGATATAACATGTTGCTAGTTACGAAGTTTCAATTTCTCTCAAAATGAAACTAGAATTTCTATACTATTGAAAATAACTTAATATTTTATTTTTAATGCTTTTCTTCTATAACAGAAGTAATCTTTATTTATAATAATGATAACTGTTAAATTAAAAGTTGATTTCAAAATTTCATCATTTTATTTTATAAAACAGCTTATAATACAAATTTATTTATAAATAATAATCATAATAAATAATCTAAGCATACTAAGTTCTATTTAAAATTTATAGTTGATAATGATGTATTTATTTCATATGTTCAATATATTCACAATTTTAAAAATATAGACAATAATTAAAAAGTAGCATTATTTTGTCTTAGATTCAATGCATATTATTAAGAAATATTGCAGAATAATTACGTGATCTGTTAACGTGTGTGACATTCATGTAATAAACTAATGTAGAAATATTCAACAAATGCATTTAAAAACCAGTTTCAATAAAACATGCAATCATAAATAAAACCTAAAATTATCAATATATATTAAATATTAATGTTGCGTATGAATTATAAAAAGCTATACTTCTTGTAACGCATAATGCAAATCATCAGACCCAACATTTAACAAAATCTTCATATTTAAATCAGAGCGACCCGTCTCAGTAATAAGTAACCTTCTCGAACCAAGTCTACAACAAATCGATAAAGCAGTACTGGTTGCTAAGTTTTGTAAACCCTCTAAAGCACAGAGAGATGAAACATGTTGATAACAACATCCAAATGTTGTTTCTTCAACACCTGTTCTTGCAACCTTTAAAAAATATAAAACGATTTGTCATATTTGTTACCAAGAATCAATTCAGTAAAACAGAATAATATTGAAAATTCACCTCAGCAGCAACAGCTTGTAAGAATATCTTTTCCATTGTGCTACAATTTTGAATTGCAGTGACTTTGGCACTGGTAATCATTTCCGATAAGGCTTGATTCACATGAACCATAGAAACTATAGCAGCACCATTTGAATTCTTACTTTTATTAGAAGATTCAGTAAATTCTGCTATTTCTGTAGCACGTCTGCATATGTCCAGTGCACGTCTTGCATCACCAGATACCGCAGCTACTTTTCTGTATTTTTTTTCATATTTATATTTGATAATAATATATACAAAAAAAAATTAATAAAACTTTTGAAAGAATTTATATAATTCTTTCAAAACTTTTAGTAATTTTTTTTTTTAAATAAAAATCAGTGTGAAAAATGAATGACCTATGTCATTATTTACATTAATATACAAGCAGGCAGATACCAATGAACAACATAGTTTATGTAATTTCCAATATATCACCAAATTCTACATTATTTTTTAAAAAAAACTAACTAGTTGGTATTGGTATTTTGCTTTGAGGTAAGTTACATGAATTTCCCAATATTTGTAAATAATCGACTTAATCAATAAAAAATAAATTAATTTAAGAGTGATTAAAAAGTATTGTGAGTGGATTTATTACACATAATTGAAAACGAACGAACATGTTAGCTCTGAGTATTTTCTAAAAGCAAAATTTCAAAAATCAATAATTTTTATAATTGAACCAGTTCCCATAGAACTTTGATGGTTTAGTATGTTCATTAAGACCAAGTACTCTATCATTATACCAAGTAAATCGTCTAATTTTAATTTTAACAAACGTCAAAAACCTACTCATTTTCTCAAACTTTGGTAAATTTTTTAAATTAAACTACTTGTCGTAGGGCCGTAATATTTTAGTATGATCTATAAGACTATGGTATCTATCGTAAAAAAAAAAAAATCATAAAATCGTCGAAAAAAAAAAATTAACACTTCATTACAAGAAAACGGCCCGGCCCGATCTTCACCAAAAACTAATCATGTCGATTCCCAACCAAAATGTTTTTGAATTTTCAAAATCGATTCAGAATTGCGGGCTAAAACGTGAAAAATGTTTTCACTTTTCTACTATTTACAAAGAAACGGCTAGGCCGATCGTCGCAAAAAACTGAGAAACGCTAGCCATCATCGAATGACTTTTAAATTTTTGAAATCGGTCCAACCGTTTTTGAGAAAACGTCGATTTACGGCAAAAAATGTGTTCACACACACACACACATACTTTTTCCAAATTTGGTCTCATTTGATTCATAATGCCTTGAAACGTCGAGAAAACATAAACTTCTCCTTTGGGAAGTTAATAATATGCAATATATAATCATTACCTTGCAACAAGTTGAACAGCATCAGAATTAAAGAGATCTATACCATAAAGTCTTGACATGACAATATCCATTAATTGTTTATGCGAGTAAGGAGCAAATGTCCGTCTTGTAAGACCAAGTCTTGAAGTAACCTTAGCTCTCAATAGCCGTTCAGGTAAATCCATTGTATTTGCAATAGTTATAACAATTAATTTAGCATTAGCTTTTGATGGCCAATCCAAAATAGTATAAACAACATCTTGACGTTTTGTGCATAAAATGTCGAGCTGCAATATTTTACACATTAGTAATGATACAAATAATCAGTGAATAAATAATAATATTACAAACCTCATCAACTAATAGCACAGTTGATAACCTAGACTTTGCAGATGTTGTAAACTTCTTGTCTAAAGCTGATAGAGCTTGTTCCCAAGGAACAGTTTTACCTGATAATAAAGTTTTCATCAAATTCAAATAAAAATAAATACAAGAGACTGCATATGAATTAAAGTTATAAAATACCTTCCATTTGACGATAAATGTGGACATAAGTCTGTCGAGGTTCAGTAAGTCTCATGCCGTTAACTTCAATGAACTCAAACTTGGGCAATTTTTTCTCTTTTGAGAGCTTTTGTAAACATTTTATTACTTCTGTAACTGTTGCTGTTTTACCAGTACCTGGTACACCTGATATATACATGCACCTAAAAAATATTTATCACAAACATATAAACAATTATGAATTATAAATTACATATGTAAAAAAAACAAAAAATATAGAACTAAAAATATAAAGAAAAACTAAAAATATAAAGAAAAACTAAAAATAGACAAAAGTAATAGTTAGTAACTACTAAGATAAAAACATGACTATAATTATGAGATTAAAAAGAGGAAATAAAATAATAAACCTACCCTCCACTATTATCCAACAATTTTCCTTGTACAAAAGTAAATATATCATTAAACTCTGTTTCTCGGCACGGTAGACTTTTTGGCACTGCTGATACATGCAATCTTTCTCTTGCTAAACTCAATCCACCTTTAAAAAATAAAAAGAAACTATAAAATTAAGTAAACGTAAAAGTAAATTAAGTAATGAAACTCGAAAAGTAAAGAAAATACTATTGATTTCTTATGAGTATTATATACAAAAAAAAACTGAAGACAAAAGGTACCTATTTCCAAAACGTCAAAAATATTTCACATAAACATATAATTGGTTCTACTCACTTGATGGTGTACTAGGTGCATCTCTCAGTTGCAAAGTTGGCGTCATATTTCCAGACTTGAATTGTTTTAATCTTATACCCGGTGTAGTACATGGTGTTTTTGGTTCCGATTTCTTTGCATGCTTTGGTGTCACATGCAACTCTTCAATTTTTCTCGATTTTACTGGAGTACTCAGATTGGTTACAACTTCCATTTCATCATCTTTTGAATTGTCAGCCTTAGCATTTCTTTTCACTCTAGACTTTGATGAAGCAGACACTTTTGTTGGACTCGAATCATAATCATTGGAGTATCTACTATTAATTTTTCTAGATCTACTAGAAGATCTTACTACTTTTTCATTTGTTTTAGATTTGATTTGTTTATCAATATTTCTCTTCACCTCTTCCAAATTCATTTTTTGTAATTTCACAATTGATGCTTTTAAATTTAAATTGTCATAATCTGAATTCAGTGAGGAAATGGATTCTTCGCTTGATTGGAAAGAATCATAAGCTACATCCTGTATGCATGATTTGTTCCTTATTGAATCATCACTAACTCGAAGTTTTATCTTATTTGGCTCATTCTTATCTAAAACAACTGAATATTGAACTTGAGGCGCACAATCATCAGTATCCATATCATCACTAAAACATTGAAGACTGTCATTTAAATTTCTACGCGCTCCAATTTTCTTTATATTAAGTTGGAGAGGTTCATCATCAGAGTCAAGTTCTTGAGATATATCACGCTCGGTTAAAGTTTTATTTTCATTCACTTTAGATAAAATTGATTTATTAATTAATTTGATGGGCGATACAATGGGGATTTCTGGACTCATGTTAGGATCTTTATTAGTAATATCTTTAATAATTTGTGATGTTGATTTCCTTTTAATACTCCACTGCTGTTCTGTTTTGTTTTCCCGGTTTTCATTTTGTTTAGGCGTTCTTGTTCTTTTTGGCGTTTCAGGAATCCGCGGCGTACTTAACACATCAATAACTAGCATACAAATTTTCACAAAATTAATGTTACTAATTTCTAAGTATTTATTTGAATAAATACATATTGCAAGCAATTAAAAACTCACGTAATGATCTACGTCTGGGAGTTCTTGGAGAATTGTTAGTAGATATATTATTCAGAATAGCTGCTAAAAATTTATAAAATCAGAAAATTAAAGCTATCAAATGTTATTAATCGGCATTATTAAATATATCTTATATACCTTTTCTTCCTCGAGTTGGTGTTTTAACAACCTCAGGTTCATTTATTGTACTCATTGATTTATAAGATAAATAGTTATAAGAAGACGAAGATCTTTCTAAAAAAAATTATACCAAAAATATTAATTCAATTCAAAGTAGACTTAAGAAAAAAAAAACAACAGAGAACACTGAATACAATATTCACATAATGTGGAACATGTGTTTCTCATTCAAAACATTTACGGCTGTCAACATTCATCAATGATATCTTGACATATAAAATAACTAGTTGTAAGTAGTATTTTACTTTAAGGTAAGTTGCATTAATATTCTGATACATATGCATCTGAGATATAACTATTTAAGTAACAATAAAATTTTCGTTATCACTAAAAAATAATCAATGCAATTTCCAAATAAATTCTTTCAAACATACTTATAATATCTGTGATAAAATAAATTAAATATAACTTGTTTAACACATTTCATATCATCTATTTTAAATTATAAAATCTGGGCGTCAACTGTAATTAGTAGCTGGTAGATTCTGATTAGTTGACGATTTTTCATAATTCAACCGCTTCAGACTATGAAATCTATCATTATACAAATTTTCATGTGAGTCGTCTTTTTTTTAATATTTAATTTCGAAGAATCGGCTCGGCCGATCTTTACCTAAAACTAAACAATATCTTTCAAACTTTGAATTTTTAAAATCGGTTCAAGATTGTGGGCTAAAACGTAGACAAAAATTTCTTCAATTTTCCGTTAATTACAAAAAAAAAACGGCTTGGCCGATCGTCGCGCAAAGCTGACAAGTGTTAGTCCTTATCGAGTTAATAAAATAGCTTTTAAATTTTTGAAATCGGTTCAGCCCTTTTTAGAAAAACTTGGCAAAAGGTCAAAAATCGGCTCGCACACCCTCACACATACTTGTGTGACCTGAATCATTGAAAAAACCAGAAAATTAGCAAACCGGATTTTTTCGCAAAAACAAACTTCTCTTTCGAGAAGTTAAATATATACAATAACAACTATTAATATAATAGTACAGCAATTTATAGAAACTTGAAATTAAAAGTGAAGTTAGTTACCTCTGTTTGTTCTTCTTGGTGTAGATTTTCTTGGTTCTCCCGAATTTGAGGAAGTTGGTGTACTTATTTTGTCTTTGACATCAAAAACCCCCTTTTATAAAAAGATACTTATTAAATACTTGATCATAAAGCTTAGACTTCTATTTTCAAATACTTTTTTATTCAAATATTACAAGATATTTTCTAATTTATTATTTTAAAAAAATTAATTATGTCTTATATGTACTTTGCATTTTTTTATTATGCACTTCCTCTACTTTTAATACATAGAAGACCACATGTGCACAATATACTAAAATTAAAAAATCCCATGGTCACCGGAAAACACACAATATGTACTAATAAAGCACAATTTTCGATGCAGTCTTCAAGGTGTGTAAAAAATGATACTATCATGCAAAATAATAAAAATTGATATATGCAAATTCTATCAAAGTTGTTGAATTATTATAACCACAATTTAAATTACAAATAAGTTATAAACCTACAATAATTTTCTAAAAAACAATGTAGCAAATGATTTATCCGACAACTATAAACCAATAATTTATCTAACACATCAACTAATATTAAATTAAATTAAAAATTACTTTATATTACAACCTATAATTTAAAATCACTTGCTGTGATAATGGCATTAATATTCAAGAAAATTTTACCTGCAAATAATCAAGGACTGGTGCTAGAACAAATTTTACTTGATTATATTTTCTTATTAAAGCGTAACGGCAAACGTAAGTAGTTACTTTCTTTTTTGTTCCCTGCAAAAAAAGTTTCCTATAAATTAATAATAATACACAAAATTAATATTGTAACAAATATTCCCATTTGTTTACTTACTTTAACAAGACCACCTGGATCATCATCCGCTTTTGATAAAAGTACATTGCATTTTACATGAATGCTTTCTATACTAACATTATCATCAAAGGGCCTCAAGTCTAATACCACCTATTTTGAAAAGATCATGTAATATAATGAATCCGTACTTGATTAGAAGTTCATGTTTCATATTAAATTCATATTATTCTACTACTATAAGTGATCAAGTTTGGTTGGTTCATAACTAAACGTATATATTACTTATAGAAAAAACATGAAAGATTAAGATGTATTTATATACATATGTAACTTTTACTCAATTCAAATATATTAAGAAAATTACACACACACACATATATATATATATATATATATATATATATATATTATAGAATTTTATGATATGAGTGGAACGAATATTAATTGTTTAATATGAACAAAACAGCACTCAGATTTGTTTAACACAACTTTATTTTATGATTACAGACGTTTCGAGACCATGGTGTGTCTCATCTTCAGTGTAATTTCAAAAACAGTTACTTATATACTACACATTCTTTAATAATTTATTTAAATTTCATTTAATTTTTGGTATACAAAAAACACCAACTATTCCTTGCAATGCTTGACACAGTACTAAAGAAACATATAACACTTACAGAAATATTCTAAACAAATTTGAAGTACTTATATAGATGGAGACAGAGAGGGTATCATTATAATGTAAACAAAAGGAGTGCTATCGCATACAAAAATCGATAAAAATGAAAAAACAAATTAATTTATTGAAAAGAATAAGATAAATGAAAAAATTTATAAATTATTAATGATGTTTATATAAGTGTCATGTAAAATATTTGTGTCGGTTCTTATTAATAAATTAATTTGTTTTTTCATTTTTATCGATTTTTGTATGCGATAGCACTCCTTTTGTTTACATTATAATGATACCCTCTCTGTCTCCATCTATATAAGTACTTCAAATTTGTTTAGAATATTTCTGTAAGTGTTATATGTTTCTTTAGTACTGTGTCAAGCATTGCAAGGAATAGTTGGTGTTTTTTGTATACCAAAAATTAAATGAAATTTAAATAAATTATTAAAGAATGTGTAGTATATAAGTAACTGTTTTTGAAATTACACTGAAGATGAGACACACCATGGTCTCGAAACGTCTGTAATCATAAAATAAAGTTGTGTTAAACAAATCTGAGTGCTGTTTTGTTCATATTAAACAATTATATATATATATATATATATATATATATATATTTATTTATTTATTTATTAGATGGGAGAGTCTTGGATTTGTAAATATTTTGTAAAGCTTCGAACAAAGAATCTAAATAGTAATAAAAAACAAAAGTTTTTTAAAAAACCATTTCTTTATTTACTGTCGACGTTTCGGAACTAAGTATGTTCCATCTTCAGGACATTTGTCAAGAAACATGATCTTGATAAGATTTAAGCTAACAATATGTTTAAGAAAAGCAGAAGATATATATATATATATAAAATGAAGGATTTTTTATATAAAATGAATAAAATTGTGAAAAAAATAATGTACAAAAATATGACAATACAATCAAAATGAAAATGATAAAAATAAATGAGTGGATTATATAACAAAATATTAATAATGTTAAAAAATTAGGAAATTTTAAGAAAAGGTTACTGAAAAAACTGAATTAATTACCTGTATGATTGATTATACACTAACACTTTTTCACTAAAAAAGATTTTATCAAAAATAGGGATTTCATAAAAAAAAATTCAGACAAAGAAACAAATTTTGTAATTCAAAATTTCTTTAAATTATCTCTTTTTTGAGTTTGTATTCATAACAAACTGATTATTGAATGAAAGGATTTTTAAGAAAAAAACACTCGACTTAAAATCTGTGTGTATATGTGTGCGTGTTGTTTTTATGTATCAGGATGTAAATTCTTAAATTATTGAATTATCTTTAAACTTTCTAATTTTTTAACATTTTTAATATTTTGTTATATAATTAACTCATTTATTTTTATCATTTTCATTTTGATTATATTGTCATGTCTTTGTACATTATTTTTTCCACAATTTTATTCATTTTATATAAAAAAAATCCATTATCTTTGGCTTTTCTTAAACATGTTGTTTGCTTAAATCTTATCAAGATCATGTTTCTTGACAGATGTCCTGAAAATGGAATGTACTTAGTTCCAAAAGGTCGACAGTAAATAAATAAAGGATTTTTTAAAAAACTTTGGTGTTTTTTATTACTTTTTGGATCCTTTGTTTGAAGCTCTACAACATATATATATATATATATATATATATATATATATATATATATATATACAGTGGCGTCGGAACCAAATTTTTGATGGGTGGGCTCGTTTTTTTTTTTTTTGATAGACAGCCAGTGGGCTCGTTTTTTTCTTTTTAGAGATATTAGTCCACATAATATTTTCAAATTGATGGGTGGGCTGAGCCCCCCCCATCAAAATTCATGGGTGGGCTCAAGCCCACACAGCCCACACGGTTCCGACGCCACTGTATATATATATATATATATATATATATATATATATATATATATACATACATATATGCATATTATATGAAATTATGTATGTATATATGAACATTTTGCTAATAAGATTTTAACAAACCTCATTTTCGGGATCCATTTCAACATCTTTACAAAACTTTTCTAAATCTCGTGGTCTAGAGTACCACTCAACTATTGCTCTATATTTGCCATCATCACATGCACCACCAGTTGCTTCAAATAATTCTTTAATTCTATAATTTTTTACATAAAAAAGAATTAAGCTTGTAAACATATATTCGAACAAACTACATACCTTGCAACATCAGAATCAAAACTTGAATTTGATTCATTCTCTTTAATAATTACTACATAATCATTGACAGATATAAGCATCTCATTATAACGAACAGACCTAAGAAAATTATACTTTCATTAAAAAGTATGCATAAAATATATTAATAAAATCCACGCACCTGTAACAATTTGCATTGAAGCGACGTATTAGAGCATTTTCTGAAGGGATTACTTGGCCCACCCATTGTATCTTACTTTCGTCATTTTCCATAATTAAAATCAAGAATTAAAATACAAAAAATAATACTAATAAATTAAAAATGTTCAAAATTAAATCATTTTATTATGTCCAATGTGACAAATGAGAGTCAGCGCAAATTTAGCGCGTTTTTCTAGATCCCAAGCAGGTTGCCAACACAAGGAACGCAATAATCAAACTGTCATCTGTCATGAACTGTCATAATCGTAACTTGTCAAATAGTTTAAGTAAATAAATAAAAATTTAAATAAATGAGATACTAATAATTTGATTTTTTAAAAACAAAATAATTCTATTTAAAATTTATATCAACTATTCTCTTTAATATTATGGATGTTCAAACTGTAACGACGAGTTTAGACGCATTGCTACGTATGCTAATATTTTTCATTTATATTTAATTATTCAATAATATATATTGCAAATATTTTATAATGCGATGCTTTATGTATTAGTATATAGTCCTGAAAAATTGTCTTTGGCGACGGATTACTGCAGTAAATGAAGTGACAAGTAATTATACCAATAATATGGGCATAAACATAAAATTTCTATATATATATATATATATATATATATATATATATATATATATATATATATAAACAATAAATTAATTGTCACTTCATTTGTCACATAAAGCATTGTATTTATGTATTGTATGTCTATTATTATAAAACATTTTCACTCCATAATATCAAATAATTAACAAATGTTATTATTAATAATATAATTTACTTCAATATAAAATAATATTTGCTTCAGACAGAGCAACAAGCACAGAAAGTGACATACCAGATCCTTTAGCAACTGAAGCATTTTGTGTAGTTCTTAAAAAGGAACAAGAAGGTCCCTATATTGCAAGTAGACTTATTGTATCAAAGATGCATTCTGAAAATCCCAATGTAGCTCTTCTCGCCCTTCAAGTAAATATGTTTTTTTATTGATAACAATGCATGGCCAAATATTATCAACAAGTATTAACCAAACAATATTAACAGGTTTTAGAAGTAGCCATGAAGAAAGGTGGTAGTTCATTTCAAGCTGAAATAGGAAAATTTAAGTTTTTAAATGAAATGGTTAAACTTGTTTCGCCAAAATATTTAGGAAATAAAACATCTCAACCTGTAAAGGAAAAGGTTATTATATAGATAAAATGTATTAAATTAACTCATACAGTGTAATAATTAAATGCTATATTAGGTTTTACTTTTGATGCACACATGGCAATTTGACTATCCAAAGGAAATAAAAATTAAGGAGGCTTATTTAATGCTGCAAAAGCAAGGCGTGATTAAGAATGACTTTCCAGCTCTTTTAAATGATAATCAAGAACAAGGCAGCAAGCATGAAATAGAACCTGCAAAAATTCAACAAAAGAAGAAAGTTATAAATGTTCAAGACGAAGAAAAGTCGAAACTATTGAAAAAGTTATTGCAAAGTAAAAATCCAGAAGATATTCAAGCAGCAAATCGCCTTATAAAAAATATGGTTAGAGAAGTATGTATATTTCAATTATTAAATGTTTAATTAGTAAAGCTTACTAATTAATATAATCTTTTGTTAAAAGTACTGTTAATTTACTATCTCATATATATGTTTCTATTAGGATGAAAGGAGAATGGAATTAATTAAACAACAAAAATCAGAAATAAGTTCAATAAACAATAATGTTAGTCTATTAAACGAACTGCTGGATCAATATAAATCAGGATCAAGTTCTGATGAAGATCTGCAGCTTATAAAAGATATATATTCCAATTGTAAAGATTTTCAACGAAAAATATATAGAATAACTCAAGAAGCTCAAGATCAGGAAGATATATTATGTACATTATAATTTGAAGTAATGTATTTTGAAATTGAAATCAATATGTTATATGTATTATCAGGTGAAGTACTGCAGGCAAGCGATGAACTTCTGCAAGTTCTGGAAAAATATAAAAAGGTTATAGAAGATAATGTTTCTGCTCCCATATGTTTAGATACAAGTAGTGCATCATTATTGGATTTGGATGCTACTCATAATGGCGATAGTTTAATTTTGTCTAATGCAGACAATAGACAAGATTTTACTTCAAATTCCTCACAGTCAAGTGAGTTGCTTGATATATTTTTAAGTATTGAACATGAAACTGCATCCTCCAGTGAAGACGTATTGAAACCATTAACGTTGCAAGATGTGGCTAAAGGTATAAAAGCTTAAAATAATGTTAATTCACAAATTCAGCTATATAATACTAATTTTTTTCTGTTCAGTTTAATATACTTTACTGTTGAACATCTTCTTATTTACAATCTATATAGCATAATTAATAACACAAAATAGAAAATTTCCAAAAATCAAATTAAAAAATAATACTTTTTGAACATTTGCAGAACAAACTAACGGTGATAATAAAAAAATATCAGCTATGGATGAACTGAATCTACTTGGTGAGAATTTATTAAAAAGTAGTTTAGTGGATGGTACTAGAGCTCCATCATTCACAAGGTAATACATTCATTATTGCATTCATGGATAATGATTATAATAACATTTTCAAATATTTATTTTTTGTAGAGCACCTACAAAAGTTCCGATGAATTCATTATTCACATTAAGAGATGATACAACCAACACATCCTCAAAAAGTGAAGAATTGGATTTGAATGTTTTGATTGGAGATTGTTTGAAATCAGTACCTACATCCGAGGCGAAGGCTGTGCAAGTAAATAATACAAGTTCTGTAGTAGATGACCTGATGATTGATATGTCGGAAGGAAAGGTGAAATGCGAGAAATAAATCACACTTTAGTTTACACAAAATGCTGGACATTGTTGTAACTAAATTTATGTAATTTTGAATTTCTAATTTCTGTTTGAATGTTGAAGTAACATTTTATTTAAAAAAAGGAATAGATATTTTTAGAAAAAAAATATAATTGTGATAAACGTTATGTACAATAATTTTGTTGATTATTTTTTTAAATTGATAGTCATAATTTATTGTCAGATGTTAAAACAGTATATAGATTCTTTTATGTTTCTTAATTCTTATAAGAGTATATTTAAGACTGATATTTATTCAATTTACATTCCATTTTATATATAGTATTATTGTTGAAGTATTAGTACACTTACGTTTTATTAAACATGCTATTCATTTTAATTAGTCACAATACATTAGTCAATAATGTAAGAAATTATGTTGAATTATGCAATATTTATATCTTCCAAAAATAAATCAAATGATATAAAAAAAATCTTTATTTTCATAAACAATTTCATCAACATTAACAACAATCATATAATACATTTAAAAGGTAAAAAAAATATACCTAAAAATTTATATTCCCTAAAATTAAGTAATATGTTAAGCATACATTTTTTCAATTAAATCTGCATATTTCTTAGTAATCACACTTCGTTTTAGCTTAAGCGTTGGTCCTGGAAGATTCCCAGAATATTTTAGTTGTAACAATTTTAAAGAACATTTGGTTTACATATATATATGTGACTTACCTAATTCTCCTGTGGGTATTGATAAATCCGCAGGAAGGATAACAAATTTTTGAATGCGTTGTGCATTTGATACAGCATGTTTATTGGCACGATCAATGCCTTGTTGAATATCTTGCATCAACTAAAAAAGAATTATTGAATTATTTATTGATTATGGTTATATAATATAAAAAAATGTGAATACCTTTGGTTCAGGTCCTGCTTCCAAAACTTCCGATAAAGTATTGTAATCTTTGCAACCTAATGATTTTAACCAATCTTTCACAGAATAATCAAGTTTATCTAAAGGTGCTCCAGAATCTTTGTCCATTTCAGTCTAAAATGAAATCATATGTAAAACCTTTTGGTTATTTTTAATGAATTTTTTTTATTGATAATTACCTTCAATGTTACTAGAATAGTTAAAAATTTTCTTTTATCTCCAATCAAGACGACATTACTAAGATGTGGCAACTCGGCTTTGACTAAATATTCAATTTGAACTGGTGGTACATTTTCTCCACCAGCTGTTATTAATATTTCCTACAAAAAGAAATAACATTAAAGTAGTAACAATAAATCATGTTTATTTTTTTAAGTAGCAATGTGTAACACCTTAATTCTTCCTGTTATATACATTAAATCTTTATCATCAATCTTTCCAATATCACCAGAATGCAACCAACCATCTTCATCTTTAGCTTCCGCAGTTTTAGCCTCTTCATGTAAATAACCCATAAAAATATGCCGTCCTCTCATACAGATCTGAAAATTTATTTTTATTACAGACTTGAAGAAATCTGGTATAAATCCTGAGTACTTACTTCGCCTTCTCCATTTTGATCTGGTTTATCTATTTTTGTTTCAACCCCAGGAAGAGTATAACCAACGGTGTTCAGGTTGAACCTAAATAAAAATAAAATAAGTGGTTATTTGAAAATGATTGAAAGTTGAATCAATAGGTAAAACTTACTTATTATAATCTGTCAAAGTGTGCGCGCCGCCAGATTCGGACATGCCGAAAGCTTCCATAATAGGCATATCTAAGCTCATGAAGTAACTCTTGGTATCAGGTGAGATTGGAGCAGCCGCGCTGACTAAAGTTCTACATCTCGTAAAACCCAGTGCTGCTCTTATTTTTCCCAAAATTAACATTGAAGATAACCAGTATCCCCAAGTATTCGATGGTTTTCTGAAAAACATTTGTAGTACAGAAATAAGTTGAACTATGTTTTAAATTTATTTAAATTACCCATTCATTAAGTCTGTGGTATGCTTTAGACCATGACCCTTAGCCCATTCCGCAAGCCATTTCTTAACCGCACCATTTCTTGCGCCGATGCTCAACATTTTCTCGTGTATTTTTTCATATATTCTTGGCACCGCCAAAAATCTGGTTGGTTGCACCTCTTGCAAGACATTAACTAGGCTGCCCTGGGATGATAATTATGGCATTACGAAAAGAGTAATAAGTTGATAAACAGAAATACATTAAAAAAGTAGCTGATTCCAAAATCTTTCAATGACCAATTAAGCAATTTACAAATGATGTATCTAGCAACATGTAGAATTTCAGTGAAACATGTTAATAAAATTTTGAAAACAAATATAGAAAAATGGATGAATGTGTATATTACAATTAAATAAGCATTTGTATATTGATTTAAAAGACAGAAAGTTCATACTTGCATCAAATAGCATATGAATAGACACTAAAAAGAAACGTAATACTGTGCCAAGAATGTTTAACTTTGAGTGCTCTATAAATATATGAATTAATTAAAATTCATAGCATTTCACAATTTTTTTTTTTTAAAAAAATTGTGTTTTCAAGTTCTAATAGTAATTTGATTTACGCATAATAAATTTATGCATAATGACATTACCATAAGACCGTAAGTAATATTCAATTTATTCACTTACTTTTAGGGCTTCTTTATCCGCAAAGTATACTGAAGCTGAACACATCATTGTTAAGTAAATGTCAACCATCTGAAATAAATTGAGCTATTAAAACGCTGTTCTTCACATAATATATTGAATATTCAAGAACACTGGTGATAGATTGCTGATTGATAAAAATATATAATAATATTAATAATTACTAAGTAGATACCGGAATGTGTAATGAGATATCAAATAAAATCATTTAAATTTGATTAAAATAATTAGGTAGCTTACCTGGGCCGCCACGTGGCTCAATGGTAAGTAGGAGACGACGACTTCTTTACCGGACTCTACATCCCCAATTCGTTCAGTAACATTCATAGCATCATATGTCATGTTATCATGAGACAACATGACTCCTTTGGGGTTTCCAACAGTTCCGGACTAAAGAATAAATTATAAATTAAATTATAATCTTTTTGTTCAAGAAAAATATAGATGCCAGAGTGTCAACTCACAGTGTAAACAATAGTGCACGCTTGATTAACACCCATGGTTTTTAAAACATAATCTAACTGTTCATCAGATTCAGCTTGGCCGATTTCACGAAGTTTGTTCCACTGAAAATAAGTTGAATACATTATAGCATGATATTTACAAAGTAATTAATTTTACAACGTTATTATAAGTATCTTACGCTTAAAACATCATCATCAGTTGGTTCTCCCTCATATTGGATAACAGCTTTAAGTAGTGGTAATTCCTTTCGGATGGCTAATATTTTATCCAATTGTTTTTTATCTTGGACAACGATTATATTGGCTCGAGAATTCTCAGCACAATACTTGCAAGCTTCCGCAGAATTTGTTGTGTAAATACCGCAAGCAAGACCACTGCAAAAAAAAAAAATAATTAAGTGAAAATTAAATCAGAAGTCAATTTAAAGAAAAACAACTGCTTCAATTTATTATGGTTTGTCCACAAAAGAAGTCTCAAATTATTTAAAGCAAATTTTTTTATCACGTTAGAAATTATAGGCACTTGTGGAGACACCGATATAGCTGATTATAATATCTGGCAAGCATATTAAACATAAATTTAATAGTTATTTCTATTTGTAACAAAGATCATACTTCCAAGCTCCCAAACATTAAATAAACAACACCATTGCCTAATCACTTGTGGATAGTTAGATGATTTTGTATTTTTTTAAGACTAGGCTTTTAGTCTCCAAAGTTTCATTTGTTATCCTTTCGAGATAGATAGGAATGAATAATATGAATTTAAACATTAAAAATAAACGTAATTAAAATTCAAATCGGAACATAGTATTATTAATGATGAAGTTCCATTTCGTTCTTCACGGAATAAATGTTGGTGTACATCATTGCCACCTTTTTCACTTAGATTGTAAGAAATTGCAGATTATCCGATAATGATAAAAGATAATTACGGTATAATAATCTATTTCGGCACATTGTGTAAGATGATCGTAATAATGTGTTTATTAAATAAATTACCCAGCAAAAATAGCCGCCACATCAGATATGAACCACTCGGGTGAATTGAAACCAAGAATGCAGACAGAATGGTGCCTTTGTAAGCCAAGCTTGAGGAAAGCTTTGGCAACAGTACGGACCTCTCGAAGATATTCACTGAAAGAAAGAAAATAGAAAATTGTTAAGAATCGGCAATTTAATTTAAAAGCTTATAGAAATCGTAAATAATGATTTGATAGCAGTTTCTAATAATTTGAACACTATGAGCAATAATTAATTGTTGATTTGAATTTATAATTAGATGTTTGGTACAATGACTTGGATTAAAAAATACATATAATGAACGGATTTAAGTTATTGACAGATAAATCAATAATGTATACAACAAATTACTATTTAATTTCGAAGTAGTCTAAACTATAAAGTGTTTTCAAATGCGTTTTTGGTTTATTATAATTCTATAGCAGAAAAGTGTGATGGCCGTAAGATGATCCTTTTCCGAAAATTGTGCGCAATTAGAAAATTGCATTGTTATTTTTTTTAACAAATAAATAGTATCAAGTAAAATTGGTTAAATTTCACTATTGGATTATAAAAGAATTTTGTATTAGGTATGTATTACAATACTGATTCCTATGATTAAATTTAGACCCTCTCAATTCCGCGCTTGAAGTAATTAGTTACTGTTTATTTACTATTAATCTCTGTACCTGTACGTGTATTTGACCCATTCGTTCTTCTCGTTTTTGCTGGCTAATGCAACACCATCAGGATGTCTTCTCACAGCGCGAGCAAGTAAACCAGGAATTGATATTGGCGGGGCGGAACTCATCCCGTGAGTTCCAAGTTCGATTTTTACACATCCCGCAGGATCCGTTGTAGTAATAACATCGCTTGGCAAAATCTGGTCAGGACCTTAAATTTAATAATAGATTAAATTTATTTTTATAATGTATTAGTCGAGTTATAAACCATATGACTTGCTTACCATCAAGGTATACTGGAGATTTTTCAACGGGCTTTGGAGATATTCCGTTTGATTTTAATCCATTTTCAGGTATCTAAAATAAAATTGTTTCAGTTGCAAGAATTTCAGTAGTGTATATCGACGATCAAGCAAATATATTTTTAAATAGAGATTGCACATTATTATTATATTCACAAAAATTACTTTATCCATTATAAAAATTTTAGGACCATTTTTCGGTTTAGTTTAATTTTGTAAATTAACACATTCGTAAATCAAATTGATAACGGTCAAGAGTTAACTTGTGCTTGTAGGGCCGAAAGTTGGGGATCGAAACAAAATATATTTTTAAAGCTGTTTTGTACTATTACTTATAGGTGATTGTTGTACTGCTAATCACACAAAAAATGGAATTCTTCCACATCAAATTACGAAATTAAAGCCGGCGACATGAGATAGATTTTGATTAACATTGTGGGACACCAAAGTGTTAATATTCAAATTAATCGGGAAAAGCTTTCTTTTCTGGCGCAGTTGGCCACGAAAAACAAAGTATGCATAGATAAATAAGCATAAGTATGTCAATTTTTAACTTACCGTTTCAGTCACATCAATTTTATCAAACTCCTGTGATTTTGTGAGGGGCGACTCGTCCATTTCGAAGCTATTCTCTCTAGTGGGATTTTTACCTGTGATGGTAATTTTAAAATTTATAAAAAAAATTTAAAAAAATATAAAAAACCTAATCCCAAAACAAATAATCTGATACGTCAAATTTATATACTTAAAAAATTTACGTTGAAGTATGATCATAATTTTTATTTTTATTTGTTTTTATTAAGTCTGTCGCCGATAAATGTTAAATACTTATATATATATATATATATATATATATATATATATATATATATATATATATATATATAATATATATATGAGTCAAATGAAAAGATCGAGATTGAAAGACTACACAATATTCGTTAATTATTTTAATACGAATATGAAGAAGAAACATTTTCATTTGCGCATAAATTGAATAAATAAATAGCAATGAAAAATGAAACCAGAAATAATTATTTAATTACTTCTAACAATAGATTTTTAGAGGATACGTCGTTGGGTCAATCTACTAAATTCTGATAAGCATTATATCTTTCATATATTTTATGAGCAATCTCCTCTTATTGTTTTTGTATAAACCGGTAGGAAAATAAATTTGAATTAAAAAATTACCTCAAAAATCTCAGACTTTTGATATGAGGTAACAGTAATACATAAACGAAATTATACATTTAATTAGATAGCTTGTTTAAAATGTTCGTATTAAAGTCGCTTTTTATGTCAACATTTTATCCTATTATATATTTGTCTTTTGTAATAGTACAAAAGATTAGTGATCAATACTAAAATTGATAACCAATTAAAAATACACGCGTTTGATTATAGAGAACTTCTAGTGAAAGAGTTCTAAGTGGTTCTAAACACAAATTTATTATTACATGAAACATTACTGTATAATAGACATAGTATCTATAAATCAATTTTTGAATATCACTCATTTGAAAATGCAAATTCTAAAAATTATTTGTACATATTTGTTCAACTATTCTTATTGGCGCTTGTAATATAGAGCGCCACTACAATGTAGCAATTTCTTTTATTTTCGATGCTGATATTAAAAAATTGAGAAATGCTTATCTTGAATATTAACTATTCTAAGGTAGATGTTTAAGAAGCTTAGCTAGAAAGCTAAAAAAACCTTTTTTAGACTCTTATCCAATATTGAAATGCATTCATGTACTGTGAATTCAAGTCAAGGATTTAGCACAGAATTTTAGAACAAAACGTATATTTTTATTATATTTTCTAATATATAAATAAAAATTAAGAACTAAATACTGGTATGTACAATCGATGTAAATCAACTATTGTTCTGTACAAACAAATGCTATGAACTAATAACTAATTTAATAATGCAAGATTCAATTATTATTTTGCGAATGCATTTAACACATATGATTTTAAAGAACCTTATCACCACATTTAAATACTTCACATAATCAAATCTCAACGTCATAGAACACGCGAAAACAGTTATGAAATTATAAACAATAAGTGCAAAGATTAATACAATCAATTTGATTAATAAATAATATTGAATAATTCATTGTAACGGAATGGCAAATTCTGCAATGTCAATGAGAAAAGTTCGATTTTATTTTATTGACCATCGTCACAGCGAGACAGGAATACCTTAAAAACGATGTCATAGGTTAAAAAATAAAAAGTTGAATCTCGATCACTTGCAGACATTTTCAATCAAAGTTTGCATTATAATATTGAAATGTAAATCAGTCAGCGTTAGTTTACACCATATACAAAAAAAAACTGAGTTCCTGTAGACACTGAAAGCTTGAATTAAAATTGTAGGTTTATAAATAAAAAAATGCAGTAAGTTGATACAACATTATAGTAAAACGATATACTTTATAATGAACCAAATCACAACTAAAGGGAGACTGGGTACGGTTGTACCATTTTGTTTGATCAGTAATACTTTGCTTAACTTGCCAGTTAAACTGGTAGAAAAGTAAATTAAATGGCAATTTAAACATTTATCTACGTGGAAATACTGAAATACTATCCTTAAATGTGATCAAAATCATTCATATAAGAAAAGGGCGAGTGTCACAACCATCCACACCCCCTAGAACGGTTGTGACAGGCATAAAAATAGATATGAGCATCAAAATGGTTTATAACGACTTTTATTGTCAGAAACATGTATCATTTAAACAAATGATCATAATATAAGATAACTTTTTTTTGAACAGTTAATAAGAAATTCTTTTATTTTGTCTTAGTTAATTTTATTTGTTTAATCTTCACGTGAAAAGAACAAGACCCAAATCACATGTCACAATCGTACCCAACGTACACTTTTGAAAACAAATTATCGTTATGCATGTACTAAATTATGCATCTACGGAAAAATTGCTGAAAATTAACTACTAATGTTAAACTTACATCAAAATAAGAAAAAGTGATGTATATGTATATAAGTAATAGTTATTAAAGGAATCTAACAAAAAAAATATTTTTGACTCTTTGCAATGCGGTCTACAGATCACGTTAGTGTAGGGCGCTGACTCAATGCAATAATGTAAACTTGTTGAACAAACATACATCATCTTTCTCCCTTTGAATCATTATCTCAAAATTAGTATAGTTTAGCTGTTGTAACGACTGTTACTACTGTACCCTGGCACAACCGTACCCAGTCTCCCCTATATGCAGATCATCTAGTTTGTATTATTATCTCTTACTATGTATTATTGTTTCTTGAGAATTTATGAAATAATTGTATAAAATCGCTATTCCTATAGACCAGGGCTTCTTAAAACTATGGGTCGTGACCCCAAAAGGGGCTGTGGCGAAATATTCTGGGATCGCGAGTGATTTAAATGTCAAATATTTATATCGTTTATAACATCACGTCTTGATTTTTGTATGTTCAA
>NW_020538040.1:38220515-38251369 GCF_003426905.1 Ctenocephalides felis | reverse complement strand
TTATGCCAATACATAAAACATTGTATTTATGTATTGTATGTCTATTATTATAAAACATTTTCACTCCATAATATCAAATAATTAACAAATGTTATTATTAATAATATAATTTACTCAATATAAAATAATATT
This sequence comes from Ctenocephalides felis, assembly GCF_003426905.1. Lineage (NCBI taxonomy): Eukaryota > Metazoa > Arthropoda > Insecta > Siphonaptera > Pulicidae > Ctenocephalides > Ctenocephalides felis. The sequence goes on along the minus strand of NW_020538040.1, from coordinate 38,251,237 downwards.
TGCTTCAGACAGAGCAACAAGCACAGAAAGTGACATACCAGATCCTTTAGCAACTGAAAGCATTTTGTGTAGTTCTTAAAAAGGAACAAGAAGGTCCCTATATTGCAAGTAGACTTATTGTATCAAAGATGCATTCGAAAATCCCAATGTAGCTCTTCTCGCCCTTCAAGTAAATATATAATTTTTATTGATAACAATGCATGGCCAATATTATCAACAAGTAGTGACCCAAACAATATTAACAGGTTTTAGAAGTAGCCATGAAGAAAGGTGGTAGTTCATTTCAAGCTGAAATAGGAAAATTTAAGTTTTTAAATGAAATGGTTAAACTTGTTTCGCCAAAATATTTAGGAAATAAAACATCTCAACCTGTAAAGAAAAGGTTATTATATAGATAAAATGTATTAAATTAACTCATGCAGTGTAATAATTAAATGCTATATTAGGTTTTACTTTTGATGCACACATGGCAATTTGACTATCCAAAGGAAATAAAAATTAAGGAGGCTTATTTAATGCTGCAAAAGCAAGGCGTGATTAAGAATGACTTTCCAGCTCTTTTAAATGATAATCAAGAACAAGGCAGCAAGCATGAAATAGAACCTGCAAAAATTCAACAAAAGAAGAAAGTTATAATGTTCAAGACGAAGAAAAGTCGAAACTATTGAAAAAGTTATTGCAAAGTAAAAATCCAGAAGATATTCAAGCAGCAAATCGCCTTATAAAAATATGGTTAGAGAAGTATGTATATTTCAATTATTAAATGTTTAATTAGTAAAACTTACTAATTAATATAATCTTTTGTTAAAAGTACTGTTAATTTACTATCTCATATATATGTTTCCTTAGGATGAAAGGAGAATGGAATTAATTAAACAACAAAAATCAGAAATAAGTTCAATAAACAATAATGTTAGCCTATTAAACGAACTGCTGGATCAATATAAATCAGGATCAAGTTCTGATGAAGATCTGCAGCTTATAAAAGACATATATTCTAATTGTAAAGATTTTCAACGAAAAATATATAGAATAACTCAAGAAGCTCAAGATCAGGAAGATATTATTATGTACATTATATTTGAAGTAATGTATTTGAAATTGAAATCAATATGTTATATGTATTATCAGGTGAAGTACTGCAGGCAAGCGATGAACTTCTGCAAGTTCTGGAAAAATATAAAAGGTTATAGAAGATAATGTTTCTGCTCCCATATGTTTAGATACAAGTAGTGCATCATTATTGGATTTGGATGCTACTCATAATGGCGATAGTTTTTTGTTGTCTAATGCAGACAATAGACAAGATTTTACTTCAAATTCCTCACAGTCAAGTGAGTTGCTTGATATATTTTTAAGTATTGAACATGAAACTGCATCCTCCAGTGAAGACGTATTGAAACCATTAACGTTGCAAGATGTGGCTAAAGGTATAAAAGCTTAAAATAATGTTAATTCACAAATTCAGCTACATAATACTAATTTTTTTCTGTTCAGTTTAAAATACTTTACTGTTGAACATCTTATTTACAATCTATATAGCATAATTAATAACACAAAATAGAAAATTTCCAAAAATCAAATAAAAAATAATACTTTTTGAACATTTGCAGAACAAACTAACGGTGATAATAAAAAAATATCAGCTATGGATGAACTGAATCTACTTGGTGAGAATTTATTGAAAAGTAGTTTAGTGGATGGTACTAGAGCTCCATCATTCACAAGGTAATACATTCATTATTGCATTCATGGATAATGATTATAATAACATTTTCAAATATTTATTTTTTTGTAGAGCACCTACAAAAGTTCCGATGAATTCATTATTCACATTAAGAGATGATACAACCAACACATCCTCAAAAAGTGAAGAATTGGATTTGAATGTTTTGATTGGAGATTGTTTGAAATCAGTACCTACATCCGAGGCGAAGGCTGTGCAAGTAAATAATACAAGTTCTGTAGTAGATGACCTGATGATTGATATGTCGGAAGGAAAGGTGAAATGCGAGAAATAAATCACACTTTAGTTTACACAAAATGCTGGACATTGTTGTAACTAAATTTATGTAATTTTGAATTTCTAATTTCTGTTTGAATGTTGAAGTAACATTTTATTTAAAAAAAGGAATAGATATTTTTAGAAAAAAAATATAATTGTGATAAACGTTATGTACAATAATTTTGTTGATTATTTTTTTAAATTGATAGTCATAATTTATTGTCAGATGTTAAAACAGTATATAGATTCTTTTATGTTTCTTAATTCTTATAAGAGTATATTTAAGACTGATATTTATTCAATTTACATTCCATTTTATATATAGTATTATTGTTGAAGTATTAGTACACTTACGTTTTATTAAACATGCTATTCATTTTAATTAGTCACAATACATTAGTCAATAATGTAAGAAATTATGTTGAATTATGCAATATTTATATCTTCCAAAAATAAATCAAATGATATAAAAAAAATCTTTATTTTCATAAACAATTTCATCAACATTAACAACAATCATATAATACATTTAAAAGGTAAAAAAAATATACCTAAAAATTTATATTCCCTAAAATTAAGTAATATGTTAAGCATACATTTTTTCAATTAAATCTGCATATTTCTTAGTAATCACACTTCGTTTTAGCTTAAGCGTTGGTCCTGGAAGATTCCCAGAATATTTTAGTTGTAACAATTTTAAAGAACATTTGGTTTACATATATATATGTGACTTACCTAATTCTCCTGTGGGTATTGATAAATCCGCAGGAAGGATAACAAATTTTTGAATGCGTTGTGCATTTGATACAGCATGTTTATTGGCACGATCAATGCCTTGTTGAATATCTTGCATCAACTAAAAAGAATTATTGAATTATTTATTGATTATGGTTATATAATATAAAAAAATGTGAATACCTTTGGTTCAGGTCCTGCTTCCAAAACTTCCGATAAAGTATTGTAATCTTTGCAACCTAATGATTTTAACCAATCTTTCACAGAATAATCAAGTTTATCTAAAGGTGCTCCAGAATCTTTGTCCATTTCAGTCTAAAATGAAATCATATGTAAAACCTTTTGGTTATTTTTAATGAATTTTTTTTATTGATAATTACCTTCAATGTTACTAGAATAGTTAAAAATTTTCTTTTATCTCCAATCAAGACGACATTACTAAGATGTGGCAACTCGGCTTTGACTAAATATTCAATTTGAACTGGTGGTACATTTTCTCCACCAGCTGTTATTAATATTTCCTACAAAAAGAAATAACATTAAAGTAGTAACAATAAATCATGTTTATTTTTTTAAGTAGCAATGTGTAACACCTTAATTCTTCCTGTTATATACATTAAATCTTTATCATCAATCTTTCCAATATCACCAGAATGCAACCAACCATCTTCATCTTTAGCTTCCGCAGTTTTAGCCTCTTCATGTAAATAACCCATAAAAATATGCCGTCCTCTCATACAGATCTGAAAATTTATTTTTTATTACAGACTTGAAGAAATCTGGTATAAATCCTGAGTACTTACTTCGCCTTCTCCATTTTGATCTGGTTTATCTATTTTTGTTTCAACCCCAGGAAGAGTATAACCAACGGTGTTCAGGTTGAACCTAAATAAAAATAAAATAAGTGGTTATTTGAAAATGATTGAAAGTTGAATCAATAGGTAAAACTTACTTATTATAATCTGTCAAAGTGTGCGCGCCGCCAGATTCGGACATGCCGAAAGCTTCCATAATAGGCATATCTAAGCTCATGAAGTAACTCTTGGTATCAGGTGAGATTGGAGCAGCCGCGCTGACTAAAGTTCTACATCTCGTAAAACCCAGTGCTGCTCTTATTTTTCCCAAAATTAACATTGAAGATAACCAGTATCCCCAAGTATTCGATGGTTTTCTGAAAAACATTTGTAGTACAGAAATAAGTTGAACTATGTTTTAAATTTATTTAAATTACCCATTCATTAAGTCTGTGGTATGCTTTAGACCATGACCCTTAGCCCATTCCGCAAGCCATTTCTTAACCGCACCATTTCTTGCGCCGATGCTCAACATTTTCTCGTGTATTTTTTCATATATTCTTGGCACCGCCAAAAATCTGGTTGGTTGCACCTCTTGCAAGACATTAACTAGGCTGCCCTGGGATGATAATTATGGCATTACGAAAAGAGTAATAAGTTGATAAACAGAAATACATTAAAAAAGTAGCTGATTCCAAAATCTTTCAATGACCAATTAAGCAATTTACAAATGATGTATCTAGCAACATGTAGAATTTCAGTGAAACATGTTAATAAAATTTTGAAAACAAATATAGAAAAATGGATGAATGTGTATATTACAATTAAATAAGCATTTGTATATTGATTTAAAAGACAGAAAGTTCATACTTGCATCAAATAGCATATGAATAGACACTAAAAAGAAACGTAATACTGTGCCAAGAATGTTTAACTTTGAGTGCTCTATAAATATATGAATTAATTAAAATTCATAGCATTTCACAATTTTTTTTTTTTAAAAAATTGTGTTTTCAAGTTCTAATAGTAATTTGATTTACGCATAATAAATTTATGCATAATGACATTACCATAAGACCGTAAGTAATATTCAATTTATTCACTTACTTTTAGGGCTTCTTTATCCGCAAAGTATACTGAAGCTGAACACATCATTGTTAAGTAAATGTCAACCATCTGAAATAAATTGAGCTATTAAAACGCTGTTCTTCACATAATATATTGAATATTCAAGAACACTGGTGATAGATTGCTGATTGATAAAAATATATAATAATATTAATAATTACTAAGTAGATACCGGAATGTGTAATGAGATATCAAATAAAATCATTTAAATTTGATTAAAATAATTAGGTAGCTTACCTGGGCCGCCACGTGGCTCAATGGTAAGTAGGAGACGACGACTTCTTTACCGGACTCTACATCCCCAATTCGTTCAGTAACATTCATAGCATCATATGTCATGTTATCATGAGACAACATGACTCCTTTGGGGTTTCCAACAGTTCCGGACTAAAGAATAAATTATAAATTAAATTATAATCTTTTTGTTCAAGAAAAATATAGATGCCAGAGTGTCAACTCACAGTGTAAACAATAGTGCACGCTTGATTAACACCCATGGTTTTTAAAACATAATCTAACTGTTCATCAGATTCAGCTTGGCCGATTTCACGAAGTTTGTTCCACTGAAAATAAGTTGAATACATTATAGCATGATATTTACAAAGTAATTAATTTTACAACGTTATTATAAGTATCTTACGCTTAAAACATCATCATCAGTTGGTTCTCCCTCATATTGGATAACAGCTTTAAGTAGTGGTAATTCCTTTCGGATGGCTAATATTTTATCCAATTGTTTTTTATCTTGGACAACGATTATATTGGCTCGAGAATTCTCAGCACAATACTTGCAAGCTTCCGCAGAATTTGTTGTGTAAATACCGCAAGCAAGACCACTGCAAAAAAAAAAAATAATTAAGTGAAAATTAAATCAGAAGTCAATTTAAAGAAAAACAACTGCTTCAATTTATTATGGTTTGTCCACAAAAGAAGTCTCAAATTATTTAAAGCAAATTTTTTTATCACGTTAGAAATTATAGGCACTTGTGGAGACACCGATATAGCTGATTATAATATCTGGCAAGCATATTAAACATAAATTTAATAGTTATTTCTATTTGTAACAAAGATCATACTTCCAAGCTCCCAAACATTAAATAAACAACACCATTGCCTAATCACTTGTGGATAGTTAGATGATTTTGTATTTTTTTAAGACTAGGCTTTTAGTCTCCAAAGTTTCATTTGTTATCCTTTCGAGATAGATAGGAATGAATAATATGAATTTAAACATTAAAAATAAACGTAATTAAAATTCAAATCGGAACATAGTATTATTAATGATGAAGTTCCATTTCGTTCTTCACGGAATAAATGTTGGTGTACATCATTGCCACCTTTTTCACTTAGATTGTAAGAAATTGCAGATTATCCGATAATGATAAAAGATAATTACGGTATAATAATCTATTTCGGCACATTGTGTAAGATGATCGTAATAATGTGTTTATTAAATAAATTACCCAGCAAAAATAGCCGCCACATCAGATATGAACCACTCGGGTGAATTGAAACCAAGAATGCAGACAGAATGGTGCCTTTGTAAGCCAAGCTTGAGGAAAGCTTTGGCAACAGTACGGACCTCTCGAAGATATTCACTGAAAGAAAGAAAATAGAAAATTGTTAAGAATCGGCAATTTAATTTAAAAGCTTATAGAAATCGTAAATAATAATTTGATAGCAGTTTCTAATAATTTGAACACTATGAGCAATAATTAATTGTTGATTTGAATTTATAATTAGATGTTTGGTACAATGACTTGGATTAAAAAATACATATAATGAACGGATTTAAGTTATTGACAGATAAATTAAGAATGTATACAACAAATTACTATTTAATTTCGAAGTAGTCTAAACTATAAAGTGTTTTCAAATGCGTTTTTGGTTTATTATAATTCTATAACAGAAAAGTGTGATGGCCGTAAGATGATCCTTTTCCGAAAATTGTGCGCAATTAGAAAATTGCATTGTTATTTGGTAACAAATAAATAGTATCAAGTAAAATTGGTTAAATTTCACTATTGGATTATAAAAGAATTTTGTATTAGGTATGATTAAATTTAGACCCTCTCAATTCCGCGCTTGAAGTAATTAGTTACTGTTTATTTACTATTAATCTCTGTACCTGTACGTGTATTTGACCCATTCGTTCTTCTCGTTTTTGCTGGCTAATGCAACACCATCAGGATGTCTTCTCACAGCGCGAGCAAGTAAACCAGGAATTGATATTGGCGGGGCGGAACTCATCCCGTGAGTTCCAAGTTCGATTTTTACACATCCCGCAGGATCCGTTGTAGTAATAACATCGCTTGGCAAAATCTGGTCAGGACCTTAAATTTAATAATAGATTAAATTTATTTTTATAATGTATTAGTCGAGTTATAAACCATATGACTTGCTTACCATCAAGGTATACTGGAGATTTTTCAACGGGCTTTGGAGATATTCCGTTTGATTTTAATCCATTTTCAGGTATCTAAAATAAAATTGTTTCAGTTGCAAGAATTTCAGTAGTGTATATCGACGATCAAGCAAATATATTTTTAAATAGAGATTGCACATTATTATTATATTCACAAAAATTACTTTATCCATTATAAAAATTTTAGGACCATTTTTCGGTTTAGTTTAATTTTGTAAATTAACACATTCGTAAATCAAATTGATGACCGGTCAAGAGTTAACTTGTGCTTGTAGGGCCGAAAGTTGGGGATCGAAACAAAATATATTTTTAAAGCTGTTTTGTACTATTACTTATAGGTGATTGTTGTACTGCTAATCACACAAAAAATGGAATTCTTCCACATCAAATTACGAAATTAAAGCCGGCGACATGAGATAGATTTTGATTAACATTGTGGGACACCAAAGTGTTAATATTCAAATTAATCGGGAAAAGCTTTCTTTTCTGGCGCAGTTGGCCACGAAAAACAAAGTATGCATAGATAAATAAGCATAAGTATGTCAATTTTTAACTTACCGTTTCAGTCACATCAATTTTATCAAACTCCTGTGATTTTGTGAGGGGCGACTCGTCCATTTCGAAGCTATTCTCTCTAGTGGGATTTTTACCTGTGATGGTAATTTTAAAATTTATAAAAAAAATTTAAAAAAATATAAAAACCTAATCCCAAAACAAATAATCTGATACGTCAAATTTATATACTTAAAAAATTTACGTTGAAGTATGATCATAATTTTTATTTTTATTTGTTTTTATTAAGTCTGTCGCCGATAAATGTTAAATACTTTATATATATATATATATATATATATATATATATATATATATATATATATATATATATATATAAATATGAGTCAAATGAAAAGATCGAGATTGAAAGACTACACAATATTCGTTAATTATTTTAATACGAATATGAAGAAGAAACATTTTCATTTGCGCATAAATTGAATAAATAAATAGCAATGAAAAATGAAACCAGAAATAATTAATTACTTCTAACAATAGATTTTTAGAGGATACGTCGTTGGGTCAATCTACTAAATTCTGATAAGCATTATATCTTTCATATATTTTATGAGCAATCTCCTCTTATTGTTTTTGTATAAACCGGTAGGAAAATAAATTTGAATTAAAAAATTACCTCAAAAATCTCAGACTTTTGATATGAGGTAACAGTAATACATAAACGAAATTATACATTTAATTAGATAGCTTGTTTAAAATGTTCGTATTAAAGTCGCTTTTTATGTCAACATTTTATCCTATTATATATTTGTCTTTTGTAATAGTACAAAAGATTAGTGATCAATACTAAAATTGATAACCAATTAAAAATACACGCGTTTGATTATAGAGAACTTCTAGTGAAAGAGTTCTAAGTGGTTCTAAACACAAATTTATTATTACATGAAACATTACTGTATAATAGACATAGTATCTATAAATCAATTTTTGAATATCACTCATTTGAAAATGCAAATTCTAAAAATTATTTGTACATATTTGTTCAACTATTCTTATTGGCGCTTGTAATATAGAGCGCCACTACAATGTAGTAATTTCTTTTATTTTCGATGCTGATATTAAAAAATTGAGAAATGCTTATCTTGAATATTAACTATTCTAAGGTAGATGTTTAAGAAGCTTAGCTAGAAAGCTAAAAAAACCTTTTTTAGACTCTTATCCAATATTGAAATGCATTCATGTACTGTGAATTCAAGTCAAGGATTTAGCACAGAATTTTAGAACAAAACGTATATTTTTATTATATTTTCTAATATATAAATAAAAATTAAGAACTAAATACTGGTATGTACAATCGATGTAAATCAACTATTGTTCTGTACAAACAAATGCTATGAACTAATAACTAATTTAATAATGCAAGATTCAATTATTATTTTGCGAATGCATTTAACACATATGATTTTAAAGAACCTTATCACCACATTTAAATACTTCACATAATCAAATCTCAACGTCATAGAACACGCGAAAACAGTTATGAAATTATACACAATAAGTGCAAAGATTAATACAATCAATTTGATTAATAAATAATATTGAATAATTCATTGTAACGGAATGGCAAATTCTGCAATGTCAATGAGAAAAGTTCGATTTTATTTTATTGACCATCGTCACAGCGAGACAGGAATACCTTAAAAACGATGTCATAGGTTAAAAAATAAAAAGTTGAATCTCGATCACTTGCAGACATTTTCAATCAAAGTTTGCATTATAATATTGAAATGTAAACCAGTAAGCGTTAGTTTACACTATATGTAAAAAAAAACTGAGTTCCTGCAGACACTAAAAGCTTGAATTAAAATTGTAGGTTTATAAATAAAAAAAATGCAATAAGTTGATACAAAATTATAATAAAAACCAAATTATAACTAAAGTAAGGGAGACCGGGTACGGTTGTGCCATTTTTTTTTTTGATCAGTAATACTTTGCTTAACTTGCCACTTAAACTGGTAGAAAAGTAAATTAAATGGCAATTTAAACATTTATCTACGTGGAAATACTGAAATACTATCCTTAAATGTGATCAAAATCATTCATATAAGAAAAGGGCGAGTGTTACAACCATCCACACCCCCCTAGAACGGTTGTGACAGGCATAAAAATAGATGAGCATCAAAATGGTTTATAACGACTTTTATTGTCAGAAACATGTATCATTTAAACAAATGATCATAAATATAACTTTTTTTTTGAACAGTTAATAAGAAATTCTTTTATTTTGTCTTAGTTAATTTTATTTGTTTAATCTTCACGTGAAAAGAACAAGACCCAAATCACATGTCACAATCGTACCCAACGTACACTTTTGAAAACAAATTATCGTTATGCATGTACTAAATTATGCATCTACGGAAAAATTGCTGAAAATTAACTACTAATGTTAAACTTACATCAAAATAAGAAAGTGATGTATATGTATATAAGTAATAGTTATTAAAAGGAATCTAACAAAAAAAATATTTTTGACTCTTTGCAATGCGGTCTACAGATCACGTTAGTGTAGGGCGCTGACTCAATGCAATAATGTAAACTTGTTTGAACAAACATACATCATCTTTCTCCCTTTGAATCATTATCTCAAAATTAGTATAGTTTAGCTGTTGTAACGACTGTTACTACTGTACCCTGGCACAACCGTACCCAGTCTCCCCTATATGCAGATCATCTTAGTTTGTATTATTATCTCTTACTATGTATTATTGTTTCTTGAGAATTTATGAAATAATTGTATAAAATCGCTATTCCTATAGACCAGGGCTTCTTAAACTATGGGTCGTGACCCCAAAAGGGGCTGTGGCGAAATATTCTGGGATCGCGAGTGATTTTAATGTCAAATATTTATATCGTTTTATAACATCACGTCTTGATTTTTGTATGTTCAACAAATTCTTAAACTATAGTTTCATATTTATATATATATTGTTACCAAATATATAAATTATTAAAAAATATTAATTTATTTTTTAATATCTGTGGGGTCGTCAAAAAAACTCGTAGTCATCAATGGGGTCGTCAAGAAACTAGCAATCGTAAAATGGATCCCGAAATACAAAAGTTTAAGAAACTCTGCTCTATACCAGTGATTCCCAAAGTGGTCCATGACAACTTCTCAAGGCTCCACATCAGCGAAAAAGAATTTTAGAATTCACGAGCACACCTTGTTAATATCTATTTTTTATTATTATTTTAAAGTCAATTAATGTCCAAACTTGTACTTAAATCTCTATTTCGAATGTTCAATACTAAAAGTTAGTACAAATAGAAATTTGTAAAAAAAATCTATATTGGTTATAGGGGGTCCATGACAAAGCCTAAGGGGTCTACGACACAAACAAGCTTGGGACCTATTCTCTAAACCCACATCTATTTTATTCGATTCATATTTTTGTCATGTGTGGACATTATGTTCTTTATAGTTATATTAACTACATGTTCATTATAGTTGAATAAGATTATTTGTGAATAAGAAAGCGTTTTATGTAATAATATATAAATAATTAGTAACTTTGTAACAAAATGTATAATCGTGCAAACCGAGGAGCTTAACTAGATAAAATGTTAAAATTAAATATAGATGAAAATTAAGTTTGCGAATCATCTAGGTACTTAAAAAAAAGTAACTTGAAAGGATTACATCTATAAATATTTTAGCATTGTCGGTCCTACGAGTATCAAATGAAATTTGAATTTGAACTTAATATTTTAATCGATATCCTAAGATCTAACTGAATTACAGGAGCTTGTTAGAACTAGATTCATCTTTCTAATTAAACACTACTAGTTCATTAGTAGTGAAATAAATATGAGTATAAAATTACGATACTGTATAATTATTACAATACTGTACTATCTCTGAAAAATTATGCACGCTTATATATAATATTGTTGATGTACTTTAGAATATTTCGAGTGGACATGTGATTAAATTGAAGTTTAAAGAATATTTATTTAGATAGCAAGGATTGCAAGGTAATTTAAATTAATACGTTCAATTAATTCGATATCTTAAAATCAGATTAAAAGCGCTTGTTCATAGTTGATAAGATAGAAATCTTAAGAGTGAAAATAACATTCGATGTCACATTAAAAAAAAATTATATATAAATATAATTTTGGCAATGCACATGTATGTAATGAAACTCTTAATAGAAACTTATCAATAAAATTGTTAAACTTGCTTCTGTGATGCACACGTCGATTTTTTTTACATATTACGTTATTAATATTCCAAAAAAATTGATGAGTAATTAATTTTGTGTAATAATATAACTGAATTAAAATCACACTATTAAATTTTTTTTTTTAATTTCAATATTTGTTACAATTTTAAATAAAATAAGATCTAGTAACATTGGGTATATAAAAAATATAGTACAAAATAGAAGACCGTATCAAGTTTAAATGAAAAATGGTATGACTAGGATTAAATTGAGAGTTTCATTCATAAATATTACTAATTGTGAATATTGAAATAGTATCTAATTTTTTGAGTAATTTATTTGTAATTCGAAATATGCTGTAATGTAAATTCCAGACTGAGGTAAATGATGAAAAAACTTAATTCTGTAAATGATAAAGTATTAAACACTATTTAGTTATGATTTGAACTTAATATAATATTTTAAAAATTTTGTTTAGTTCATTAAAGAATGGCTATGGTACAAAAATATTACTTTGTTATACATTTGTGCGGCTATTGATTTTCATAACCGATATTTTTTAAAATTGTTTTCTGAAATTGTATTCAACACTTTCCACTCACGAATTCCGAGAATTTTATGAATTTTTGCATTTGAGTCGAAAGGGTTAATAATTCATCTTTCATAATGTTATTCAATTATTCGAGTAAATCTACAACATATTGAGCTGCTGTATATTTTTGTGATTATTTTTTCAATCTTGAAGTTGTTTTTTTTAATAGCTATTATCACAATCACTTTTATATAGCTCTAGTATCACAATTACAAGTGAAATTGTAGCAAAATCTCCGAATTACCGATAACCTTCGATCATATGATAATGTAATTATAATCTTGGATACATTATTTATGACATATATAAAAAAATCTTTACATAATATATTTTTATCACAAAAGAATTGAAAGGAATGTACACTTTCGTATACAATATTAATTATATAGAAAATTCTGATAAAAAACATTGTGTTAAATTTTTAAAATAAATTTTTAAAATATAAAAAAAAATGTTACATTTTTTATGTAAATAGAAATTGTGCGTGTATAAACACTTTGCAAAAAGAGTGTAGAAGTAAAATTAGCTAATCGCTATAATAAATGACCCCACGAACTGCGATTAGATCACCACAAAAATAAGTTGCACAAGATTGAAGATTGTATTTTAGTATTATATAATAATATTTTTGAAACTATGGCATATATGCAAAGTAGTACAATGTGTCAGTTGATAAAAAGTGTCAAATCTTAAAATTTCTCTAAGGGTCTGGGGCAATTCTTACGATTTTTTTTGTGCTAGAATTTCTTGATTCGAGAATGGCTTATATGTGACAATGCGACCCGAATCTCTAATAAACTTATTAGAATTTCAAATAAGATTTTATAGATTGAGAAAAATTTACAGGTTACTGATGTTATCTTGGTATTATTTGTGTCGATTTTGAATTTTCATGAAAGTATATTTAGTTAATATAGGATTTCTTAATACACTACGAATGTGTTCAGTTGTAGTAAGTGTAGGAGATGGTGTCTGATAATTTGCGTTAAAAAAAGTTATTACGATTGTAATTAAGAATGTAATATATACAAATCCATATATTTTTTAAATATTAAGATTATCAATTGCTAAAGTAAAGCTCCTAGAAATATTTAGTGTGAAAGATTTTAGTTCGGAACAATATTTTTTCAGTTTACGGTGCGAAAAAGGTAGATTTGAAAAGCTTAACAATATAGGCATAAACAAGAGCAATGTAACACGTTTCTTTTCTAATACATAATATTCTTCAACCGTATTTCAGCAATTGATAAAAATTAAAAGAAATGCATAATGTATAAAACGACATTTGATTTCGTTGTCGAATCTTTTATTATATCATAGTAACACTTCAAAAAATAGTTTTGATTATTAATACCTTGATTGTAATCACTAATGAAAAAGTGTGATGCTTATGTGCATTGATTGGTGCAAAACACTTATAAGTACTATTGTAGTTATACAAACTATTGTTAGTTTTTTTTTATTAATAATAAATAAAATATAGCCACTGAATTATGCTCTTGACGTAGATTGAAACGTATAAATCAGAAAGCTTATATTTTTTGAATGCTTTAGTTTTATCTTAGTGTTAAAATAATGGAACTTTATATTGGTAGACTATTACATATACAATGTGTAAGTATTTATATACCAGAATTTGTAAATTTGACTAATCTAATGAATTATTTATTCAGATTTTATTACGTGTACTTAAAGATGCTATATACTGCAGTGATTATGTTAATAAGAAAAAGCACTAATTTAGTTTTAGTTACACTGAAATTTTATAATTTACACTTTTGCTTCTATGATAAAATTAGAAATGATATTTTATATATAATTATTATAAATTTAGTAATTATGTTGGATATATTCAATTAACGAATTTTAACGCGGTCTAGAAGACAAGTGTCGCATCAGTATCAGCATTGGTAAAAATAAAATAAAAAAATAATTTTATGAAAGTGATTATTTTTCTATCCACAAGATTATTGTAATATATATTGTGCAATTTTTATCACAAAAAATAGAATTTTTGGAAAAAACACTAAAAAGTTCACTGCGCGGAAACGACCGAATTGAATGGAAATAATTTGAAATGAAATTATAACTTATTTTTTTAACACTAAATATGTAGATGCAAGATATGTGAATATCAAAATGTGTGAATTTTAACTAATTTTATTAATTGAACAAAATTATTAGGTTAAAAAAAATCAACTTACTCTGTACTGACCACCAGCGATTCAATTATTCTAATGAATGGTAGAACTGATTTTGTAACAAAGCACGTAACTTGTAAATATTTTAATAAGCAACTTCGTCAACTCGCGTCGGTTTCAATCAAGCAACTAAGAAAAGTTTTCAAAATATCGTAGAATATTTTCAAACATTTCAGTTATCAATAACGCCACGATAAGACGGTCAAGTGAACGCGAGCTGATTTAATTCCCGACGTTAGATAAAGAGATTCCAGCGAGATTTCACGTTATTTGTACTATGAACCTAGAGTTTTTAAATAGATTTTTTATAAGGTTATTTATCTCACGAACAATGATAAACAGAATTCGAGATTTTTTCGGTTTTAGATCGAAGGGATAATCTTTGATAGCGCACAGAAACCGCACTTTCACCTCGAAAAATATGCCAATGTAAGTAATTGACTATAATTTTTGGATTAGAATTTCGAGAGTAATAGATCAAATATGTTTGAATAAAGTAAATCATATAATCTTTAAACAACTCTATTGAGATGTGAAATTTTATACACTAATAATTATGCATTTTCAGGATGACTTGAAAATTTAGTGCTTCAACTATATGTATTAGACATATGTAATAGACGTAAGTTTTAAAGATACTTGAGCATTATTGGAAAACCGATTAACACGTTAATTGTCAGACATATTTCCGACTTCAACATTTTTTGGATTGTCAAGAAAAAAGCTTTAATCTAGAGCCGTGTTAGTTATACATATGTGACAAAGATTTTCCAGAAATTTTTGCAAAAAAATGCTACGAGTATACATTATGTTTTCTCAATACATTTGTAAGTAAATTATCTTACAAGGATACCATGGCCCATGTGAAAATTTTTCTGATATAATGGGCATTAACCCATTTGGCTCTATCTATATTTATGCTCGCAATTTTTGTTCACTGTTGAAATGTTTTGAAGATGTTAATTTAAATAACAAAAAAATCATTGAAAGTATAATAAGGTGACCATACGCTCCTGAGGCGCCAGGACATTCCAGGATTTCCACCTGGTGTCTCGGATTTTTTTTTAGGATCAATATTTGCCCGGTATTAGATTGTACCATCCTGGATTGTCCTTAATTTTTGAAGAATTTTTATTTTCAATTAATTTCTATTATGCTTGAATTAAAATTATTTTTAGCGAATTTGAATGCAAAATGTGTGCATGTGAAAATATAGAGCATGAATTAATTAAATATAAAAGCTAGATTAATTTCAATATTTAATTATGAATAAAATTGTACAATATGTTACGCAATATAAAATCGAAATAACATACGTACTGACAAAGTTGGTGGTTAAAATGTGGAAAGTTATAGTATTTTCATTAAATTATGATTGAAATGACAACTGATATTAAAACATTAAGTAGTATTTTAGTGCAGTAAACGGAGAGGGAAAAAGAATATAACTTTTGAGTTTTTTTTTACTGTGCTCCAATTTGCATAAAATTTTGGAATTAGGTTTATGTTTCCTTGAAGCCCAAAAGTGAAAACAATTTGGAGTCCGCCACCATCGAAATAAAAAAAACGAGATTCCTCTCTCAAATATAGCTTAATATTATTCCTAGAACATTTTATAAAACACCGATTTATCACGATTTTTATATTTTAAGAGGTATTTGCAAAAAAAAACAAGAAATAGCCTGTAACTTTGAATGTATTAGTTTTTTTGAAAAACTTTAAGAGACATTTTTTCTTATTAGTTCTTCTATCTATATCCGACGTTATTTTGAAAAAAATAAAATTACAGAACTAAAAAGGGGTCTTATCCCCCCAGGGGGGTGGTGGCGAAGTCCGACTTGTTCTCCCTTTTGAACGTGAGGGTAAGATAAACCTAATTCCAAAATTTCATGCAAATCAGAGTAAAAAGATTCAGACCAGAAACGCTCCGTTGACTGGAGTATTTGCTTCGAATAAAATTCAAAAAAAAATTGAGTATTTGCCATTTGCGAGTCATTGGTTACTAAACTAACTAAATGCTAATGAATTTATTTTAATAGCTCGTGTGACTACATGCAGTGTTTTCATAAATTTTATATTAATTATATATAACGCAAAAAAATAGTTATGAAGGATTTCCGTGACAAAACTTTAGTTTCTATTAACAAATAATTATATCGCGGCCAAGTTCAAATGGCGAGAATTCCACAATTAAACCTATATTTAGAACATTTTTCTTCCGTTAATGCTTCTAAGAGAAAAGAATTTTCATCAACAGATGTTCAAATCATAACTATTATATAAACAATTGAAATATCGGCACTATCGACCTATTTTTTACATGAATTTTGGAAACGATCAGGAAATAATTGTGACATAAACACTTATAATAATGAATCCCGAAAATGATCTAAACATGATCAAATTATCATATGTATCTTAGGCATAATAACCTTTACGATAGCATAATTTTCCAGATTATAAGATTATAATTTGGAATGTTTCGGCGACATATGACCCTTACGTATGGCCCTATGAATTGTTAATTCAGACCCCTGCGTATGTCCCTACTACAAAGATACGAAAATAATCTAGCGCACATTAAGTATTCAAAATTTCATAAAAAACGACCAGACGATTTTTTTTCTATATCAACTAGATAAAATAATAGTGCACTCATGACAAAGTACAATCCGGATATCACGATGACAGATCATTTAATTGGGTTCACGCCACTTATTTTTTATTAGACTTTGAACAGATCAGATAAAATTGTATCATAGAAAAAAAACATTCATATTTTGTAGTAAATCAATTTTCATATCAAACAAAATGATCTCATGGATGGAATAAAACTAATGGGCGTTATAATAAATAATCATCACTAATTTATATCGCTCGAAGAAATTGGGTTTATACTAAATTTGAAAATTTAGTAATATACAGTAAAATGAGATGTACAATAATGATTACTAATTACGTCATTGATCCATATAGCTTCGTCGATTCTTCGACACAATCAAAAAATCATTCTTGAGTAGTTTAGTTAATGCTTAAAAAATGAACTTAAATAATACACAATGATTAAATTTGTGTAAGTGTTTGTAAAGAACTTACAAATATTACTAACATTAAAGTATTTTTGAAATGTTGCCTCGCATCAATTAACAACAATTATCAAATCAAGTGATTGATCAAATCCATTAGATTTGCTGATATAATGTATCAAATGTTATCCAAAATTGATATAAATATTACAAATTTATAAGAATTTGCATAATCACATGTATTTTGAGTCACTTCAGAAATGTATCCATGTAACAATATGTTGTTTATTAAAGATGTTAAATTTCAAAGTAGAAATATAGAAATATTATAGATTTGTTGAATAGTTACTAAATTATTATAGCACCCACACTGAGAACTATTAAACCTATCTCGTACTTAAATTTGCCTTTTCATATATGTATATAATATGAAATCAAAATATATAATGACTGTGCAATGAAATTAAATATAATGCAAATTTAATATAATACCATTAAATAAGTTACATGGCTTTTTTATTTTGAGAAATAACTTGTTAGTTGAATTTTTAAAAAAGCATTATTTTATAACGAAACAGTGTTGTTAATAAATAAGACATTTGAGTAAAATAAAGCACCAAATTGTAAATTACCTCCTAAAATGTTAATTCCGACTACAATTGATTAATTTGAAAATGAACGTTCAAGGCTCTCAAATCAGAGTTGATTAAGAATTGATATCGTAAATGATAATTTATTAGAAATAATTTGTTCTGGGTGTTTTCCATTTATTTGTAAAATAGTTTATGATGTACGAGTACACACCCCTTCTGATCATGAATAAAAATAAGAAATATATACATTAACGCCCGGGTGATATTAAAGACCTAATAGCTGACAATGAGCATATTTTCTTGTAGAGACAATACAGTAGAAACTTTCAAGTTTCTATTGAATATTCTTATAAAAATCTCTATAAGACAAAAATTGACTGGACTAATCTAATATTTTGAATATTTACATAGCAAATTTATTCTAAGACAGTTTAAAGATGTTCGAATGATGTATGTAAAATTATAATAATTATATTATAAGTGTACTCACTTCCTGCGGTCACACCCATGGTTGATATTCAATTGATCACAGTAGAATTCTGAAATAAAAAAAATAACATTAGAAAACCTAATATGAAGTAATTTTTTAAAAAATGTTAATTATTAGAATAGTTATAATTAAAATTTTATCATTCTCACTTGAAAATTTCAAGTATTTTATTCGGCCTAGAGCATTTGAAAATTGTGCAAGCTTAATTAATAAATATCTAACTAACCATGCTAAAATTTGTTGAAAATTATTGCATGCAAACTAATTTTCTCATAAACTTCCGACAGTTGTGTGTGAAAACTAGAAACAATGAAACTCTCCGACAAGTTAATTTTTTATTTAGTTCAGAACATATTTAAAATTCTTGATCATATGCAAAATATTTGCAATCAGAAAACAGATTGAAAACGTTTGTAATTTGTATGAAGTAAGTGAAGTTACTTTGATTAATGATTTCTTTTGAACGTTTTATTAGAAATAAATATAATTACTCAAAATTTAGTCAAGTTTTATTGTATTTGCACAAGAAATAAACATATTTGTCAGTGATATCATATTGCAGTTATTGAATTGGATGCAGTTTTTTTTTTACAGAAGCAGGTTTTCAGATATAAAGATGCAATTTTTGCCCATAAAGCGCACCGACCGATATTTTGTGTTTTATTGATTTACATATATTATAGTACATTGAAAATTATTGTGACTTGATTTTTATATCAAACGTTTTTATTTTAGCCTTTCTGCTACAGCAGAGTTTTTTGCAGAAGTGTCACTCCTGCATAAAATATTTTAAGATTTTGGAGTTATTACCAACAGAAATGTATTTAAAAATTAAAAAGTACACTTGTAAAGAACTAACAACCAAAACAAATAAAATTTTCAAAGATTAAATTTATAGCAAAAAATCTTAAATCACAATATGACCCACTGAATGTCGTCTATAGACGACACTCGTACACAAAGGCGTCAAGCGGATGTTGCCCATAGACGATGCTCGTAGCAAAAGGGTTAAAATACATGAGATGTAAAAGTAATGTTACACCAATGTTTAAAGGTATTTCAAAATATAAAAAATTGAAAACGGAAAATATATTTGGTGTTTAAATCAAATCAATAAAAATCGTCCAGTCATTATAGTAAATTTACCTTGGAATTCGAAATACTCAGTTGCAAGTCTGTAAATATTTGTATATTGATACCCTAAAGTTACCTCAAAACTACACATAGTATTGACCCTACCATATGTAGGTTTTGAGACAACTTTAGGGTGTCAATCAATTCCAAGTTGTTACCTAATTTCAGCTTAAATGTATTTAAAAATTACACCTAAACTTAAAACCACAATAAATAAGAATTCTCGATAGTTCAAATCGAGTAATAAATTTTGGAGCAAAAGTGGACATACATAATGTCGTCAATAGATGACACACGTACTCAGAAGTCGTCAAACGGATGTCGCCTATAGACGACAATGGTAGCAAAAGAGAGAAATTTGAAAAATTAAGATTTGTGATAAAAAAGCAGCGTTTGTAATAAATATCTGAGGTTCAGCATAGGTAATAAAAATTACAATATCTTTTTTCGATAACGGGATAAATATTTAAACAGAATAGAGGAAATTAAACCATCAATTTATTTTCATGTCCGTTTACTTATAACGGAAAGAGTAAGAACTAGCTGTAAGTGGAATTCTGTCTTAAGGCAATTAGGGCATCGTGCCTTAAGGCAAATTGCTGGAACTTCCCGTACCAAAAATTATTATTTTTTTTAAAAACGATTAACATTTTCGAAAAAATTTTACTTCGTAAAAATAAGATTTTTGAGAAACTAAATTGGACAAAAAATTACTTTTTTTTGAAAAAAAAAATTTTTTATTTTTTTTTTTTGAAAAAAAATGTTTTCTTTATTTTGACATATTTTGGAAGATATAAACTTTTTTTAAAGCAATCGTACTGCTTTAACTGCATAAAGACGAAATATCAAAGCGCGTAAGCGCCGCGTCGCCGTCTAACGCATAAACATTGGTACGGAACCCATAGGAATGTAAACCAAAATTATACTTATTGTTAAAATCTCTATAAAATATCTGATAATTTGATGTTCATATGTCTAATGATTATTTTTGACCGCCAAATGGCATTTTTTTTTACTTTTTTTACTAGATCTCCGAAACCGCTAGACCTGCCTTCATGAAAATTTTATCAATTGTTCATCTTGTCAATACAAGTAAAATGTTTTTTGAATTATTAAAATCGGACGCTCCGTTCTCTTAAAAATTGAGTTACCGTTTTAGGCACTTTTTGCCCCGTATCTTCGGAACGGCTAAACCTGCCTTCGCCAAAAACTAATCAGCACGTCTCCTTATCAATACGAATTGAATGTTTTTTTAATTATTCAAATCGGTTGATCGGTGTTCCCGAAATCGTCGACGAAAATTTGTATCCGCACATACATACACACACACACGCACGCACACACACACACATACATCCATTTTTTCTAAGGTATGCCAAAATATTCAGAAACCTTTGAAACGTCGAGAAATGCAAAAATTTTCATTTTCGATTTTTTTGCGATTACTATAACTTGCCCTACGGGAAGTTAATTACTCAAAATTTAGTCAAGTTTTATTGAATTTGCACAAGAAATAAACATATTTGTCAGTGATATCATATTGCAGTTATTGAATTGGATGCAGTTTTTTTTTACAGAAGCAGGTTTTCAGATATAAAGATGCAATTTTTGCCCATAAAGCGCACCGACCGATATTTTGTGTTTTATTGATTTACATATATTATAGTACATTGAAAATTAATGTAAATTGCTCTATATATAAAAAGTTTTTATTAAAAAAAAATTGACATGTATCAAGTTTCACTGGTACACACTTTTATTAGTTTTTCTGGTGCAGAAGAGTTTTTCGCAGATATGTCACTCCTGCATAAAATATTTTAAGATTTTGGAGTTATTACCAATAGAAATGTATTTAGAAATTAAAAAGTACACTTGTAAAGAACTGTAATATCCACATTAACAAATAAAATTTTCAATCATTAAATTTATAGCAAAAAAAAATTAAAGCACAATATGATCCATTGGATGTCGTCTATAGACGACACTCGTACACAAAGGCGTCAAGCGGATGTTGCCTATAGGCGACGCTCGTAACAAAAGGGTTAAAATACATCAGATATAAATGAATTGTTTCATCAATTTTTAAAGATATTTCAAAATCTTTAAAAAATGACTTAAATACCAAATATATTTTCCGTTTTCAAATCAATAAAAATCGTCCAGTCATTATAGTAAGATTACCTTGGAATTCGAAATACTCAGTTGTAAGTATGTAAATATTTGTTTATTGATACCATAAAGTTGTCTCAAAACCTACACATGGTTTTGACACCTTACCATATGTAGGTTTTGAGACAACTTTAGGGTGTCAATATACAAGTATTTAGAGACTTGTAGCCGGGTATCTCGAATTCCAAGATTGTTACCGAATTTAAGCTTAAATAACTGGAGTAAAATGTATTTAGAAATTACACCTGTACTGAAAACCACAACAACAAATAAAATTTTTTGATAATTTAAAACAGTCATAAATCAACGAAGCAAAAGAGGGCGCGTATTGGATGTCGTCAATGGACGACACATAATAATCAGAAGTCGTCAAACGGATGCCGCCTATAGACGACAATGGTAGCGAAAGGGTTAAATTTGAATAGATACATCGATTAAAATGTTTTTTGTCAAAAATTAAGATTAGTGAACAAAAAGCACCGATTGTAATAAATATCGGAGGTTTGGCATACTAATAGAAATTGCAAGATTTTTTTTCTCGATAACGGGATAAATATTTAAACAGAATAGAGGAAATTAAACCATCAATTTATTTTCATGTCCGTTCACTTATAACGGAAAGAGTAGGAAAAACTGAAGTAAATTATCATATAAATTTTACTACTTTCAGAATGCAACGATTGTTTGGATGATTAATTATTTACATGTTAGTTATTAATTCCACCGTCCAAAAGCATGACTTTACGATAGAGTAATTGACTAGATGATGATCGTGACCTTTCTCAAGAGAAGGATGGTGGGATCAGTGTTCATACAAAGAGAATTAGATACGGAGAAAGCTTGATAAGTAGAACGCAAAAGATGCAAAACACAGAAACAAGAATGAGCTCCGCATAGAGTAATCCGCATCGTTTAATCCAAGTGTGCGAAAGTGCAATTAATACAGGTGAAACACTGAAACAGCTCACTTTTTTCAGATGAATTTCACGATTCGATTTCGATCAGATCACGATAATGTGAAGTTACCATATCCTTAAATTTGAAGAGAGTTATGCGGAGATATCCCAAAAATACTGAAACTGAAGCTTTCGGTACCTCGGATAAAAACTACTATATTCAGTATTAATTTTTATTGCAACTCGCCAAAAAATTACAGAAAAATTTCTTTATTACCTAATGGGTATGTGAAAACATATCAAGTTTATTAGTGAGGCTCTACAGGTTGGACGAAAAGTTCACCTACTTTATTGCTATTAAAACTTTCCGCTCCAAGTTTTAGCAGTATCAAAATAAATAAATCTACATGAAGACGATACACCTTTCAACTCTTTTTTAATTACAATATTTATTACAAATAATTAAATGATTTAACATCTAGTAATAATAATGAATTATAATAGATGTTAAATAATTTAACATCTAGTAATAATAATGAACAATAACAAATTCAAATAAATAAGAGTACAAAGGATAGAATACTCGTGGATACGCGTTTTTTGTTTTATAACACTATTTACAATAACAAATAAATACAAAACTTTGTAATAGTCATTGCGCACCTACCTATAATATGATATTAACACAATCGTCAAATTATAATGCAATTAAATAATTATGTAATTTAATGACACTAAAAATTTTAAAATATAATATTAAAAATAATGCAAAAATTCTTCGATAAAAACAATAGTGTCCCAGACCTTCACGACAAGCCAAAACTGGGTAATAGTATTGACTTGAACGGTCCTGAAAAAAAATACACTAGTTGTGTATGGCACCGTGCCTTAAGGCAAATTGCTGGAACTTCCCGTACCGTAACGAAACGTTCAAGAAATATTAAATATTTTTATATAGATCAGTATAAGTACTGTAACCATAGATAAACAAGTATAAACTGTGAATTTGTCTAATATTTATAAGAGTTATATAAACTGAATTATAAAGATTAAATTATTTAAAGTATATAAGTGAGCTTTAAAACTTTAACCAGAATTAAAATTAAAATCTGCATTATTTTCGATATACAAACAAAAATTTTGAAAAAAAAAATTTCAAACTAAATTTTCCCAAAAGTAAGTATGTTTCCAAAAGTACATGCCAAAATGTTCAGAAACTTTCAAAACGTAAAGATATGCAAAAATTTTCATTTTCGGTTTTCGTCCGATTACTATAACTATCCTATGAGAAGTTATAAAAAAATATCTTGGGTTATTTGGTAATTAGGAATATTTAAGTGAAATTTATGCTTTGGTGAAATTATGACCATTTATCGATTATTGTGATGAACTTTTATTAATTTTGTTCATTTAAACTTTCGAACCGTGACTATGAATAACAATTCTAGGACCACTAAAAAATATATAATCGTCCCAAGATTTTTATAATCGAGTTTTTCCTTCAGAAAAATAATACTAAAGTGTGTTGGCAAGTTTCAACTAAAGTTAGTGCATTTAGTTAGAATTATGCTAGATAATTCTATCTTAAAATTTTTTTGAGTAAATATTAAAGATTTTTAGGTTCTGCTTGACATGATTTTTGTTTTCACGAAATTCAATTATGATCAAATAAATAACTATCACGATTTGCAATAAATGGAATTTTAATGCACCGGATAGTATGATTTTTTTTATAAAAAAATTTCTACATGTCAAGTTTCAAAAAAGTATCTAATTATTGCATAATCAATAGAGATTGCTTTAAAAGTGCAAGGTAGCCTTCGTTACATACGAAAGATATTTGCGTGAGACCTTCAAAGAAATTTAATTGATGATGAAATTTATTCCTCATATTCAATAAAATATCTAAATGTCAATACTGTACTGTTGAATTAACTACAAATTTTGTCATAGAGCTGTTTACATTTATTCTCAAAAATCACAAACACTGGAGTTATTTGCCATAAAAAATTCACAGCAATATACTTTATTTGTTTACACATTATTAAATATGGTGAGAATAATGTTCTTGAAAAGGAATTGTAATTATAAATTTTTTTCAATATTGTTTTCTAAACCATTTTGCAACCATAAAATAATCCATAAACTGATATGGCGACGATTCGCGGGTCTTCAACGTGTTAAAATTATTTTTAATTAATGATAAGGTAAAAAACGTCAAGAAAATCAAAACAAGGTTTCATATTGGAATGGTTATACTCTTAGTTTAAATTTTTTTACAAACATAAAATTTACTATCCGTTTTATTATATGGATCACAAGCCATTAAAAATAAATTATATATTAAAATATAATCGCTAAAAATAGTGTGAACAAAATCACAGTATCGTACATATAAGCAAATTCACATTTTTTAACTTCCCGTAGGGTAAGTTATAGTAATCGCAAAAAAATCGAAAATGAAAATTTTTATATATCTTTACGTTTCAGAGATTTCTGAATATTTTGGCATACCTTAGAAAAAAATGTGTGGATGTGTGTGTGTGGTGTGTGGGTGTGTGTGTGTGTGTGTTGTGTGTGTGTGTTTGTGTGTGTATGTGTATGTATATGCGGATACAATTTTTCGTCGACGATTTCGGGAACACGGATCAACCGATTTGCATAATTCAAAAAACATTCGATTCGTATTGATAAGGAGACGTGCTGATTAGTTTTTGGCGAAGGCAGGTCTAGCCGTTCCGGAGATACGGGGCAAAAAGTGCCGAAAACGGTAACTCAGTTTTTAAGAGAACGGAGCGTCCGATTTTAATAATTCAAAAAACATTTTACTTGTATTGACAAGATGAAGAATTGATCAAATTTTCATAAAGGCAGGTCTAGCGGTTTCGGAGATATAACGAAAAAAGTAAAAAAAAATGTCATTTGGCGGTCAAAAATGATCATTAGACATATGCACATCAAATTTTCAGATATTTATAGAGATTTTAACAATAAGTATAAATTTTGTTTATTTTCCTATGGGTTCCGTATCAATGTTTACCCGTTAGACAGCGACGCCGCGCTTACGCGCTTTATATTTCGTCTCTATGCAGTTAAAGCAGTACGATTGCTCTGAGAAACAAGTTCAGATCTTCCAAAATATGTCAAAATAAAGAAAACATTTAAAAAAAAAAAATTAAAAAAAAATTTTTTTTTTAAATTTTTTTTAAAAAAATTTTTTTTTCAAAAAAAAGTAATGTTTTGTCCAATTTATAGTTTCTCAAAAATCTTATTTTTTCGAAGTAGATTTTTTTCAATTTTTCAATTTTAATCGTTTTTAAAAAAAAAAATAATTTTTGGTACGGGAAGTTCCAGCAATTTGCCTTAAGGCACGATGCCCTAATTGCCTTAAGACAGAATTCCACTTACAGCTAGTTTGTGTAATAATTTTGTCTGGTAATCATAAAATAGTATATAGAAGAATATTGTATATAAAATTCTTGTTGTAAAGGAAAAATCAAGAAAAAAGAATCCGATTCTCAAGAGTACATTAACGTGCTTTTACTGCAAAAAAAAAAGATCAGTGAAAAACAAAAACTTACGTTTTTATAGGAAGTCGACGTTTGTCGTTAATACTAAAGTGTGAATTCTTTAAACTTTTATTATGGGGAGTAACATTGTTCATGGATTTTTTGTTATATTATTAACTTCCCGTAGGGTAAGTTATAGTAATCGCAAAAAAATCGAAAATGAAAATTTTTGCATTTCTCGACGTTTCAAAGGTTTCTGAATATTTTGGCATACCTTAGAAAAAATGGATGTGTGTGTGTGTGTGTGTGTGTGTGTGTGTGTGTGTGTGTGTGTGTGCGTGTGTGTGCGTGTGTGTGTGTGTGCGTGTGTATGTGCGGATACAAATTTTCGTCGACGATTTCGGGAACACCGATCAACCGATTTGATTAATTTAAAAAACATTCGATTCGTATTGATAAGGAGACGTGCTGATTAGTTTTTGGCGAAGTCAGGTCTAGCCGTTCCGAAGATACGGGGCAAAAAGTGCCGAAAACGGTAACTCAGTTTTAAGAGAACGGAGCGTCCGATTTTAATAATTCAAAAAACGTTTTACTTGTATTGACAAGGTGAAATACCGATCAAATTTTCATAAAGGTCTAGCGGTTTCGGAGATCTAATGAAAAAAGTAAAAAAAAATGCCATTTGGCGGTCAAAAATGATCATTAGACATATGCACATCAAATTATCAGATATTTTATAGAGATTTTAACAATAAGTATAATTTTGGTTTACATTCCTATGGGTTCCGTACCAATGTTTACGCGTTAGACGTCGACGCGGAGCTTACGCGGTTTGATATTTCGTCTTATGCAGTTAAAGCAGTACAGTACGATTGCTTTGAAAAAAAGTTTAGATCTTTCAAAATATGTCAAAATAAAGAAAACATTTTTTTTCAAAAAAAAAAATAAAAAAAAAAAAAATTAAAAAAATTTTTTTTTCAAAAAAAAGTATTTTTTTGTCTAATTGTTTGTCAAAAATCTTATTTTTTTGAAGTAAATTTTTTTCAAAAATGCTAATCGTTTTTAAAAAAATAATTTTTGGTACGGGAAGTTCCAGCAATTTGCCTTAAGGCACGATGCCTTAATTGCCTTAAGACAGAATTCCACTTACAGCTAGTTTTTAACATGAATTCGAGTTCAACGAGTCATATGAGCTGCAGCGTTAACTTCTCAAAAGATTTGGTTTTTTGTAGATGGCAGACACAAATAAAACGGTTGTCCAATCTCCATATGATAGATTTATTACCAATTTCTGCTATAGTGATTTTTTTTTATTGATGGAGCTATTTTTGCTTCAAAATACAGTGGTATCCATATACATATTATAATAGAAATTATAATTATAACGACTTGAGAAGTTATAAACAATGTTAGTCAGAGTTTTGTCAATGGTTTTAGTCATGATTTGATACCTACGTAAATGACGAAGTAGCGCCTAGAAATTCCTTTAGCGTAACATGCGCCCACAGACGCGTATCTTTTTATTCTTATTTAGAACTGTGAAAATTATTTACAGTTATTGAAAAATTGATAGCTAAGGATCATATACACAAGTTTATTTTGTTCATGTTTAACTAATTTAATAATAATTAACTAATTTAATAATGTCGTATAAGAGTGGTATTGAAAATCATTTTGGGGCGCTCGCCAATTTAAGTACTTCAGTAAGATAATTGTTAGGGTCGTAATTAAATTTATACCGTCCGAGGACATTGCCGAAAATGCCGCCCTTGATTTATGAATTATGAAAACAATGAAATTTTATTTAAATAGTAATTCATAGCTCAGAAAGACATGAATAATTTGAAAATTTGATACATAAATATATTAATTTCTATAAGTAAAAGAAATAAATATTAGCCATTTACAACTTCATGAAAATGGAATTGTTTTAATAGTATTCTCTTATATTTTGATACATAATGCGTAAATTATATTTTTTGAAATTAAAAATGTTAATAAGAAGAATTAGTTATATTGTATTATATTATAATAATTTCTAAATTTTGCCGCCACAGAAAATTTACTGTCCTTTGCCCCGGATGGGTATTGCGCACTAGAGTGACTAATTAAATGTAAGGAAAACTATGACTATATATAATATAATATAGTCCAGATATCACTATCTGCCTCATTAAGAGTTGAAAACATATACAAAAAACATAAATCGTCTGTGTTCTTTAACATTATAGCAGAAAATTTTATAGAATCGTCTTAATTATTCATTTATTCAAATGAGTGACAAGATTCCAAATATCTTTCGATCTATTTTTACTGCACACAATTATAAAACACGTGGAAAGAAAAGTAGAGAACTCGCAGCAATAAATTTAAATAAAAAAACTGAAATTTGTTAACCAAAAATAAACACTAAGAGGCGTAATCAGATTAAATTTTTAAATTAATACAAATTAAATTATTAAAAAGTATCAAATGAACTTTGCTAGATCAACGTATTTACACAGTATAAATATATTGGTAAATGTTAATGTAAATATTTGTTTTAAAATTGAACCTATGAATTATGCAAAAAATTGAATCTATTTGCATTTTTAATTATGTATTTCAATATGTGTTTATTATATGCAATACATTAAGTATTTTAATTGATATTTTAATAATGACTATCGGAATACAGAGGTGATAATGTGACTATTTGTGGTCAATTTAGATGTAACATTTAATATACTACTAAGCACCATCTTCTTGATATTTAAATCAAATTTAGTTTCATCAAGCACCATCTTGATATTTAAATCAAATCTAGTTTCATGTAAGTTAAATATAACACCAATTTATGTTGTGTTTCAGTTTTATTACTACTGCTCGTAAGGCAAGCAATGATTTAGGCGTATTATATTTAATTTTTTTAACGGTTAGTGATAAATGGAAGTCGAGTTGAATTTAAAATTGTACACTTTATTTTTGATAAATTAGACCCTGTTGACAAATTTAGACCTCATAGTATCTAACTGCTCTGACTCTAAATCGAAATATATATGAACATGAAAATGACCAATAAAACTGGGAAAAAAAATTACGAGTACATGGTAAAGTATGGGTTATCCTATGGTGACGATTTATCGCCTCAGTTATAAAAAATCTGGTTAACAAAATTTTCCGTTAAGGAATAGATTTGAATTTCCTGATTTACATTCGAACGAATCAGATATTAATTTTTATCTATTGTTATCAGAAACTATGTGTCAAACTAAATATATAAATCTGTCAACGATTATACGTGACGAGGGTTAAAAATATAAAATAGATAAAACAATGCAGACGTCAAATGAAAGATAAACGATAGTTAAACGGATGCGATGAATGTCAGTAAAACCGTATTTGATTATATATTGGTCAATTGTATTTAATAATAATTATTGATATTTTATAAATTATACAAATTTATTTATTATGCAACAGCCCAAGGTTCAAGGCCTACAGCTTAGTCTGGCATATATAATGATACGACAATGCGCCCATCAAAATATTTGCGCGGTCACAATTGCAAAAAAATACGTACACGCTAATAGACAAAAAATAAATATTGTTATCTGCTGATTTTGACTGATCATACTTGTACACTCGAAAGTTATTCGTACGTGACTAAATTTTACTTTAACACGTTGACTGCGGAACCAAAAGATAAGTAGTAGTAGTATTTCGATTGTGTCCAAGATGCGAAGTACGAGTTATAATAATGTGATTAAATCGAATTGTTAATTTAGCAAAACTTTTCAAAATTTCCGCGGCAGTCAACATGTTAAAGTCGAAATGCGTGACTGGATATTTTAAACTAATTTTTGTTATAACAAACAGATTAAATTGTTCCAGAACAAGTGCTCTTTTGGCACAATACTTATATTATACATAAACTATATAAATAAACTATTACAATAAATAAACTATTTATTGTAACATTACATATGCCCGCGGTTTCCAACCTTTGGCGCGCTCTCTCAAAGAGGCGTCGGGCTTTTACATGGGAAGGGGGGGGGAGGGTCGGCGTAGGTGTGTTCACAAAGTACTATTTTCGACAATAGTACTAAAAATTAAAAAAGATATAAGAAAAAAAATATATAATATAACAGAAAATAAACATAAATAGAAAATAATATACATATATTTCGTTAGAATAAACGAAACAATAGTTATTTTTTATGCATATTTACATATATTGCATATTAATTTCTGCTAATATCAGTTGAGTATTCATAAAATAAAATTGTTGAAAGAATGAAGAGAGC
>NW_020538040.1:38115109-38219515 GCF_003426905.1 Ctenocephalides felis | reverse complement strand
AAAGACATGAATAATTTGAAAATTTGATTTTTCTGAAAAATTACATGAAAATATTAATTCACATAAGTAAAACAATAAAATATTAGCCTTTTACAATTTAGGGGGTGACCATTAATCACGTGAGCGAGTTAAGGATTCTTGGACCCCCCTCCCCTTGTTGATACATGATGATATTTAAAATTATCCCCCCCCCCCCTCCCACAGCAAACATGACGTGCATTTTTTGTTACGTGATAAAACTAAAATTTTGGATTTTTTTGTAAATGTTTGAATTTAAAAAAAAATCAGTTAAAAAATAAATACACGTGATATCTTATTATAACGCCCTCCCTCCCCCACGTGATATTTCGTGATTTTTTGTCAAACACCCCCTCCCCCCAAAAACCTCACATGATTAATGGACGCCCCCTTAATGAAAATGAACTAGTTTAAGAGTATTTACTTAGATTTTCAAAACCTATAATGTACAAAATTTCATTTTGATACATAATGCATTAATTATACTTTTTGAAATTAAAAATATTATAATATTATAATTTCTAAGTTTTGCCGCCATAGAAAATTTACTGCCCTCTGCTCCTGCTGGGCAATGCGCATTAGAGGGGTTACTCTAAATTTGCCGCTGATAATTGCTAATTAAATACAAGGAAAACTGTATGACTATATTTAATATAATATAGTCCAGATATCACTATCTGCCTCATTAAGAGTTGAAAACATATACAAAAAAATAAATCGTTTGTGTTCTTTAACATTATAGCAGAAAATTTTATAGAATCGTCTTAATTATTCATTTATTCAAATGAGTGACAAGATTCCAAATATCTTTCGATCTATTTTTACTGCACACAATTATAAAGCACGTGGAAAGAAAAGTAGAGAACTCGCAGCAATAAACGTAAATAAAAAAACTGAAATTTGTTAACCAAAAAAGAAACACTAAGAGGCGTAATCAGATTAAATTTTTAAATTAATACATTTTAAATTATTAAAAATGTATCAAATGAAATTTTTGCTAGATCAACGCATTTACACAGAGTATAAATATATTGGTAAATGTTAATGTAAATATTTGTTTATAAATTGAAACTATGAATTATGCAAAAAAAATTGAATCTATTTGCATTTTTAATTATGTATTTCAATACGTGTTTATTATATGCAATACATTAAGTATTTTAATTGATATTTTAATAATGACTATCGGAATACAGAGGTGATAATGTGACTATTTGTGGTCAATTTAGATATAACATTTAATATACTACTACGCACACTCCCGTCATAAATTTGTAAAACAACATACCAAGAAATAAACTCTACTATGTTCAAGACTTCTAAGAAGTTAGATTAAAAGAAAATGTTTAAAAAACCAACACTAATTTTTTTTTATAATTAGAAAATGTTTATAGTAATGGAAATTTGATTACTGTATCATAGATAATAATACAATTAAATTTATAATTTATGTTCATTATTCATAATTATATTATAAAGATGTATTGTATAAAAGTATTTAAAAGCGAACTTAATATTTAATATCAATTATTGAATATTGAATATTTATCTATGTAAATATAGTTAATTTCTGCAATAATTGAGTCTAGACAATAGTATTCAATTATTTGATGGATGTATACTGAGAGTAATGGTTTTCTAATAATTTTAAGTATAATTTCTAAAAATTAATTCAATATTTTTAAATATTCATTTTATACTTAAAGTATTAAAATTCTATTCTATAGGTGGTCTCCTAATCATTCTTGTTATGGTCACAGTTGAATACAAATTTTTCACGTTTTTTTAAAAAAAAAATCTTGAGTATTTAACGCATATACATAATACTTTTGGTTTGGTTTAGAAAAATGATTATAATGCATTAATATTAAATAAATTGATAACATTAAACCTAGTACAGGAGCCAATATTATATTCACAAATTAAATGTATGTTGTGTATATAATTTTATTATGACTGCTAGTAAGGCAAACAATATTTTAGGCGTATTATATTTAATTTTTTATAACGGTTAGTGACAAATTGAAGTTGAATTAAATTTAAAATTGTTCACATTATTTTTGATAAATTAATATAACCCTGTTGACAAATTTAGACCTCAAAATATCTAACTGCTTTGACTCTAAATCTAAAAATATATGAACATGAAAATAACCAAAGAAACTTTCAAATGGCTGAAGAAAATTAAAACTGTGAAAAAAATTTACGAGTACATGGTAAAGTATGGGTTATCCTATGGTGATTTATCGCCTTTGCATGTTGAAACAAAACAAAAAAAACTGATTAACAAAATCTTCCGTTAAGGAATAGATTTGAATTTCCTGATTTACATTCAAACGAATCAGATATTAATTTTTATCTATTGTTATCAGGAACTTTGTATCAAACTATATATATAAATCTGTCAACGATTATACGTGACGAGGGTTAAAAATATAAAATAGATAAAACAATGCAGACGTCAAATGAAAGATAAACGATAGTTAAACGGATGCGATGAATGTCAGTAAAACCGTATTTGATTATATATTAGTCAATTGTATTTAATAACAATTATTGATATTTTATAAATTATACAAATTTATTTATTATGCAACAGCCCAAGGTTCAAGGCTTACAGCTTAGTCTGGCATATATAATGATACGACAATGCGCCCATCAAAATATTTGCGCGGTCACTATTGCAAAAAAATACGTACACGCTAATAGACAAAAAATAAATGTTATCTGCTGATTTTGACTGATCATACTTGTACACTCGAAAGTTATTCGTACGTGACTAAATTTTACTTTAACACGTTGACTGCGGAACCAAAAGATAAGTAGTAGTAGTATTTCGATTGTGTCCAAGATGCGAAGTACGAGTTATAATAATGTGATTAAATCGAATTGTTAATTTAGCAAAACTTTTCAAAATTTCCGCGGCAGTCAACATGTTAAAGTCGAAATGCGTGACTGGATATTTTAAACTAATTTTTGTTATAACAAACAGATTAAATTGTTCCAGAACAAGTGCTCTTTTGGCACAATACTTATACTTAAACTATATAAATAAACTATTACAATAAATAAACTATTTATTGTAACATTACATATGCCCGCGGTTTCCAACCTTTGGCGCGCTCTCTCAAAGAGGCGTCGGGCTTTTACATGGGAAGGGGGGGGGGGGTCGGCGTAGGGTGTTCACAAAGTACTATTTTCGACAATAGTACTAAAAATTAAAAAAGATAAGAAAAAAAATATATAATATAACAGAAAATAAACATAAATAGAAAATAATATACATATATTTCGTTAGAATAAACGAACAAATAGTTATTTTTTATGCATATTTACATAATATTGCATATTAATTCTGCTAATATCAGTTGAGTATTCATAAAATAAAATTGTTGAAAGAATGAACAGAGCACTACTTTTTTTTAATCAGAGCGGGGGCGGGGGGCACGCTGTGCGAAAAAGGTTGGAAAGCACTGACTTATGCCCATCGATCAAATTTTAATTTAGTGGGTGCTAAATACAAGATAGGGTATTAAATCCTACTACAAATTAATACAACAAATACTACAAAATAATATATTAAATGATATTGATACCGATTCCGTAACTCAATTCGTCGGGATATCATTGAAAATATGCCAAAGTGGCCCCTTTTTTCCAAGTTACTTTTTATTACAACTTGTAGCGGTTGTTTATATGTCTAACCCTTTTTTTTACGAATGTTGCCTATAAGCGACATCTGCATAACGACCTGCTTGTACGATTGTCGCCTATAAACGACATGGAGCGTTTCGCCGTTTTGAAAAATTATTCGAAAATTTTACAAGCGTAATTTTAATTACTGAATATATTTTCTGTCAATTAATTGACAAATTCTAAAATGTTGTGGAACAATGTCTTGGGCGGCACTCTGGCTCGTATAGCAGTGCGCTGTACTAACTCCTGCAGGGAAAACACTGGTAGTTTTGGATATTAACAAACTAGCGGATTGAGAGAAAAGAGTATCTTCTATTATAATTATTACATGTTAATTACTAGAATAATGCATCAAAAATTTTTTTTGTATTTCCATTTAAACTACAACTACCTGAGAAGGCATTCAGTAATTGTTATTAGTTATGCATCAAAAATAATTTTCGAATTTTAATAATCGATACTGTTAATTTTGTTATTTAATAAAAACCAACGCCTCAAAAGTCTCGATTTAAACGCAAAATTAATTCGTCACATGATATTTGATCAAATATTTAGACAAGCTTAAAAAATTACTTGTTTGCATTGATAAATATGTAAATTGAAATCCCTTCCTAGGTTAACAAAAACGGACTTGTATACCACAAAGAATTGTATACGGTTCACACGACAAAAACATTTAAATGATATGCGTAATTTACGCAACAAACTCTTAAGTAGTAATATAATTAAAATTATTTTATGAAAATATTCGAGGAAGTAATAATAAAAACAGATCTTGTCCAAATTTTTAATTTTTATATGAAATTCTACATCGACCGAGATAAATAAGATTGAAAATTATTCCTCCTTGCCAATTGTAAACAAAAGCATTTTTATTTTATTTTAATGTGAATATATATTTGTTGAAAATCTTACATATTGAACAAATTTTCAAAGAAATTTGTAAGTAAATGGTATCGAAATTCAATGAACTAGTTTTTAAATTCATGTTTAGACTAGTCATCTCAAAGACTAGTAATTAACTTATTTTAGTCAACTTCATCGTGCTTCAAAGTGAATTGCTGGAAACCGTACCAAAAATTAAAAATTAAAAAAAAATTTTTTTGAAAATTTTTAATATTTTTCTGAGTGATCGTGCTTCGTAACTGTTTTAGGAATGAAATATAGAAGCGCGTATGCGCCGCGTTGGAATCTTTAACGGTTAAATATAATTCTTGGTCCTGAAACTCAAATGCAAGCAAATGTTTGCATATTAAAATCGACATAAAATATCTGATGATTTTTTATGCATATCTGATTATTTTTGATTGCCAAATATATTGGTAAGTTTTTTTTTTATTGGATATCCAAAACCGTTAGACTTGTCCTTCCCAATCATAAAACGTATTTGTGATTTGTTTAGTTCGGTCGTCAAACTAATATAGATTAAATGCGCAATTCATGAGAACAATCAAGAATTTGCAAGCTAAACTATTTTGTCCCATAATCAACGGCAAATTCTTGACTGTAATCGACTACTAAATTTCATTGATTAATTAATTGCAATTGTTATCGATAATTCATAGAGTAATTCAAATTCATGACAATGAATTCGAATAAGGAATTATTGTATAACAATTATCGCGCGAATTCTATTTCATTGAAATTAAATCGGTATTTTGGTTTAATCAATTAACGGTGGTATGTTGAATATTTCATTTTCAAACAAATAAATATTTTCTACGTTACTAATAAGTATTGATTAATAAGTATTTTTGATTTTGATTTTCAATACCATAACTTTTAACTTATAGATTGTATTGTAATCTGATTGTTAAAATTAACAGAAATAAAAAAAAAAAAAAAAAAAAAAAAAAAACTAATAAGTATTAAATACCGTATACTTCACAGATTTAGATTTGCGTCGAATTTAAAACGCGAGTTACATCTACGGAGAGATTTGTTTTCATACATCTCGATATAGAAACTCGTTTCAGATATATGGCACAAACATTTAATGGCGCATTGGTTTTACCTTTGCTTTCTATTGGCTCGCAATAAGGTAAAATGAAGTATAATTCGCAATTAAAACAGTTAATAAAAGAAAACTGAAAAAAAAACTCTTAAAAAAATAAAATCATTAATAACGTGTAAGGAAGGAGAAAAAATTGTAAGACCACTAACTGACACCAAAAATAACAAGGTCTTAGACTATAAATAAGTATTTTTTTCTTTGCAAAACTGCTAATAGCTTCTTTTTTGTTATATATAAATTTTATTATTTGTAATTATATTCATTCATTGAAATTGAAAAAAAAAATCAAATTTAAAATACCCTTAGGGTAGAAATCCATGTACATAGTTATAGATCTGTGTATCATGTACCGCATAATGCAATAAAAAAACTCCAACTGAACTAAACTCAAAATTATCTTTCAATGGAAAAAGCCTTATTGCGGCTTTGAAAATACACAAAAATTGTGTGCGAGTGAAATTCAAGCATGATCATTATTGGTGAGAACTGTCAAAAAAAGAAACAATTTATAATAGTTTACTCAAAATCGTGAATATTTCATGTTCTAAGTAAACATTAAGAATTCACACAGGAATTAAAGATATTAAACATCTTTTCTAGTATACACAATCCGATTGTTCGTTTGTTTGATTTATTATTTCTAAC
This sequence comes from Ctenocephalides felis, assembly GCF_003426905.1. Taxonomy (NCBI): domain Eukaryota; kingdom Metazoa; phylum Arthropoda; class Insecta; order Siphonaptera; family Pulicidae; genus Ctenocephalides; species Ctenocephalides felis. Next base: position 38,213,142 of record NW_020538040.1, on the reverse strand, counting down.
AAATAATGCATTTCCAGTCCTCTGATCGGTTTTCAGGTACTGAATGCAACCAAATTTCAAATGAATATGTATAATTTTTCGTTTATTAACAATCGACTTGCATATTGAGTCTTATTATTAGGTTTTTAATTTCATTAAGTAAAATGTATAGATAAACAATGTTTATTCTAACACAAACAGAATCTAAAAATATTTACTGAATGAACAACAGAAAAAATTAAAAAAAAAGGAATATAAAATTCTGATTATGAGTAAAAGTACCTAAAAAACTCATTTAAAATGCCAAAAAATCATATACATGATTTCAAATAATTTTCAAAAAGACTATATTAAACCACTTGATACCAAGCAAACAATATAACGATATTTTAAAAATAAACATGTAAGATTGGAGATTTTATCAAAAATATACTGGTTAATTGAGGACTTAAAATTTATGAAATTTCACTAAAAGCGTTAATACTTTAAAATTAATTTTTAACAATAAGTGGTATTAGTCATATAATAATGAATATTATTGTGATAATATTCATTATTATTATATAGTAATTAATGTATTATTATATAGTAATGAACGTATTGTTATATAGTAATATATAGTAATGAATAATAATTTCAACTATAAGTGGTATAAGTTAATATAAAATTTAAATTAAAAATAGCTAATGTTTTTATATAAAAAAAATGGCAACCTAAATTGTAGACCGGTAACGCGCAGATTTAATACTATATTAATCTAACTTGTATGGATGAAATTGTCATCGAATTGAAATTTATTATTATTCAAGTAAGTTGAGAAACGTAAGAATTAGTTGCAGAATTTGTTTACTTATTAGTCTTGTACATTTAGATACAGAAGATCTTATTTATTTTTATTCTGCAATCTGTATATATTACATTAAGAAGAGAATGCTGACAAATATATGGTAAAATAAAGTTGATTACAAATTAGTAGATACACCCAGTGGTGTATCTACTAGAGATAATTAGAATGTGATTAAAAAAAACTAAAAACAAAATGTATTTCTTTTAAGTTCGAAAAAAAATAAGCTGAATTTCATCATAGGATTATTATGGAATTTTTGGCCAATTTGATATCTAAAAATGATTGGATTTACACATCAGATAAGACCATAGATCTCAAATATGATATCAAGTGAACATAGTCTCTCATGGCATACTGCAATATATATTGAAATTATTATTAGAAATTTATCTTAAATAATCTGAACAAAATGGTCAACCACTGGATGCCTTCTAGAAACACTAGGTTGAAAAATGTTTATCACAATAGCTCATAAAATATATAGCTAACTCTGATTGTTCAAATATAAGAAAAAAGATTAGGATTTCAATTCACGAGTTTGTGTATTATAAGCCCTGTAATATCATTTAAAGTTTTTGAAATAAATGAATAAAAAAAATTATACAATCAAACAATTACAAAATGCTCTAAATTATTATTATGACTTGCCTAAAATGAGCAATTAATAATCGATTAAAAACATACAAATTACACGGTCATTTGATTTAAATCATGATAAAAATTCAAGTTCACACGATTGCGTCCATTTAACAAAGAAAACGCTTGTAGCGCAACATTTTTATAAAATGTTAAACTACTTTATTTTTTTAAACAATAAAAATACCATCGTCGATCTGAATGATGTAATAATTACATGAAATAGATTACTAGGTGAAAAAAGCATTGAAGGCAGATGAGCACCAAGATCTTCATTTGATGATCTTCATCAAGATGTATGATACATCTTGATGCATAAATCTTCATAAAAATGATGCATTAGTTTGGTTCGTTCCAATTGTGGACCTAAAGCGATTTTTAGCAAGAAAACTCAAATATGTTAATAACATAAACATTGACGATTGTTTAAAAAAAAACAATAGCGTTAGAACGGTCATTGAACGGCTAAACGTACATTTTTGCATTAATGACCTCACAAAATAACGTGACATAAGAACGATAATCCCAGGCAGATGAATCGCTAATCTGTGGATGTAAAATAGACACATTTTGTGCAGAAGTCCACAATTTTGAATAAATCATAATGTTTGTAAATCAGTGCGAAGTAATTTTATTTGAATTTTTAATAGCTCATGTTTTTTAAAATCATAAAGTGCATTTTCGCAATATACATACTTGCCATTTTGATCATTTTTCAATAATGATCTAGTGTATTTTTTGGTTTCAGGTTAAGAGAAAAACTGGAATTTGTAATAGATTCGAATAAAGGTCGATCTGACGAGACGACATCGTAAAGTGTTTTGAATTTGTTATATCGGATAGAAGAAGCCGAATCCAATAGTTTTTGGACAAATTCATTAGTATTCAGAATTCGTATGTCGCCGGGTCTAAAGTGAATGCCCTCCAACGAAATTGGAGATAGATTTATCTCGATATAATTATCGATTATTGATTGAGAGGTAATTGCAAAGTAAAATTTTTTTCGATATTAAAATCGACCATAAATGTAACTATTCATATAAAATAGTTATTACACCAGTAATTTTTACACCAGTCCTGAAATGGACAAGTAAAACGCTAGAATTTGAAAAAAAAAATGACTTCAAAAATACAAAATCTTCTGACCATTGAAAAATTACGAATGATTTTATGTCATAGCATAGAAGAAATTGCATACTATCAATATATGAAAAAAAAGGAAGATGACAAATTTCCTTGGGGAATTTTAAATTCCGTTCAAAATTTAATAAAACATTTGGTTAGGAAGAAAGTAATTAGACTTTCTAAAATTTAATTAACCAATGCAACACTAATATTTTATTTAATAAAAATTGGAAGTATTGCCCTAAGGCAGATCCGTGAGCTGAATTAAACTCCAACTCGATTCAGGAAAGAATAGTGTGACATTTGTATTGCCCATTCATACCGCAGTGCTCGAAATCGGCTATTTTCAATTGGAAACATTTTTTATGTATATTTTTAAGTGAAAATGGACATCGCTACTGCACGATGTCAAGTTATCGAGAGCGTGGTTCGAACTCTCGTGAGCTTAACGAATACGCCATAGAACACCCAATATGTTATATATATAGCGTTAAAATTTTATTTTAAATTAAAAGTAAAAGTATTTGAAGTGATCCATACTTATTAATGGAAAGCATCAGTATTTAAAATAATTTTATTGTATCAATTTTCATTTAACTTGATAACGGAAAAAATAATACATTGTTAGATAATCATTTTTATAATTATTTACATGTTCATATAAAAATATAACTAGTGGTGTATTGCATCGTGCCTTGAGGTAAAATGTTGGAGCTTCACGTACCGAATTAAAATTTTGAAAACCTGAATTATTTTCAATATTCAAAAAAAAATTTGGAATTTTTGTTTTCCAAAAAAAATAGTTTCGTCAACACAAGCAGAAGGTTTTGAATCATTCAAATCGGATGCTCCGTTCTCTAAAAACTTCATTTCTATTTTCTGCGCTCTTTGCACCGTAACTCCAAAACGACTGGACCGACCTTTGCCAAAAACTAATCAGCACATCTCCCTACCAATAGCAATGGAATGTTTTTTTTGAACTATTGAATTCGGTTGATCCGTGCGCTCAGAAACGTGGACAAAAAATTGTATCCATACATACATACACACATTCATTTTTTCTAATGTATGCCGAAAATGTTCAGAAACCTCTGAAACGAGAAGATATGCAAAAATTTTCGATTTCGATTTTTGGACGATTACAATAACTTACCCTAAGAGAGTTAATACCAAACAACTGTATTATATAATAAATAATATTATTGTATTATGCAGTATAATAAATAAGGTGTAATGAAACACCTATCATCGGTGTAATGAAACACTTCATCCGATATTATATACATCGTCAATTGCAGTTTGCAATAATTGATTATTATCAATGTATGTATGCATCAATGTATTAATGAATTTAAAGACGATGAAATTTGAATCATTTCCATTATCATGTTTGTATTGAATTTAATATTGTTCAGAAGTGTTGATCGATACAATAAAAATAGTAGTAGTGGCAAATTTTCAATCCACGAAGCGTTCGTCTACAGTTGTGTGTACAGGTGTGTCCACATCAAGTAACGGATTATTTAGAATAATTTTATATTCCGTTCTTGGCATATCGGACTTACACATTTTTTGATCAACATGGAAAAAAAATAATTATACTAACAAACCGAATACCTAAACTAGTGGTGTATGACATCGTGCCTTAAGGCACATTGCTGGAATTTCCCGTAACAAAAATTAAAGTTTTTAAAAAAGATTCAATTTTTAGAATATCCCTAAAAATAGATTTTTGAAATTTTTAAAATTTATCAAAAAAATTGACCTTTTGGAAAAATTCGATTTTTTCATACTTTGAAATTTTGAAAATTTTGAACTTTTTTTTTCAAAGCAAACGCAAGACGTTAGCCGCGTAAAAATGAACCAATAGAATTTTTAAAGGTATATAAAATAACGATGTTACATTAATTTATTTTTGTAAATCTAATTACTTCATTTCTTCGTAAATGGTCAAGACTAACCATGGCATGATTTACAAAAATCATGTTTATAAAAATCTAGTATGTTAAAATAATAGTAACTAATGATAATATACAAATATTACACACAAAATTAATAACGCAATTCTAAACTATGTCCTGATCGACTCATAGGTGTAATTGTAACTTCAATTTTGCTAAATATTGTTTTTTTTTTTAAACACGTCCAATATAAAACACTTTTTCTGTAATATATATCAAAGTACTGTATTTTTTTTTCAACATATTATTTATAACATCGACATTTAATGTAGTTTTTGGCGACTATAGGAAAAATTGACTATATATAAATAGTTTTTTTTGTAAAGTATATATTGGGTATACAACTTATGTAACAATCCATCTTTATGTAATATTCATTTTATATAACGAAATGTTTTTTGAACTTGAACAAAAAATTAATACAAAGATTTCCAACCAACACAAGAAATTAAATAAAATAAACATAATAAGAAAAATTATATAAAATATAACTATTTTAACAGTAAAATATTCAATTTATTTTGGAATCTGAAAATAAATATTAAAGCGATTATTTAAACAATTTATAATGAAATTTATATATTTTTATATTTTAATTGGAAAACATTGAATACTAATTGCACTGGATTAATGTGGTGATCATAGTATATCATTGATCACTTTAAATACTCTTAATAAATAATAATTAATGTTGAATTTTCTTTATTTCATAGACAAAACTAAACTAATCAAATCATATTTTTCAATTTATTTGCACATAAATTAACATTTTTGTATACATACAAAATTAATGCGTCTGTGTTTTGAATTGAAAGAAATTTGATGCAGAAAAAAGCGGTTCTTCAAATTTCAAGAATTAATTCAACGAGTGATCCAATAATTTAATCAACTAAATGTAACACGCTGTTCGCCACGATAATGTAAAAAAATCACATTGGCTATGGTAAATTTTAGATAATTTAGTTAAGAAAGTATCAAGAGAACTTAATGCATAAAACAAACATTTTTTTTGAAAAATTGTATTTTTCATGGGGCCTACAATAAAAATTTTCTCGATCTAACATGACTCATGTAGAACTTCTTAACGTCAGACACCTGGGACTGACATGGCGATTAACGTGTTAAATAATATTTAAATTATTGAAATAATATAAATTAAATGTTCATTGAATATAATGTATTATTGACAACAGACAGAATAAAACACACAATAAAACAAATAATTTCAAATTGTACAGATGAACAAGGAGTGCCTGCATGAATGAAGTTTCGTTGCAATAATAATATTGCATAATAATTTCCTATCAATTGCCTATGCAGACAATTGCAAGACAAGACGAAAGTAGCAAAAAAATATATATCTAATATATTTATATATAAATATAAAAATTATCTGATCTTTTACCAAACGTACATGCATCTAAATGCAGTTTTATAATTAAAATTGCAAACAAAATTTTAAACTATTTTACCAAAAACTTGTCTTGGCGATTTAATACTGTATGACACTACGAACTGCATTAAATATATATTTATTACTTGAAGTCAATTAAGAAGTTAATCAGTTAAGTTAAAATGCTAAATCGGTGCATTTTTTATTCGGAATTTTGATATATTTAACTTCCCGTAGGGTAAGTCATAGTAATCGCAAAATAATCGAAGATAATTTTTTTTATATATCTACGTTTTAGAGGTTTCGGGAATATTAACATGGTTCAACCGATTTCAATTATTCAAAAAACATTCGATTCCTATTGATGAGAAAACGTGCTGATTAGTTTTTGATGGAGACAGGTCTAGCCGTTTCGAAGATACGGGGCAAAATTGCCGAAAACGGTAATTCAGTTTTTCAAAGAACTGATTACCCGATTTGAATGATTCAAAAAACATTTTACTTGTATTGACAAAATGAAGATTTGATGAAGTTTTTAGTAAGGCAGGTCTAGCGGTTTTGGAGATACAGAAAAAAAAGTAAAATAAAATTGATATTTGGCGGTTAAAAATGATCATTAGACAAATGCGCATCAAATTATCAGATATTTGATCAAATTTTAAAAATGAGTACTAATTTTGTTACAATTTTGTTGGGTACCGTACCAAGATTGTTATTTTTTAAAGTTTATTTTTTATACGATTTTCAAAAATGCAAAGGCAAATTTCAAAATTTTCAGAAAAATTTCTTTTTCAAAATTTTCAAAAATATATAGTTTTATACTTTATAAATGAATTTTATATCTACAATTCAGTTTGAAAATGTATATATTTTAATTGCGTTATTCTCATTGTAAGAAATACATCCTCAGATGGCTTTATTCGGCATCTTATAGTAATGTAAACTTTCTCAAGTGTTTTGAGTGGTAAGATCGTCCCTGTATATTTTATGAACGATGAAATATACAATGATTTTTATTATCTATTTGAAAATGTTTAAAACAATTGTTATTAATTATTGATCAATATTAATTGATGAATGATTTGTTTCCCTTAAATATTTAATTCTGGTAAGGGAAGTTCCAGCAATTTGCCTTAAGGCATGATGCCATGCATTACTAGTTTCGAACTTATTTTATGTAATAGTTATTTTTGTTACTGTCCCATTTAGTCTATGAAAATAAAAAAATCTTGCGTTAGATTCTTTTTGTTTATCTAAAAATAAATATGTCGCGCGCTATGCGTTTGCACTCAACTGCAGTACTATTTTGTAAAATTCATATAGAATTATTTTTTATTTAAACAATTTAGGCACTTAAATGAAATAATACATTAAATTCTATCATCATTGTCATTTATTTATAACAGTACTCTTTAAATGAACTGTAAACGAGAAAAACGAAGTCACTGTTTACGAGTGACATTTCAGAATAGATGCAATTTCATTGGCGGCAATGTACGAGAAATATGTCAAAGTAAATAATAGCAATAAACAAATTACCTATATTATAGTAAATTATTCAGAAATAAGTGCACATACAAGTAATTCGATGCCTTTCAAAATAGCATATACAAATAATTCGATCATCTAATATCAAACACAACAATTCAAACAATAATTACAAACAATATAAACAAATTAATGGTCATTTACCTTAAGTGTTTTCTTATGACAGCCTACCAAAATTTGGTAATTAAAATGATGTCCCAGGTTCACAGCCACTTAAAAGCACATGGCAATTGAATTAAACGAAACTAAATAAAATAATTCGACCGAAAATTGTTGTTTGAGACAACGTTCCTCTCAGGACCCCGGCCGAAGAACTGAACAACGTGGTCTGAATTTACTATAAATTTTTATGTCGTACGATGCATGGCGGAAGTAGGGGAACCAGTGATGGTACAACTAGGTTGAAAGCCTATTTAACGGAAAGTTTGAGAACAATTTTAAAACATAGAAATGATATGAATGATTTAATATGAATCAGGGTTTGTGTAATTATGATATTGTATTTTAAGTTGATATTTGAAATTTGAGACAATATTAGTTTCAGTTTTTTTAAATTTAAACTAGTGGGGTGCATAACATCGTGCCTTAAGGCAAATTGCTGGAACTTCCCGTACCAAAAATTATTATTTTTGTAAAATCGATTAACATTTTTGAAAAAAAATTACTTTGAAAAAATTAGATTTTTGAGAAACTATAAATTTGACAAAAAATTACTTTTTTTGAAAAGATTTTGAGATCTACTTTTTTCAGTAGATTTCGAAAACCGCTAGACCTGCCTTCATGAAAATTTGATCAATTCTTCATCTTGTCAATACAAGTAAAATGCTTTTCGAATGATTAAAATCGGATGCTCCGATCTCTTAAAAACTGAGTTACTATTTTTGGCACTTTTTGCCCCGTATCTTCGGAACGGCTAGACCTGCCTTCGCCAAAAAATAATCAGCACGTCTCCTTATCAATACGAATCGAATGTTTTTTGAATTATTCAAATCGGTTGATCGGTGTTCCCGAAATCGTCGACGATAATTTGTATCTGTACACACATACACACACGAACACACACACATACATCCATTTTTTTTAAGGTATGCCAAAATATTCAGAAACCTCTGAAACGTGAAGATATATAAAAATTTTCATTTTCGATTTTTTTGCGATTACTATAACTTTCCCTACGGGAAGTTAAAGATTAAAAACACAGAAACTCTAATGCAGTCTCAAATTTCAAAATAGAATTTCATAATTTTATATACACACTTTATTACTAATTGTTGTTATCATTTCCCTATTAAAAATAAAAAAAAACTGAAACTTAAAAATATTTAAAGTAAATAATAAAAAACAGATACTATATTACTCAAGTTTTAAAATGAAATTTCATAATTTTAAATACACTCTTTATTTAAAATTATTTTTATCATTCCTCTATAAAAAATGAAAAAAAACTGAAACTTAAAAATATTTAAAGTAAATAGTGCAATTTAAAAAAAAACAGAAACTAAAAATATTGTCTAAAATTTTAAAATGGAATTTCATTATTTCATATACTTTATTTCAAATAACTTTCCTCGTTCCTCTATCAAAAATGAAAAAAAACTGAAACATGAAAATATTTAAAGTAAATAATGCAATTAAAAAACAGAAACAATAATTTTTTCTAATTATTGTTTCAAATTTCCAAATAGAATTTCATAATTTTATATACACACTTTACTTCAAATTATTATTACCATTCTTCTATTAAAAATGAGAAAAAACTGAAACTGTAAAATATTTTAAGTAAATAACGTGTACGTATATATAATTATAAAATATGCATTTTGATATCGATATTTGATATTTGAGGCGAGGATCATAGTTTTAGTTTTTTCATATATATAAAGTGATAAAAATAGTTTTAAATACTGTGTGTATAAATAATTACGAAATTAATATTTGAAATTTGAGTCACTACCACAGTTTCAGTTTTTTTAATTTTAACAATAATTAGAAAAAATTAAAAGTGTGTATATATAATTATGAAATAGTATTCTTAAATTGATATTCGATTTTTGACACTTTAATATACTCTTACTTTTAAAATTTTTCAAAATATTTACAGAAATGATAAAAGTAAGTTAAAATCAAGTGCGTTATAGAATTGCATATTGAAATTTGAGATATTATCATAGTTTCAGTTTTTTTATATTTAAAATTAATTAGAGCATTCAAAATAAAGTGTGAGTATATATAATTATAAATTTGCATTTTGGAATTGAACTGAAATTTGAGATAATATCACAGTTTCAAGTTTTTAATTTTTAAAATGAATTAGAGAAATAATAACTATAATGTAAAAAACCGTGTGTATATATATAATTATGAAATTGATATTTAATATTTGAAAAAATATCATAGCATCAGCCGTTCATTTTTTAAAATAATTAGAGAAATGACAAGAATAATTTTAAATTAAATGTGTATAAACAATTGTATAAATTGCATTTTGTAATTGTAAAGTTTGAGACAGTATCATAGTTTAAGTTTGTTACTTTTTAAGAATAATAAAAGAAATGCAAATATATAAAATTAATTTAACACAAAGTTTGTATATAGTTAGTTATTGAATTGCATTTTGATATCTACATTTAATATTTGAGACAATCTCATAGTTTTAATAATATATAAATTGATTTATAACAAAGAGCATATATATATATATATATATATATATATACATGTATATATATACATATATATATATATATATATATATATATATACCTATAAAATTGCATTTTGAAATTGATATTTGAAATTTGAGACAAAATCATAGTTTCAGTTTATAAATTTTTAAAAATATTTGATAAGAATAATTCAATACACATGCATGCAGATATATATATATATATATATATATATATATATACTAGCATACCCTGCCACGCGTAGTTGCGGCTTTTATTAAAATCCACCTGATTAAAATTTGAATCCGTATGAAAACCAACATTTCAATCCTTTTTTTATAAAAATTTACAAAATTAATCGAGTACTTTTATATTCACATAATAAAATTATAATATTTTTTTATAATTGTAGAAATAGCAATATTTAAAGTAAAAATATTTATATAAAGTAATTGAAATCGAAAACATGTAAAACACGTAGGCAGTGTATATATAGTGTATACTGTTTTAATATCTTACTACTATTATATTATATCTAATAAAATATTATTTATAAATGTCATAATAATTGCAATGCTGATGTAGTATTATATTATATATGCATAAATATATAAAATTAAAAAAAATCAGATATCAGTCCAAATATTAATTTTGTCAATATTTTCATTGATATGTTACGCCCGATTATTAGACTCTGTTAATACATGTGATCAAATTCAATATAATATACATACTTATACATATGTTTTGTATTCAGTGTAAAACATATTCATGAAAATATTAGTAGCTAGTTTGTCAGAAATTTTGAACTGTTGATAAAACACATAATTAATTATTCTAATAATTGTTTGTGTTTATTGGGAATAATTAATTAATTATAATATCTATTAGTATTCGCTGATAGCATTACTAAGAACCTTTGAAAATAACAGCCTATTGTAAGAAATATTAATAACAATATAATTCAGTTCAAAATGACTATAATACAAATATAATACAAGAATAATATAATTATGGATAATCGAATTGACTAGAACAAAAACACTTTGAGCAATTATTTAATAATGGGGCAAAACATAAAAAGCAAAAGTAAAAATAAAAAATATAACAAAAAAAATAGTTATTGAAGCATATTTTATCAAAGTACTAGAAAAGGAAAATAGATAAATTTAATATTAAAAAAAATCTGTATTGTTTTAATGATAAATAATATTTTAGTAACTATTTTAAAATATGGAAGAAGAATTTCGTTTATTACAACATTATACTACTTTATATGGAAAAAAATGTTAATCCCCAAAAATTTGCTGAATCTTATGTTAGTTCTTTTTGTGTTGGGTGAATATAATATATTCAGAAATGTATACTCACCTATGTTTATAAACAATTATTTTATTTAATAAATATATTTAAGATATTACAAGTAATTGTGAAAAGAATTTTAGTAGAAAAAACGATTTTTTTAATAGACTCAAGTTGGAGAAAGGGTAGGTAAAACCTATAACACACAATTAAATGTTATTATGGTTAATAAAACTGTATTAATGCTGTAATATAGTTAATAAAAAAACAGATTTGTTTTTAAAATATTTCAAAGTTGACTCCGAGATGAGTATAATGAAAAAAGCCAATACTGATCTGATCAACACAACTGGAGATAATTAATTTAACGCAGAGGAAGTTCATGAAAATTGAGCAAACCCATAGTTGAATTTACGTGAAAATTTTTATTCAGCAAAATCCTGAAATGTATAAAATTCGTAAAAAAATTCAGACAATTGTAAAATGTTACATTTTATTTTCCCCAAAATCTGATTTGTAAAAGAATGACCCAATTATTTAAAAAAATGAACTCAAAAATCGCTAATAGTTAATTTTTTTATATTTTTATAATTAACAATTTTGCTTAATGGTGGTTGCGCCATCAAATGCGAGTTGTCCACAGTTTAAGGATTTGATCTTCGTTTTAACACCTTAATATCATATAGGAGATCTTGGGGCTGGTTGTAACAGTTTGTTTTTATTTTAAATTAACATATCTTGAGATCCACTGATTATATTTCTACAGAATAAAGATGAATAATTGTTGTAATAATTTCTCTATCAAATCTAGTAAAAATAATTCCACAACAGTCCATTCTACAATTATTTCACAATTAAACAGGGCTAGTTGTAACGTCTACCGAGGCAAGCAGTGACAACAAAAAAACGACAATAATATCTCTGATAATTTATTCTTTACTTATTTTTAAGAAAATTGACTTGCTTTCAAATAATTCTTTTCATAAATCAACGCAAACTGTAATTATTACAAATAAAATATGTAATGTCTCTTATAATATAGTTTTTCATCATAAAGATATAGTGTCTCCTGTAAAACAATTTATTTTAAAAACTATATATTCCATCCAATTTTCTTCACTTGAATCTATATATAATTCTGATATGTTACAACTAGCCCCAAGGTTTTGTTTCAACTAACCCCAGGTGTGATTTTTTACATTAATGATGATAACTATTTAACAGACATAAGGTATTATCAAAAATTGATGAATTTGAAACAAAATAAGATATATAAAATTTAAAATTAGTCAATAATAATAACTTCGACCGAATTTTTATGATTGTTCAATTTTATATTACCAGTCAAAAATGACGGACCTGCACAGTTCTGTTTATTGCATCGGCTTACGGGACAGTTGCTATGACAATGCTTATGCTGGAAGGTTTTCATGTCCAATCGAGACAAAAAATATTTTAATATCTTTTAAGATTCTATTGAAAAACGCCTGTTACTAGTTACCCATGTTACATATAGTTCCCCTACTCAATCCAAAATCGATTTGTCTGTTATACAAAATAAATAAATAATAATAATATTATTATTATTATTTATTTATTTACATATACATTATTTTTACATCTCAGTCAGACAGAGGTGCCTGGTATGAGAGATTATGAAAAACAGTTTTCATATTTTATATATACATTTCATATATATTTCATTAATATAATATCTATTATAATTAAAATAACTTTATAAATAACTCTTGAGTCTTCTTTGTCTTCAATTTTCTTATAGTATTTCTTAACTCAAGAATAACTCGCAAAAAAAATGTATAATATATACAAATATATAAAAAACACACAATTTTGCTAGTATAAATATAAAAATGATAAATATAGGTACCTAAGCATTTTATTTTATATCAAAAGTATTATGATTGGAAATAATTGAATTGGATTTGTTTTATGTTTGAATTAAACCATATTCTGAATAGGCCATAAATAAAATCACAATTCACTTGTTGTAATTCATTAGGATAGTCACAATTTATTAGTTGCATTCAAATTTAAATTTCGCAGTACCAGACGTACATTTCAAATTTGTAATTGCCACGGTTTTTTTTCGGGTGTTGGATGCTTGCGTTGAGCTTCGTTCTGTAAGTCCATGCATTATTTTGGTTACGTGCCTGGTCGCCATGTTTTCAATGTAAATGTCTAACGTAGAAACGTCAACATATGACACTAAATGAATGATTCTTTTGTTTTTAAAAAATACTTTTGTTGTATCGAATATCCTGTTGACCCGAGTGATTTGTATGTTGTGATATTAAAATTGAAGTTCTAATTTACTTAAAACAATGCATCGAAGTGACGGTTTGGTGCAACGTAAAAATGTGATTCGCGACAGTGAAGGAGTGGCTAAAGATTCTACGGATTTTGACGATAAAAAAAATGATAGAGATGACGCAGATGATGGAGACTCGAAGGAGACTCGTTTGACTCTTATGGAAGAAGTTCTACTTCTAGGATTAAAAGATAAAGAGGTTAGTTGTTGCAAGAGTCTTGACATCCTGTGTGAGCACATCCTGCTGTTATAGATAAAAATTCTATTTCATTCACCAACACACATCTCTATAATTCATGTAGTAACATGCTCTTGAAATGTTTACTCGTAGATTATAAATTTTATATGCCGATTTATTAATATTCAAGATAACGTAGGCCTCCTGTTTACTGATATATAAAACGTAGCTTATAAGATAATAATTGAGGCATTGTTCCCTTGAATTGTTAATTTGTCCTATAGGAAGTTCTACAAAAGAAATTATATAAGTGCTATGTTAATAGTTTTAATAAGTGAAAGGTACATATACAATATTATGTGTGCTTATGTACAATTAAAATAATTGCAGTAAATTATGTAATTTTGATCATATGGAATTTTTAAATGTTTGTCAATATGATCAATTTTAGTACTGCATGATTTAAAAGTTAGCAAAACATTTAAGCGAAGACAATTCAATAATGATAATAATCTGGTAAGCTGATTTTAAAGTCAGCAATACCATTTTCAGTCTTATTTATGTTAAAGGATTCATAGATTAGTGCTGAATATGCACTTTTTTTACGATATGCTGATGTGTCCAAAATATTTCATAATAATATTTTTGGTTTATTAGACATTTTCTTGGGAAACTTCCCATGAATTATTTGATTCAGACATTGTTACTGAGCAGCTGGGTTATTATGCATCTTTATGATATATTATTTAAAAATTGTTTCTTCCTAATCATTGATCAAACCTTTGTTCACAATTTTTTATGTTATGCTGCAAAATCTTCCTATATATTTTTTTAATTTATTATGCATCTTTTAATACACTTCATTTTCTCAAAATTTATCCATGTTGTCTTGGGATATTAATAAATGTCCCAAATAAATTTTTGTATTACAATGGTGTTCTGTATTCGAATCAATTTTATTATTTTTCATAAATAAAGTATTATTTCACATGTACATAAATTTCTTTTGGTTAATTATCATGAGTTATTAGATTCAGATATAATTACTGGGAAACTGGTCTAATAAATAATATCATGATGGTATATTAATTAAAAATTGTTTTTTGATTGATCATATAAAGAGTGCACATCTTACAATGGAAATTTTTCCAATAATTTTGTTGAAATAATATATTAGCTGATAGCAATAATATATTAGCTGTTAGCATATAGCATTGCAGATATATTACCAAATTTTGACTGCACATGTAACAAAGTTACTGCTACATTTTGAAAGACGTCTTAACTTGTTATTTTGCAGAGATATTACCGAATGTTGACTGCACATTTAACAAAGTTACTGCCACGTTTTGAAAGATATCTTAACTTGTTATTCCGCAGAGATATTACAAAATGTTGACTGTAACAAAGATACTGCTACATTTTAAAAAATATCATAACCTGTTATTTTGCAAACTGGTATGCACCCACAAGGGTTTACCTTATTGTTGCATTGAGTGTTTGCGCAATGAAGCATATTTTAATATTTTATTCAGTAATTTGATTATCTAAATTTGTATTAAAATGGTGTGAATTTTTCATTGATATATATATATATATATATATATATATATATATATAGTTTAAATTATTTCTGCTTAGGGTTATACCTCATTCTGGAATGATTGCATTTCAAGTGGTCTTAGAGGATGCATATTAATAGAATTAGGCCTACGTGGACGTGTGGAATTGGAAACTGCTGGTATGAGGAGACGTGGTTTACTTTCAAGAAAATTAATACTTAGGAGTGACACCCCAACTGGTGATGTTTTACTAGATGAAGCACTGAAACATTTGAAAGATACAGATCCTCCTGAGTCGGTTCAAAGCTGGATCGAGTACCTCAGTGGTAGGTTATAGTATTATTAAATTTTAGAACTGTTTGGCAATGTTGTAAAATATTTATTGTGAAAGGTGAAACATGGAATCCTTTGAAGCTACGCTATCAGTTGAAAAATGTGCGAGAGCGTTTAGCAAAAAACTTGGTTGAGAAGGGAGTACTGACTACGGAAAAGCAAAATTTCTTGCTATTTGATATGACAACCCACCCATTAACTGACAATGTGACAAAATGCCGACTTGTAAAAAAGGTCTGTGCATCTTCACGTTCTATAATGATTTTAATTCTGAATTTGTTGTTTCTTATAATTTTACTTGTATAGATTCAAGATGCAGTACTTTCTAAATGGGTGAATGATGCTCAACGTATGGATAAGAGGATGTTGGCTTTAATCTTTCTAGCTCACGCGTCTGATGTTCTTGAGAATGCTTTTGCTCCCTTAAATGATGATGACTATGAATTAGCAATGAAAAGAGTGAGGGAGCTATTAGATCTGGATTTTGAGCAAGAGTCCCTGAAAAACAATACTTGTGAAGTTTTGTGGGCAGTATTTGCTGCATTCACTAAGTAAAAGGTAGATTAACATGACCATTAAGAGAAGGTTACAACATGTTAGAGAAGTTGTGGTATGGGCAGATATTTTAAAATAAAAATAAATATATAAAACCAATATTATTTTATTGGTAAAGTTATATTGAATGTAAATTTTGTATCATAGTTTCATAGAATAATAATTACCCCCTAAGAATAAAATTCAAGTAAGAACAGATGATTGTAAATGAAGCCATTGCACATAATTTAATGGTATTTTGATCATTGGCTTTTGCACTAGATTAATTTAAATTGACACTTGGAAACATAGCTAATTGAGTTATTGATCAAATTTTTATTTTATGTATAAAAAATGGTTATTTAAAAATAGTTTGCACTTTAGAACTCTTTAGAAACAAATTTTACAGACAGCAGAAATTCAATTATTATTGACCAGTTTAGAGATAGATTGTAACTTGAATTTATCTTATTACTAATTTTATAATAAATTTAATAGATTCAGTTAAATTTTTACATATTAAGATATGCAATATACTTTATAATATTATAGAAAGATGATCTAAAAATATATTTCTATTTTTGTAAAATATTTGAACTGCAAAATGAATTTATAAATTTGCACGCATCTCCAAAACTTTGCTCTAACTGAATATGTTATTATATTAAATACGATTTTGTTGATCTATTATATCAAATAGTTCATAAAGTAGCTGTGTACAGTAAATTGTTTTTTTTAAATGCATATTTCATTTGCTTTGATATTTTTATAAGAACAATCTGTCTGCCTAACCTGAAATGATTGAATTTGTTCCTCTTGTAATTCAATTAGGATGATATTTGTATAAATTTTATTATTTATGCCCATTTAATTGATAAACAGCTGTGACTGGTTCATATCTATAGAAAGAGTGCTAGTGACAGTGACAGTGACGCACCTATAAACAAACATAAATCTCAATTATAGATCATTGCTTTGAAATAAAATGTAATTTATATTAGTGCCAAAAATCTTACCATTAGTTGAAGCTTCTGCAACATGATTTTTGTGCAAAATTCAATTCAACCATGCAGCCAGATTATTCTTCTCAACATAAGGATAGCCAGAGGACATGCAATAAACTGAAAAATATTTTATCATTGCTGGTCTTTGTTGTATGTTGTAAATCTCAAAATTGATTTTACAAATTTTTTTGATAAAATGTTATAGGTATTATTTGAATTATATGGTGCCTCCAAAGCGTTAAATTTGGACCTTAACTATATTGAGACTTCTTATTTTTAACTATAGTAATGTAATTTATATTAAATTTTACTGTAATATTATATTACAGGATAGATAGTAACACATATTTGAGATGCTAATTTTGTTTTCAAAATTTGTATATATTGATCTATATTACTGTAATAAATATGTTATAACAAATTTTTTGTTGTATTTATTTTGAAATGCACTTATGATCATAATTAATACTTGAACTGCCACGAATTGTAATTTT
The DNA here is from genome assembly GCF_003426905.1 of Ctenocephalides felis. Classification (NCBI taxonomy): domain Eukaryota; kingdom Metazoa; phylum Arthropoda; class Insecta; order Siphonaptera; family Pulicidae; genus Ctenocephalides; species Ctenocephalides felis. The sequence continues at coordinate 38,195,251 of NW_020538040.1, read as the reverse complement.
TTTTTTATTCGCATAAGTTTTTTTAGTTTGTTTTAATAAAGTAATTTTAGTATAGTGCTTCAGATCTCAAATATGTGTTTGAAATAAAAAATGTGTCTTTACGAACTTCGACTTAAATAAAAACACAATATGAATTTAGAATGTTAATTAGAACATATAATTCTTCTTATAACTTGCATATTGTGTTTCATATATATGCATATATGAATTCCTATCTGTGTATAAATGTATTCATGAGTGTGTGCATGTATATGTGTATTCATGCTTGTTTAAATAATTTATAGATATAAAATATGTCCTCTAAAAGTATTTTTAAGTCGCAAGGATATAATAGTGGCAATGCACGATTTATGGCATGATTAGATAATACAATTCATATAAAATTGAAAGCGAGTACTGTGATTTATAATGGCAACATGAATATAAATAAACAATTTGCAACAATTACTTTTGTCTTTTGCCTTTCGCAAGCACAACTAATTTGAATATGCTTACTGGATATAAATATAAAAAGGCCTAAGGAAAATTAAAAGCTGAAAAAGTAAAGAAATTTGAATTTAAAATTGTATATGATACTCAATATACACAATTAGTGGACTAAATATGACTAACCACAATATTTCAATATTAATGTTTTTTTGTTCATTATAATAAATACTAAAAAATAAATAGCAGTTTTAGGGAAAATTTATATATACTATAGAAAACATCATTTGTTCATATTCCGATTATTGTGTCCATGCAAGCTATTCAAGCATTAGTCTGTTAATATATATGCTTGTTTTTATGATTATTAAATATGTAAATACACCCATATATTATGTAAATATTCTTAAATATCATCAATATATATATATATATATATATATATATATATATATATATATATATATATAATATCAATGTCGTCATGAGTAGAGAACATTTTTCAATATTAACACTTCACACTGTTTTTTTTTTAATCTACTATCATTTTAATAATGATAGTCATCCATTTATTATATACTTAAATAAAACTTAAATGTTCACTGATTATGGGACAAAACTATATTCCAAAACTTTTACAATTTTAACATTACCGGATATTTAGCACAAAAAAAGCATGTGGTGTGTTATATTGAGAAAATTCACATATATGTATATACATAAGTTGAAAACAGCAAATTATATTTTGTGAATTATGTATTCAGACACTATTTGTAAAAGTTCTACCTTTATTGAGTTTGAATTTATATTATCAAATAAGGATATTACTTATAACATATCTAGATAGACAAGACTTTGTTTATGCTATGTCTATAGGTCTTTAAACTTTAATTCCTAGTAAACGGCATATTTATTTGTTATTCATGTTTATGCCTATAATCATTAATAATAAATATTTAGAATTTATGTATTTTAAATATTTGATCATAAATATTTATCAATCTCAAAACGATTTCCTTCATTCCTGCCTTCAATTGCGTTAGTTTAGAATGTAAATGATATTGTCATCATATATTAAATACAGCTATTTAATATATGAAATTCTATGATGAATATTGATACTTTCAATAACTCATTAGTATATTGGTTCAGTTACGTTTTGAATATTGCTAATCTGCGTTATTTATTGGTGCGCTAATCTGGTGTGGTTACACACATTGCATAGTTCAATCTTTTTTATCAAAATGTGTTTGAGAACATTTTGATTAAATTTAAATTCTGGGTTCTTTTCATCTCGAACAAAAACTCAAAAACTGAATTATCTTCATGCCAAAATATCATAATATTTATGACTATTGCAATGTTCAAAGGGTCTGCAGAATATAAATAGAATTATTTTAATAGATCAGATTTGACAATACTTTCTTATAATATTGATTATGTGAAAGAATAATTTTTATATATTATAGATGTGTATTATGCAATATGAGAATTATTATTATGAACACTGTTTAAATATCTGATTTATTAATTTGTGGTTGATTATGAGAATATTGTAATATATAAAATGTTAATAAATTTTAAGTAAATAAAACAATCATACAAAATTGTATAAAAACAACATTAAATTGTATAACTTATTATTTCCAGCATGAAGTTATATTTATTAATTGTTTTAAGATTCAACTAAATTTTTTACCCGTAAATTTACGTTTTATTTATTAAATTTACATTACTTAAGTTTTATTCTTTTTTGCACTATTTATATAACTACATAATTTTAAGAAGGAAAAAGCTATTGATATAATTGTAGGAAACAAATGTGTGTTATAGAAGTTATTTGATCTACAATTTTCATTTCCCAGAATAATGTCTATCTGAATACTTATAAAATTTTGATATATTTTTATGAAATGATTAAATTTATACTGAATGTTAAGTGAACAACTAATTTCCTAGTTTTAGGTAGAAAAAAAACTATAATTGTTAAATACCCAAATTTAGAATTACAAAAAAAAAAGAAAAACCTTTTACAACGTATAAACATTCTAAATTCCATCCATATTCAATTTTCTTTAATCGAGACAATTATACTCTAATGAATTAGAATAAAAAAAGATAGTTTTTAATTTTCCCAAAATTTTCAAAGTGAAGGTTCAATAAAGGTTCATAATATGATCAGCATGCAATTAGAACTGCAATCTGGTGCAATTGATCCGAGAAGATGCCCATACACATCCAAATTATCGAACACATGATGAAGAACCACAATAGTAAAGAAAAACAAAAAAATTGTTAATAAAATAAATTTTGAATTATCATTAAAAATTTTTATATATTTAAAACATAATATAAAAGCATTATTTTGACGTTCATAGTATTTAATTCTGGTGAAAATTCGCTATACTTAGTTCATTATCATTTAATAGACAATTAAATGATATTTATAAAGATACATCAATAAATTGAGGACGGCATTTTTATTAAATTTCATATTAACAATTCATTGTTATTTTACCAATGTCCCAATTCTTTTCAAAATATGTACAATATCCATATGTACGAATGGCTGATTGACTAATTTGAGGTAATATTAGATCCGGTCCTATCGCCAAATCCTGATAAATATTCCTCGTCTTCTTCATGATGGCCTCCATCATATTCTTTTATGACAACGACTTCCATTTCTTCAGACGATTGTTCACCAATTTCAGCCATTAACTGTGCCCATTCTTCATCCTGTATAAAAGTATTTAATTTATAGTGCATTTTAATAAATATTAGCAATCATAGATAAATAAGCATTTAGCTAGCAATATACATGATGTACGGTGGTGTTTTTTGAATATAGGACAATATCCATCGATTAAGGCCTATGTTTTTCATCAGCATTCTATTAATTTATTTAATCTAGAGAATGTCGATTATGGCAATAATCAACAGATGCTGGCCGAGGTAGGGGCTGGTCTTGGTTCAGAGCATTGCGATTTTTAAACTCCCTGTCGGCATCTCTGTTCCAGTTGGGCCGGCTCATAATGAAACATGTGATGAAAGCTACGAGTATATGGAGAGATTTGATACTACGGCGAGAGCAGCAAAGAGTTTGAGGCGGCCGTACTCTCAAACTATCAAATTTACAAAAAAACAGTTTTCTAAAGAATTGTAAGAAATTTAATCTAGTTTAATTCGTACATAGATACTTTTATCGTAGAATAAGCCAGAAAGGAGATATTTTAAAAAAGCTGTTTTTTGACGCCATTTTTCCAATATGGCGGCAACTTGCCGTTCAAATTTGAGGTGGCAAACATGCTTATGCTTATGCTTTTTATTTATGCTTTTTATTCATGCTTATATTATTTATACTTATATATGCTTATTAATAAACATTTATGCTTATTTATCTAGGGTGGCAAAGTTGATTTTCGTAAAGAGCACCTCAAAATCCATAAGATTACCAATTTTCAGAATTCCCGGAGTACTGTACCGGCAAAACGACCAAATGACTGGACTATTTACAGAATATGTAAAAAAGTATCACTTGCTTTTGTTTTATCCATAGATAAAAGAAGAGTATGGTTTTATTTCTCATAGCAACCATAGATAAATAAGTATAAAGATAGCAACCTATGCAATAAATTGCCATGAGCTAAAATTCCCGTATCATCTGCAAAAATTGCATTTATGGTTTCTGGATTTGTGCGTATATCGGCAGTATATATGATGTAAAAGGCACTTTCATTTCATCTCATTTTAAATATGCTGTTAAAAATTCGAATGAAAAAAATTCGAATTGATGTAGTTATTTTGCGTGCCGCAGATTTGACGCGGCTCGCCGAAATGGCTGTAGTACCGCCATTTTTAATTTTTTTTACAATTATATTTTATTTTGTTACTTTAAAGTACAATAAATAACTATCTTTAATATCATGATTTTAATACTTTTCCTTCCGTCCGAAAAAAATGGCAAAAACATACGTTTTTTTTTACTGCTGCAGTGGTGTAATCCCTTAATTCAGGTAAATATGGTTCATTTACCATATCAAACATGGTAAAGTAGGAACCGTTCAAAAATATAATTCAAAGATATATAAATATAGAACACCATTTTGCATCGTACACTTTCATTTTTATAAATAATCGGTATTTTGCAAAACAACGAGAATGTCTCTTATTCTGTAATAAAATTGGATTTCTAACGCAATTCTGTGAAGTCTTAGAAGCATATATTTTTTTGTCGTAAAGCCTTCATAAATATCCATCAATAGATGAAATCATTTACGATAATTCGTCGGTATTAAAATAAAAAACCTAACATAAAGGTGGCATAATTAATTCATTTCATACATGATGTCTAATTTTCTATGAACTTCAACAAAATTATATTGTAATTACCTTTTTGTGCTGTAAGGCTATTTCACTCTGTGAGATGGGAAACGAATATTGCCGTGGAATTACTTGTTCGCTCTGTATTTTCATTTCTGATAAATTTGGCAATCCTCTCTTTTTATTGCAGGCTAAATATTCTTCTATCGCATCTAACTGACCTGACTCTATGTCTATATATAAAGAAAGAAAAAACAATATATGAATAATAAATAATAACATTTAGTATAGTTTAACACGTTGATGCCGGTGTTCTTCTTTCGTCGGACCGACTAAAAGTACAATTAGTGTTAATGAAATGCTAAAATAAAATTTTAATGAAATTTATTGAAACATTCTAAATAAAAATGTGTTACATAGTAAACGTTGCCATGTAACACATTTGTATGCGTGTGATGAAGAGTCCTTCATAGTTTCAAAAAATTTGAAATTCAGAGAATTAATTTTTTTTTCAAAACTTTTTAAAAATTTCGAACATTTTTTCCAAAATTACTAGGGAAATCAAATTTTTGAAACTTTTCGAATTAAGAAAAAAAACAAATTTAAGAAAAATGAACAAATTTTTAGTGAACATGAATACGGTATTTATAATACATATAATCTTGAAAATATTTAGAACAATTGTTTTCAAGTTTAATTACGGCACAGGAAGTTCCAGCAATTTGCCCTAAGACACAATGCCATGCACCACTAGTTGGTACGCAGAAAAATTCAGAAACCTTTGAAACGTAAAGATATATAAAAAATTTAATTTCCGATTTTTTTGTGATTAATATAACCTAAAGATGGGTTAAAGGGTAAAGATAAAAATGTTTTTTTTTGTATGTAATTATAAAAACAAAAATTGTAATATTAAAATATTTTTAATAAAAAATTATAGAGATAATCTCATTATTTCTGAATACAAACTTATCAATAGTTTTTAGGTTCTAAATAAATAATAGGTAGAAAACAGATGTAATTAATTTCGGAAATTCAGATAAAAATTTGTAATACATTTTAAATATTTCTAATCTAAATTGATATAATATCATTTAACGTTAGAAATAAATGATTACTTTAATCAATTAATTATTATTCGGATAATATTCTTGTTTCGGAATGGTAAGTAGTTATTTAAAAATGATTCATACCTGTAGTACGAACTTCGAAATAAATTAATATTGGAAGATATAGCTTTCGAATTTGATTTCATCATAGTCATATGCACAACTAACGTATTTCATCACTGATATTGCTTGAGGGTTATATATTAGAATTAGACATACATCAGAAACGCTACTAATTGATTTTGTGATCTAAATGTATAATCGAATTCCTAGAGTCTGTAATTGCATTTTGCATTTTGGTATATATATTTTAATGGATATATGAAGGGAAATTGTAATTATATATATTAGGATGCAATTTTAAAAGATTTAAATAAAGATCTAGTAATATTTGCAAATTTCTGCTGAATTATACAATAAAAAACTAAACTAGTAGGGTGCATGGCATCGTGCCTTAGGCAAATAGCTGGTACAATTTTTTTTTTTTTTTTTAAGAGATTAACATTTTTGAAAAAAATTTACTCTGAAAAAATTAGATTTTTGAGAAACTATAAATTTTTGACAAAAATTTACTTTTTTTGAAAAAAAAGACTTTTTGAAGAAAAATTTATTCTGAAATATTTTGGAAATTCTAAACTTTTTTTCAAAGCAATCGTACTGCTTTGACTACATAGAGACAAAATACCGAGGCGTGTAAGCGCCGCGTCGCCGTCTAACGGATAAACATTGGTAAGAAATCCATAGGAATGTAAACAGAATTTATACTTATTGTTAAAATATCTATAAAATATCTGATAATTTGATGTGCATATGTCTAATGACCATTTTTGACCGCCAAATGGCATTTTTTTTTACTTTTTTTACTAGATCTCCGAAACCGCTAGACCTGCCTTGAAAATTTGATCAGTTCTTCATCTTGTTAATACAAGTAAAATGTTTTTTGGATTATTCAAATCGGACGCTCCGTTCTCTTAAAAACTGAGTTACCGTTGTTGGCACTTTTTGCCCCATATCTTCGGAACGGCTAGACTTGTCTTCACTAAAAACTAATCAGCACGTCTCCTTATCAATACGAATCAAATGTTTTTTGAATTATTCAAATCGCTTCATCCGTGTTCCCAAAATCGTCGACGAAAATTTGTATCCGCACACACACATACATACACACACACACATCTACATCCATTTTTTCTAAGGTATGCCAAAATATTCAGAAACCTCTAAAACGTAAAGATACATAAAAAAAATTATTTTCGATTTTTTTGCGATTACTATAACTTGCCCTACGGGACATCAATAATCAAACTCAATCATTTAAAGTAAAACGGGACAGAAAACGACAAAATTTGTAAAATTCTAATTATCATGCAAAAAAATTACTAGGTAGGAGATTTTGACGTTTTCTTTTTTTATATTTTTTGTGGTAAAAACTACATTGGAAAACATATGTTGCACACCCAATATAGTCAATTTTTTTTGCGACCGGGGTGTTTTCATTTGGCGCACACTTTGATAAATAATAGCGTTAGTATTAAATGATTATTCAGCATACTGAAGAATGAATGAAAAATAAAAAAAATGATAAACATATACCAGTGTTTCTGCAATCAATTTCGGTCAACATGATGTTGTTTGCTATACTAGATACAAGCCATTCACCACCATCAGGACCCAAAAAGTTAGAACTAATGTCCAAAACTTGAAGAGATCGTTGGTACTGCATAGCTTCTGCAATCTAAAAATAAATAAATATACATATATATATATATATATATGTGTGTGTGTGTGTGATTGTGTAACTTTTTAGCTTGATTGAGAAGAATTTGGGTGTGTCAGTTGTACTATCAGCAGACTTTTGTCGGAATTTGAGGAAACTGGTCCATTATGATAACATTTGATAGTTATTAAATAAAAGAGTTCGATAATTTTGGTGAAGATAAGTATATTTCTGTTATCTTTATAAAATTTTATGTATTGTGGTAGGGATTTAATGGTGTAATATGGTATTATCAGTATCGAAAAAATCTTTTTTCGTAGATCAACGTAAAAAAGACAACAAAGTTAAGAGACAGTTAAGCCAGTTATTATTAGTAAGACTTGTAAAACAATACTAAAAAATTACTACTATTAGTAACCACTTTTTGTCGGTCTCTGATATTTTTAGATGCTCGTTTAGAATTAGATCAAACTCTATCCCTGTGTTAAGTTCCATTAAAAACGTTAATTTGACAAAAAGTTAAATTTTTGCGCAAAAGCTGTGCTCACATCATGAAAGTTTGATGAATTTTTAAATTAAAAAAAACACTTCCAGCAGGGTAAATGTGAGCAAAATCGGCTCACATACATACACACACACATACTTTTCTAAATTTGGTCTCAAACGTTTCAGAATGTCTTGAAACGCCGAGAATACATAACAGCCGACACTTCAGACAAAAACATAAGTTTCTTCCGCGGAAATTATTATCTATATAGTAATAATTTATAATATAACATAATATTATTTTATTAATACATACCCGAAGACCGCCTTCTCCGAATACTCCAGTACCAGCTATACAAAGATATCTTGGTTTCTTTATCCTAATTAAAGAACTAACTAGACACCATACACCATCATCTCCAAGAGGATTCAACCTAAGGTCTGAAAAATAATTAATCACATAATTAGTTAAATTATCTCACAATCTAATTATCTTATCTTTTTCTACCTAAGTAATCCAGCGGACATGACGTCTCCTCTTTGAGCCCAAATGATATTCCTTGCGCGCCTAGAGTTCCTATATTATTTCCAGGAATCCTTAAGGACCTCAAATTTGGATGTAGTGATAAAAACTTGCCTAGCATCAAACCACTACGGTCGTTTAACGAGCAGTAAGATATTTCTAATTCTTCAAGAGGCTTATATGCTATTAGAGCCTGCAAAATTGGCTGCAATTCCAGGTCGCCAATTGAACTTCGGTGAATACATAACTTTCTTAGACCTCAAAAAATCCAAGTAGAAAAATGTTTTTTAAATTATTGAAAACACTAAACTAGTACATTTTAGACCACCTCGCATTTTAGACAAACATTATAACTTAATTTTGTGTTATATGAACATTTATGTCTATTAATTACCAGGCAGCTCCAAAATTCCCTGTCCTAATTTTCTACCATCTTCAATAGATACTTTTAATTTATACCACTCAAATTGGTCACCTAGTTTTTTAGCACCATATCGTATTCTCAAACTTTCTAATTTGGGAAGACAGTGCAGGGCAATTCGTAAGTTGAAGTGATCGGCAGGATAAGTTAGAGGTGCATCAGTGGTCGAATCTTCTTCAGATGCATTTGTGGGCCTGCTGGGTATTAGTTGTTGAATATCCAAATCATATATGTAATCCGCTACCTAAAATAAAGAAAAATAATATAATTTAATAGCAAGCTCTACCTTATTTACAAACAGATCTAAATTCAATAATTGTACGTCAGAGCGAACGAATGGATAAATGAGGTTAAGAAACTTTACCAGCAAATGTCTGAATAATTTTTGCTGTATATATATGTTATTATATATGATAAAATTATGTTACAAACAGTTGTTAACTTTCAGAAAAAAATATATATTGGCACCTTGAAATTGTCGGAAAATCAGTAATAAATATTTCTTTTCTAGACTGTGTTAGTATTTTGAACAATCTAAATCGGTTAAGTCGCTTTCTTCAAACTGAGATAAATGTACAAATACATACATAATATAAATGATCAGAAAGTCGTAATAATGTAAGTTATTAATCAATAACTGTTCTAATAGATTATTACCTGCAGACATTTCTGCTGGAAGTCTTCGGTGTCGTAATGTTCTGGAAGTTGGCTCTCGATCAATTCGGTGATGTGTCGCTGTAAATAGTAACTTCGCCATTTGCCCTTTTTGTAGTTGTCGTCTAAAACATCTGGCCAACGATACAATGTATACCTCATCCAGTAGGAATCATCCTGTTCATCGAAAATATGACAATAAGAAAAAATTGTTATAAGTTTTGCTATCTGCGTCATTAAAATCAATAGCATTTTCGGATAAGTTAGAGTGCAGTACAAGGTATTAGAGTAATTATTTTTCAACATTTTCTACCCTAGAAACTTTTACAAAGTATACCTCATCCACTATTAGAAATGAATCTATTCAATAAAAAAGGGTAGGGCGGGATACCAAGATTCAATTAGATTTTCAGCAATTATGTTGTGAAAATCGAAATATTTAAATCACAACAAATAATACATATAAAATAAACAACTATCGAACTATGTTGACTAAAATTCCCAGCTCATTCATCATCGTATAAATGTGTTCTTTGCTATTTTTTTTAAAATTTATCATCTGGTTATTTTTACTCCATAGGCGTATACATATTTTTATTGTTTACACTTTTGGTTCTATTTACTCCCTCCATAAGTAAGCTTTCATGTAAATAATAGAGAAAAACTGTTGAATCTATCTTATAACATAATTATATAACGTATACTTAAAAATTATATTAAGGTCTCGTAAACTAAACAATAGTGCTCACAACAAAAAAAACAACTACAAAATAAATACTTTTATTGTGGATTTTTAAACATTGCTTTTTATCTCTTGATAGCAATGTGATAAAAATCAAGATGATAACATTTTTCCCTCTACTTTCAAATACTGTTGGTAAAAAAATCTTAACTTCACTTATTTTTGAGATATCGGTAATAAACCTTTTTACCCGTGAATATATACTAAAATAATCTTTTTGATATTCGAATGACTAAATATGTAATCAGTTTTTCTCACGAGTAAAATTCTAAATAAATTCACGAGCACAAACTGTAACAAGTTTTAAAGATTTATCTTTATATGAGCGTTCATCTACTCATATAACGGATAATCGTCAAACAATAAATATCAATAATAACTCTATTCTTTACAAAATAGTTCTTATATTACCCATTAGTAATTTATGGTAAAAATTAAATAGTGACCAAAAAATTACTTCTATAAAGTCCAGTACGACTTGCAATGGCAAATCGAGCGACAAAAATTCAACAATATAATCTCTTTCTCTGCACTCCATACGATTGATACCTTCGACTTCTTGGGGATGCTCATTTAAATATTTTAAAATAACTTGCATACACAATGTACTACAACTAGGCCCCCTTTCGGCACCAATAGAAAAATTTTCAGCAAATATAGTTCTTCCTTCTTCGCTAGCTGAAAAAATAATAGATGGATTACTTAATTAATGGATAAAAAATAAAATTCGATGTGCTATGTAGAGTAGAACAAGGTCCAAGGAAGACATATCATTCATAACTATTGTTTGTTATATTTAATTTATTAATTAGTATAATGAAGCTCTGCCCGAAGTCAAGTTCTAGATCTTCAATAAACAGACAGAAACTTCAAACAAACTTAAAACTTTTTGTTAGTTCGAAAGGAGATTTTTCGTTACCATTCTTTACCGCAATTCTTAAAGCACTTTTTTAAATTGTAAACATTTTTGTCTGTATTCACAAGTAAAAATTTATTTCTACTGATACATTATGCCGGGTTGTTCGATAAAATTATAGGATAAAGCGGAGCACAAAGGTCCAATTTGACTTCAGTATTATACTGTCTAAAATTAAATGAACCACATGACAACACATAACATGTATCAAACAAACAACTATCAAACTATGTTCAGTAAAATTCCCAGGAAATATGTTTTCTTAATTATTTTTCTAAAATTGGTCATATGATCCTTAGCATGATAAAATTGGACAGAAGGCAAACAGATCCAATGTCTTATTTCTAATTTTAAAGGGATTTTACAAAATAATAGCTGTATTGTATATAACCTTGATCTGGTAAGAAATATTCATCAGCCATAAGCACAATAAAATTGGACAGCCAGAAGGCAAACAAATCCATTTTCTTATTTCTATTTGTAAAGGGATTTTACGAAATAATAGCTATATTGTATTAAACCTTGATCTGGTAAGACATATTTACCAGCCATAAGTATGATGAAATTGAACAGCCAGAAGGCAAACAGATCCAATGTCTTATTTATAACTTTAAAGAAATTTTACGAAATAATAGCTGTATTGTATATAACCTTGATCTGGTAAGAAATATTCATCAGCAAAGGTCGAATAAATCTCAATTTTATTTTATTTAAATTTCATTGCTTTTTTATTTATTATTTCTTATTATTTATACCTTGGCCAATACAAACGTTTAGTTGGTTTCTTTTACCCCACTCACATGTAAGCTTTTATAGAAGTTCCATTAAAAAATCGGTGAATTTAACTTAAAAATAACAATACATCTTACAAAACATTAAAATAACGAATTTCTAAAAATTATATTCAGGTATCATAAACTAAATACAAAGGCTCAAAACCAAAAAAAAACTACCAACGAAAAAAATACTTTTGGTATGAATATTGATACATTTCTGTTTATCTCCTGATGCTTGTTATCGTACGATTGAAGGTGATGACTGCTTATAAATCCTTTGTCCTCTACTTTAAAATAGTATCGCTTAAAATTCTATTCTTTACTTGTTTTTGAGATAATGATGGTGGACCTGTTTACCCGCTTTACCCTATATAAATTTGCCTTACAAAATTCAACAGGATGAATAATCTAAATAATACAAATACAGATAATTTATTAAAATTTTGTAAAATTATTTCTTACGTAATGCCAGTGTCAAATCAGACGGTGAATACACTTTCAGCACATTCGCTGGAATGGACGTGGGCACATGCATTTTGGATAATTTTATTTTCACAGAATACAATTGCAAAAATATATAAAATGCATTTGATTTTAAATTTGGACCTTTAAACTAAAATAAACATGTAAAACTAATTTTATAAAATTTAGACCTTACATGTGATTTTTGTTTTAAAAACAATCCGTAAAAAACGAAAAATTTGAAGGACACTAGATAAAATTTCAACATTAATTGTAATATATTTTAGTTTTAGTTTGTATTAATATTTATTTATTGGTACGTTATGGAAGTCGTATGAATCAGAACGTAAAATAAAAAATCTCGATGCAATATCAAGGATGATGTAAATAAAATTGCATATGTTTAGATTCTATTTGTCTAGACTTAAAATGTTACTATATTTGATTACAAACGTTTATTGTTCAGAAGAATAATCCATTTTTAATAAATTGATAGAGGAAATACAGACAAAATGGTATATATGGACAAAATCACTAAGTGGTCTTATTTAAAAATTGGCTAGCATAACATACAGAAAGCCATAATAACAATGATGTCAGATGTTGAGCGTCATTGTCACAGTCTTGCGGTAATAATTTCAAACGTATATCCCGTCTTAAAAAGTTTATTTTGGGGTTGTTTTTCTCATGTTTTTGGGCACCTATTTATTGATATTCATAGATATTTTAATAAAAATCAATTAACTTCTTAATGAAAAATAAATTAATTTATGAGTGATTAAAAGTATTCCGAGTGGATTTATTACACATAATTGAAAACGAACGAACACGATAACCGAATTTTCTAAAAGCAAATTTCCACAAATCAATAATTTTTATAATTAAACCCTCAGCATGTTTATTAAGACCAAATACTCTATCGTTATACCAAGAAAATCGACTAATTTTAATTTTAACAAACGTCAAAAAAACTACTCATTTTCTCAAACTTCGATGGATTTTTAAAATTAAACTACCTGTCGTAAGGCTGTAATATTTCAGTAAGTTCTATAAGACCATGATATATAACGCGAAAAAAGTTCCATAAAAATCGGCCTAAATTTTTTCTCAACAGTTAATTACAAGAAAACGGCTCGGTAGATTTCCATCTAAAACTAATCAGTATCAATCCAAACTGATATCTTTCGAACAGTTTTTGATGTTTTAAAATCTATTCGGTAGTATGAGCTTAAATGTGAACGAAAAGTGTAACACTTTTTTTCCAAATGACAAAAAAACGGCTCGGTCGATCGTTGCACAAAACTGACGAACGATAGTTCTCATCGAGATACATCAAATGGCTTTTAAATTTCTGAAATCGGTGCAGGCGTTTTTGAGCAATTGTCGAAGATTTCGTTTAATTTTGACAAATGCCAAAAAATCTTATATTTCAATTAATAACACAATTTTCTAATAATTATATCATTTTTATTTTTATTAACGTATAATCTGGTTTTAAATCGTTTATAATTAACTGTAATCTGATATATATATTTTACAACAAATTTTATGAATCAAACGCCGATTCTCGTACAAAAATTATCGTATTTTTACATTCGGCAATTAACGATCTATTTGTTGGAATAAACAATTTCTAGTAGTAAATTGCTTGGTGTTATTTTAAAAATTTATTGACTAGAAATACAACAATAATTCCACTTTGTGAAATGTGCGAATGAACGTGATAATTAATTTCAGTCTTATTACATAAACAAACACATTCAGTTATTCCCAAATTTAAGACTAATTTGCAGATTACATATCACTATATATCTAACATAAAATGTAACAAAATTTTATTACGCATTTAAATGCATATAATGCACAGCTACTCTTTAACATCGGCTCGTTAAAATATTTTATATTATTAACACCTACGAAACATATTTTGGTAAGCTAAAATTCAAGTTATTAATAACATATAAACACTTGGGAACTAAAAATCTTAGTTTCTAATAAAACCAAACAGACAAGGATAAATATTTCGTATCTTGCAAATATGAGGTATGTGCTTTTCTTATTACTATTTACGCACTACATTTTCGACACCAAATTATTACTGTTGTAGTAAATTTTTTGGGACACATTCATAAATTTACATACGTCTGTTAATTATACAATATAGAATCCAACAAAATATTGACAAAACTTTTGATATACCACATTCTCTACAAAATTAGCGATAAGTATAATAATAAAACTTAACAAATACATATAGTAAACATTATTGAGATATCTCTTCAAATACATCATGTAAAAAATTAAGACTAGGCAGAATAGAAAGTTCTGAACATTTTTAGGTAATTCACAATGCAATCCGTAAGATTATCGGATTTAGATTGCATTGCACAAATTGTATGATCGCATCATATTATTAACGCCAAGGTTATTAAATTCTTGACTTTAAATTACGTCATTATGTTATCGTTAAATAATTGAAATAAATTTTTACCTATTGGGTTGGAATATGGAATACAGTATCCTGACTACCCTGATTGACACACAGAATCCCCAAGCAACTAATTTGATGCTCTCTCCATATATTTGTTTAAAAACATCCTGCTTAGCAATTTTTCAAACTAACTTTCATCCTAATAATATATAAAAATAAATGAAAATGAAGAAAATATACGTATTTCTGCCATATTGCTATATTCCTCTAATATATATTATTTATAACCATTTATGGCAAATACTCAGTTGCGATTGATTGAAACTTTTAATAAACAGCATTCAAACCAATAAAGTAGAACTCATTAAAATGTTCTTGCAAAATTCGATATTTAATATTTGGAGATAAAAATTATAACTAAATTATAATCACAACCTATGGTTTTTTCCTCGAAATAGGATGTCTGATTCACATCCCAGAGATTCTCAGATCGAGTCCTGGCACTGTCATAGAATCTGAATGGTTGAGTCAAAATTAAATAGAATTTGAATTGTTAAGTTCTAATGAATAGAATTAGCAGTAAGATGAGAAGCAAAAATTAGAGAATTAGAAGATAAGACTTTAAAGAAAGGAAGAAATAAGAAACCTGTAATATAAATAAATAATTCATGAATCAGAATTGCGAAATGCCTCTGTGACTAGATATAATAAAATGTTTTAAATAAATATTTGATGACTTTTTTGAGTCTATATAATATTCAAAATTATTCTAAATAAGCGCGTCCTCCAACATACCATTATCTTAACCTAATGTAAAACAAATATATAAGGGCCGATAGAAATAATGGATGGATTTTCAAGAACTATAAATATTAATGATTGCAATAACCAAAATGTTGTGAATCGCTAAATGATTGCAATATATAAAAGTTTATATATGAAATATATAATATGTAGTTTATTTGTGAAAAATAATATAATATCTTCCATATGGTTGTCCTTTGTTTACGATATACAGGCTCAAGACGGTATTCTAGTGTAAAAGTTAAAAATAATAGTTTTTTGCGTTTTTTCCACATTTTCAAAGATTAACTATTCAAGAATATGTGTACGAGAGAAATTTTAAAAATTTAGATTATTTGCAGAGATACAGCTGTTTTATCAGAATAATCCTATTCTGTTTCCTTTCTTTTACAAAACCTTAAACGCGTTTTTCAAATCTGACTTTTTTAATATCATGTCCACAATTTTTCGAGTTCTACTGGGCCGATTTACTTGAAATTTTCAGAGAATCTTCTTTATAGACTTTTCTCAGGTATATACTAGCCTCATCCCGAAATTTTAATTTTTACTATTTTCAAAAAGTTTGAGTGATAAAAAGTTCGAGAATTTTTTTGTCTTTTTTTCAAACAGTCGCCATTTTGTCAAACAGTTTCTTTTAACTTAACCCTTTCCACTTGGAAATTGCGAGATTTATATGTATTTTGTATTGGAAAGGGATAATCCTAGTATATGCCAATGCGACATCATTCTAGATTAATAATTTTGTTATTTTTTCAATTCGGATTACTAGAGGGTTGCAATAGTGGACACGGTCAGGTGCCAATATTTTGTGATCAACAACAGCTAATTTTTTAAATTATTCTTTTTTTTTTACTTTTTTGCTGTACTCTGGTAACGTTAATAAACAAATTATAAAACAATAATAATAAATAGATTTATTGCCTTTTTTAAAAATGACCTAAAATTCATGCCTCTACACTAGAATACTCCCTTAAGCAAGCGACCAGTGAAGTTTTTCATATTACGTGTTGTCATTTCAGGTGGTACCTTTGCAACTTCTCCTCTGATTGCTTTTTGTGAATGAATGACCCATAGAAAAAAATCGAATGGTCTTACATCGTGCGAGAGCTCCTGCCGGAAAACATCTGATTCAACTTGATTAGTGCAAAGTGGCCCTCGCCTTGTTGAAACCATATCGTATCATTGGGTTGCTCCAATTTAGGATGCACTAACAATAAGATCTATAACATGTGAACATAACGAGCGGATGTCACAGCATCAGCGGTAGTATTCTCTTCAAAGAAGTTTGGCTTCCATACTCAAAAATGTCAATCTTCAAGGAATGACCTGACACGCATTACCACGTCGTTTAAAATAATAGTTACTCAAACTGTATTAATTAGTGTACTCACAAAACCCCAATACATTTTACCCTCACCCATATAAAAACAATGGTCGTCGGAAATCCATCCACTATTTCTGCCGGACCCTATATTTAAAGGTAAACAAAAATATTTAAGCGTCAGCGAACATAACAGTATGATAACGCGATCATTCATTTTATCTTGTAGAAAACGCTCAAAACTTTTTACATGCCCCAGTATAAATTACCTAACACTTAATTTAATCAATATTTTTCAAAACTGTAATTATGTTATATTTTTTCAAAAATACTTTATTGCTTGGTAGTCTTTCGAAATTCACTTTTTATGAAACACGTTGATGATCCAATGACTTCGACACTCGAGTATTTATAGTTCAAGTTCTGAATTATTTGGTGATGTGTATATATATGTATATATGTATATATATATATATATATATTTTTTTTTTTAGACGATCACACTGGCGTCGTCTTCCTCCCCAGAGCATCCAGGTCGAAGGTGACGTAGCCGTGCTTCGCTCCTGGTGAATAGAAGTCCTCTTCAGTGTCGTAACCCGGAGACGGCGGTGAAATATTGAAAAATGGAGTGTTTGTCGAGGCATCCCGGGGCAGTGATTGAGTTCGCGCCAATAGAGATCTTTAACAATAAAATCATCAATATTATGACACTTAAGTAATACGTTACATGAGTCACAAATTCAGCTAAAAGGGTAACAACTTGCTCTTATATGAAAACCACACAAAATAATATTATGATTACATATGAATGATGACAAATCAACACAAGATGTTCTACAGCATTCTATAAGATTAACCATTACTAAAAATTATAAACAAATTACCAATCACTTACCATACGACACACAGACATTTTCAAATAGGTACTTCTAACTTTTAAACGAAAATATTATCTAATTTAATCCTTTCGTTACAAGCGACGGCTACAGGCAACAATCGTGTGCTCGAGTGTCTCCTATAGACGACATTCAGTGTGTCAACCCTTATTTAAATATTTATCGCTCTTAGTTAAATTATTTAGATTTCTATTCGCTACTATGATTGTTAGTTATTAAAAAATGCAATTTTATTTTTTTTCTGACGAGGATTGGAAATCTGTTGTTGTGGTCCGTTTAGTAGCGCTTCTGGGTTCGCTCGTACAGCAGTGTTTCTCCCGCCAAAAACACTCCAGTAAGGAAAGGGTTAAATTAAAATAATATTCCACTCCATGGGACCAAATCTGCCGCATAACAGACAAATGTTATGGCAAGGCCATGTTACGCTCCAACTTCCATACATTATGCTACTGACTGAATGCTGTCAAAATGTCATGTATTTGCTGTGCATTCAGGCGTTTTACACATAAACTGCAACGTCACTCGTATGTTATGAACCTGAGTCAGGAAGACCCTCTTATCTAAGATCGTTTTTAGACATTTGTGCGGTTTATAGGTTAGGTTTTCTATTTGACAACCTGAGAAAAACGCCCGACTGCAAAGCAACCACATGTTTTTTTCAATATTTAAAACAAATTTGTATAAAAAGTTCTTCATAACATAGCCTTGCCATAATATTGGTCTGTTATGCCGCAGATTCAATCCCTATATTTCAAAATTAGGCGTCAAAGTGTTTTGAAATATGGTGACCATATGTCCCGGAATTATCGGGACAATCTTGGATTATCTCATTGCATCCCGGCTTATCCTAGAACAAATGTTTGTCTCTTAATGTCCCAAATTTTGAAATAAGGTTCTTATTTTCATTATTCATAATACATTTCAACCAATTTGAAACTTTGAACCAAAAAAATAGTTTATATTATAATACGTTTCATGAAATAGACACACAAAATACAGTAAAAGTGATATTACTTACTAAAGGTAATTGCGAAAAATTAGAATAATACAGAAAAATGCTCAGAATTTTATGCACCGCATAGAAGCGAAAAAAAACTTAAAAAACTCAGAAAAAAAAGTTGTACTAATAAAACTGTTTGAGAAATATTTATTTATTGAAACAACTATTTATTATATCCCTATGATCACTTTATTTGAAAATTTATCATGTTGCTGTTTGCCAAAAAATTTAACGGCGAATAATATTACTAGTAAGATTTGAAAAACGTATTGTCCCTCGGTTCATCTTTCTATAGAAATTCGGTGTTTTGCAACATTTTTGGAATTGTTCATAGGTATAAAAATCGTTGTGTTTTAACGTCTATATTCAAGTGAATTTAATGATCGATTAGCAAAATTGCAATCTAATAGCATGCATGCATTAATAAAAATTATGGGACCGATTCTCCCAGACCAATGTTATGAAGAACTTTCAACACAAATTCTTTCTAAATATTGACAAAAACCACGTGATTGCTGTGCAGTCAGGCAATTTTCTTAGGTGTCAGATAGGAAATATAACCTAGAAACCACACAAATGTCAAAAAACCAATCTTAGATAACAGGGTCTTTTTGACCCAGCTTCGTAACATACGAGTGACGTTGCAGTTTATGTGTAGCTGAATGCACAGCAAATACATGACTTTTGACAGTATTAAGTATGATTCAGTAGCATAATGTATTGAAGTTGGGGCGTAACATGGCCTTGCCATAACAATTGTTATGCGGCAGAATAAATAACACAGGTCCGTAGAATGAAAAAAGTTGTTTGTATTGGGTGTGCCTCATATGTTTTCCAATGTAGATTTCATCGTTAAACACGAATGTAAAATAAAAATTAGGGGTTAAATGGCAAAATATTGATTTTTTCCTTTAAAAATGACAAAATTTCCGATCTAGTAATTCTCCTGCATAATAATCCAAATCTTCTAATTTCTGTCGTTTTCTGGCATTTTTTACCTTAAATGACTATTAAGTTTCAATAAAATGATCTATTGAGTTTTTTTGTATAATTCAGCTGTAATTTTCAAACATGTTTCCTTCCCATTTTTCCTGGGTAATCTACAACCATGTTTGCAATTTGAATACAGTAGAACCTCGATTATCCGGACTTCGGTTATACGAATTTGCGATTATCCGGACTTCGGTTATACGAATTTGCGATTATCCGGACTACCAACCGCGACAGAGTTATATGGGTCATTTTTTTACAAACCGAACACCAATTAACCTTGACATTTTAGAATTGTCTAAAAATTTGTTTACGGATACTATTCATAAAATCATTTGACACGTACATATTTCAGGATTTTGCTTTAAAAAGTTTTTTAAAGAAAATATTTACGATTGAAATTTGGATAATTTGCTCAATTTTGATGGTCTTCCTCTGCATTAATCTTAATATCTCCAGTTGTGGTGGATAGATTTCAACCGTAAATATTTTCTTTAAAAAAAATTTTAAAGCAAAATCCTGAAATACTTGGCAAATGATTTTATGAATAGTATCTGTGAACAAATTTTCAGACAATTCTAAAATGTCATATATTTTTCTGCCCAAAATCCGTACGATTTGTAAAAGAATGACCCATATGTATGTACATACTTACAATTCGAATTTTTGCTTGATTTATGCTGCAGTTTAGTATATGTATGTAATATAATCTGAGAAAATATATATGTACATATATAAGGAAATGTTAATTTCTTATTAAACATTGATTTTCGTTGATATCTATCATCATAGAAGCATTCATCACTCGACAGAGTAGCTAATGCTCAGTTCCAGCCATAGTTGATTTTAAGATTATTATTTCAATGTTTTATAATTTTATTTTGTTATTATTCTGTTTATTATTTACATTTATATTTTTGTATTTAGGTTTAAGTTTTTTTTTGTTTTATATATACTCAACAATTTTGTATTATAAAACTTGAATAAAGTTTTGATTGACAAAAAAAAAATAAATGTATGTATTTGTTATTTTTGGTAAATACACATCATTATTCTTCATACATTGGATCATCCGGATTTACGGTTATCCGAATGTTTATCGACAACAATTAGTACGGTTAATCGAGGTTCGACTGCTTGTATTTCTACTCTGAAAATGTGTCGGCAAAAACTTAATAATACACAATAGTCATTTAAGGTAGAAAGAGCTAGAAAACGACAAAAAATATAAGATTTTAAGTATCAAACAGAGAATTCCTATATCGAAGATTTTGTCTTTTTTTTTCATTTTTTGCCATTTGACCCCCAATTTTGACTTTAGATTCGTGTTCAGTGGTAAAAAATACATTGTAAAACATATGTCGTACACCCAATACTGACAACTTTTTCTATTTTGTAGACTTGCCTTATTTAGATAATCATGGTCAGTGTTTTATCATACTTGTTTAGCCATACGTTTATGACTGGTAACAATTTTTTTTTATCATCTCCAAGGGTAAATCAACAACAAAGCATGAAATTTTCACTATCAGGCTTTCGGCCGTAAATTGTTGTGTGTGACGTCGACTTAAGATAACATTTAAATCTGTATTCATGAGGAGGATGTAATTTTATTCACCGGGCGCTTCCGTAGAACAGTGGCGGCGGCGGCGGACGGCACAGCGTCCCTAGGTCGTGCAGTGACGTAGACATATGATTCGCGTGCGATGGCAAACTTCTTCGCGCTGCGTAGTGATGGGGGTCCTGGTGAATCGAACATCCGCTACCAGTGAACTCGGAATGGGGCTCGAAGATATATCGGCGAACTTGGTACGCCACTGGAGGAGGAGGAGGCGGCAACGGCGGCGACGGAGGAGGCAGAGAGATCTGTTTCAGTAATTCAATATTAAAGTTCTCAATTAGTATCCACTTATATATTAAATGAATTAATAAATTAAAACAGAGATGAGAAGTGAAACAAATTGAATGGTTTGTATCAAGGCACTGGCGAAGCAAAGTGATACAGTTGATAAGCATACTTCGCTTTTGATTACATTAACAGTAGATACTTTTTTTATTTTTATTCTGTTAGGCAACGTTAAAGAATTAATTAATATAATAAAAATATATCTGCTTGTTAATTTTTTTTTTAATTATTTGCACTATAGCAAAAATGAATTGCTTAATATAACTACATCTATCCCCCGTTTTACACGGAAGATACGTTCCAGAAAAAATCGTGTAACTCAACAAATTCACTTTTATGTGGAAAAACCGTGCTGAACGAAAATCACTAAAAAAGCTCTTTTAGTCAGTTTTTAATATGATGAATAACAAATACATTGAACAAAAAATAAATATTAATATATTTAATACCAAACTTAATAAATAAGTTATAAAAAAATTAATTTATTTCAATAATAAAATAAAAGTAAAAAACTATTTTAAATATTGCATTTTCTTTATAGATAAAATTTAAAATTGGTTTGTACAGATATAATCTTTCTTTTTCTCTCTAGTTTTTTATTTTCATTCTTTGCCATTGTCATATTTTGTTTTATAAAATAAACATTTTGTAAATAATGATTCTGTTATTTATCCACCTTGAATAAATTTACGCTATCAACTGTATATAAACACAACGATGATGCGTTTTGTTTTGATATTTTAAACAAACTAGCTTATACACACATAAAATTTAGTTTTGATAATAAAAGGGGCAGTTTCCATCTTAATGTATAGATTTTCATCATAGGCATAGTCTACTAAGAATTCGTAACTGTAACACACAATTTGTAGTATTGCTTTTGACAGTAAACAATGAAAATGTTATTGTAGATATAAGCAAATTATAGTTTAGCCTTTATAATTTCATGTAAATGCAAAATTAATAAATTTTGCTGATTTTTTTTATCAAAATAGATGTAATGCAATATTATATATATATTAATAATAATTGCGAACAAGATAAAAATAGTGAAAATCATTAAGATAATTTTTATCATTCAAATCAAGCCCTTAGCGACCTGATTCAAATCACATTCTACTTGATTCGAATCAACTCGTATCAAGAAATATTTACTATGACCCAACAAGTATGAACATAATAAATATAAAAAAAATAATTTTAATAAATATAAATATAAAAATTAAAAAAATGAATTAAATCATGCGAGCTACCCGAATTCAACCGATTCATTCGAGTTACCTGCATGAATCGAATTGAATCGAATATTATATTTTTCTGATAGTAAATTAACTTTGTCGAGTGTATATGGGTTAATCTCAGCTATTTTTACCATAAATTTCAATTACATATGGTAAATAAATACATCGACTGTTTTATTTGTCTTATTGTTGGCTTTTATTTGGCCATATAAAGACTTCATTCAAGTTGATTCGAATCAGGTTTTTTTTCTGATTCGATTTATTTTAATCGACACATCACTAGAAATAATAAAATTTGTAAACTTTTTATTTGTATTACAGAAATTGTAATAATATATTTATCACAGAGTTGGGTTACCCGTTTGGTTTGTATTCTATAAAGATCTAACATTTTAAGAATCTATTCAAGCGTTTATGATAAAACGTGGAAGTTTCAGAGTTAATTAACGTAAAGCTTCAAATTTACTTGAAAAATTGAGTTACCAATTGAAGATTAAATTATAACAACATATTAAAAATACATTATTCTATTGATCAATAAATGATTTCAGTAAGACAATATATCACTAAAACAATTTCAGATTTATGTATGTATCTTACATATCTTCCAAATGTGAAATTTTGCGGCAAATTACCTCCTTTGGATCGTTTCATTGCAAATGAGGACATTAAAAAAGAAAGTCACCAAAGAAACAAAATTGATATTTCTGCGCGTTTTCTTTGTTCCATAAAGTCGTTTGAAATCATATAAATACAAGCAATTAGTTACATGAAGTTATTCAATCGACATTTCATGCTATTTATTTTCTAGTAAGAATTATGCTTTGATATTTCATTCAATAAACAACATGATGTACTTCAATGTTTCGCTTTAAGTGAATTGAAATAAGTTGAGTAAAAAACTAAAAAATATCATTTTCTCGCTACAAATAAAATAATCATTCCTTACCGGTGGAGGGTGCTTCTTGCAGGGATACCTCAGGGCGTGTTCTATCAGCAAATAATCCACATCAGACACTTGGTCGTCATCACTTGTATTGTCATGACTTATCTTAGTTTTGCTCTCAGAATATTTATCCGTTGGCGAACTATTGAAGAAACAAGGTGTCACTTCCCCAACGTGACGATTTGTGTATAAAAATACGGCAGCTGTTCCTTGGAGGACAAATTAAAGATTATAAAAAATCATTATTATATGGGTATATAATTATTAATAACATATAGTGATAGAAAAAGTGTTAGATAGAATATCTAGGACAAAGTAACAACGGTCTGGAATCTGAAATTTGTTCATCGCTAATGAGAAATTCTGGTAATATTGATTTTTTTAATAACGTTATTTTAAAATCTGTTCTATATAAAAAAAGCATTGAGCAGATAATAATATTAGTATATACATGAATATCTTATACCTCTTGGCGCTATTATCATAAATAAAAAAACTAATCAAAAATTATCATGGATGTATAATTTGGCACGAGTGACGAAATCATATTAAAAAAAGCGTCGTGATCATAAAAAAAAGCGTCGTGATTAGGATGAACATATTAAGCAAAAAATATCTGAGTAGAAAAATAAAAAAATCGAATATTGAAATTTATTGTGGTATCCCTTAAACTCCTACCTCTTATTGCAGAAATCAAATATTCGAATTTGGTAAATATTCTAAGATTACAATAATTACAGTAGTCAAGATTTTAGTTGTTAGATATCGAAATATTTCTATAATTTTACATATCCATCATATACATAAAGAAGTTGCTTGTTCATTATTAGAATATAAACTGCGTATATGATTTTATGAATGATGAGTAGCTCTTTTAAAAATTTTAATTTGTGCTACCGGAAGTTCCAGCAATTTGCCTTAAGATACGATGCCATGCACCACTAGTTTTCTGATATGATTGTGCGCAGGGCGATAATGACATCACCAGATGAAAGAGCGTTGCCGAGAACCATAGAATACTCTCGATTGCTACGTGAGCTCACCATAAATCTTATATGTACATTGTAATATAAGGTCTATGAAGCTCACCCGGTAACGTCACAATCGTCTTCTATCATTTGACACTTTTTAACATGGAAAACATAAGGACTAGTAGTCCATGTCTTACAAGGATATGATTTTTTTCGGTAAATATATACGTGCGCCACGCATTAAATATTTTATGCTTTTTACTATATCTTTAAATAAACTCTTCAATTCAATCTTTTTTTACTATTTACACTATACATTTTTATTAATATTGTGCTGTCCTTGAATTTATTGATTACGATTTTTATATTATTTTTGCCACAAATTTAATATTAACAAGATTCACAGTAAATATTTGTGCCAAAAAATTAAAACAAATGTACATATTTTAATAAATTTATTTTCATAAGAGAGAACATCTTTTCAATATTTTTATAACAAGTGAAGAGAACTATTCAAAACTATTACAATTAAAAAGTACAACGGTTAAGTCTACTTCACATATCTTCTAGTATAATTAGTGCTGCTTCGAAAGACTTATCATCACCATGCTGGTTATGAAAAGCGATTGAATCTTGGTCGGTTCTTCCCTTGCAGATAATATTTGGATATTTCATAAGGTAAGGCATAGGATTTCTGACTGTTTAAGAAAGTATGACTTGTCCAATGCCATTACCTGAATTTACTCCATGGTAGGAAGCAAAATCCACCGATTTCAGGTTAAATGTAAAAGTCAAGCCTCTTCGTTTTTACGAGTGTGGTTAGATGGAATTTGACGTTCCGATCGATGAGCCTTCATGTAGGTGAGCCTTTCGCGCGTTGTTTTCATCCGATTAGGGACTGCGATGAGGTGAGCAACCAAGGTGGGGATCTGTGGCTGCTGCAGCATCGCTAATTCAATGAAGGACGACGATTACCTTCTTCAAGTCGTCCAAAAAATTTATTTAAATTTGGCTTGGAAGTCCATCAACATACTGTCCACATCATAGATTAAAGTTAGAACACTTTAATTAACACCGAGTGCTTATTAAATTGTAGCAATGTTCTAATAACTTTAAATTTCTAACTTCAAAAGCAGCGATTATTATTGTTTTAAAAAACTGGTTTAAAATATAAATTTTTAAAAACATGTACAAAATATTGACGCAGTGTTATTGACTTTTTTTTGTTTTTGATTATGTATTTTTTCTGGCAACTACGCTAGTAAAAAATATTATACGTGCGTCATATATTATAATACATATGTATAAGATCTATGTCGTCATAATAACCGGCATTTTAACGTTTAAAGATTTATTAAATTTTTATACTTTTATCATATCTTTATATGAACTCTTCAATATTTATTTATTTTTAGGCAAGCCGAAATCAATAATTATAAAGAATATTTCAGGCTCTTAGAAGATGAAAAAAAGCAAAACACAAAATTTTGTGTATTAAAAAGTTGCTTGCAACCGATGAGCTGAGATGATTAATAATCTATTAGTATCCAAAATGTTTTTTTATATTTTGATATCAAACATTATTATGAAAAGAATTTTAAACCGGGTCGAACTCTGGTTTTGACCAAAAATGAACCAAAAAAACCTGGACCAAAATGAACTAAAATCACTAATAACTAAGGCAAATTGCCTGAACTTACACGCGAGCAATATTCGAGGAATATTAAATGCTTTCAAATTTAATATTAGAAATAGTGAATATTTAATTATTTTGTTGACAAAATATAAGAGCTTGTAAATGGGACGACATAAAAATTAAATAAACAAAAATTAATCAAGCGAGATTAGAATGAATACCCTTATCTCATATTTCTAAAGAATTATATAAACTGTGCAATTTAAAATTATTTATTTCAAGTATATAAGTGAGCTTTAGAATTTAACCTTAAAATACAATTAAAATCCGTATCATTTTCATCCGAAACATTTATTTGTCTGCCCCAAAAACTAATCGTTTCTTCACACTGTCAACACGCACGCCAAATGTTTTTTGAATTGAATAATTCAAATCGGATGCTTCGTTCACTCAAGAACTGCCCTTTTTTGAGTGAACCTATCGGCCTATCTTTGCTAAAAACTAATCAATGTGTCTCCACATCATTACAAATTTAATGTTTTTGTATAATTGAAATCGTATACTCTGTTCTATCAAAAACTTAATTTCTATTTAGTGCATTCTTTGCTCCGTATTTGGGAAACGTCTCCCCATCAGTAGGAGTCGAATAATTCAAATCGGTGGTTCCGTGCGCCCAAAATCGTGAACAAATAATTGTATCCACACAAAACACACTTTCACACATATACAAACACATATCAATCCAAAACAAAACACACTTTTACACATATCAATCCATTTTTTCTAAAGCATGCAAAAATGTTCAGAAACCTCTAAACTGAAAAAACATGCAAAAAAATTTCATTCTAGATTTTTGGACTATCCTATAGCTTATCCTATGGTAAGTAGAAAAAGCATTTTATTATCTTATAATGTACATACGCGTATGTTTTTACTAACTTAACAATTACTTACTAAAATAACAATTGCTAATTGCACTAGTTTATAACATTTTATCAAAATTATTTTTTATTGAGAATAATAAATTGTGTTGATATAAACCATCAAATAAACAAAAAACTGTGACATAAATAACATATCGCAATAATTATATTTTTTTTGAAGCAAGTTGTTAAAAATGAATAAATTTGTAATAACATTTACATCCCATATCCTTTTATAATTTATAACAAACAAAAATTGATGTATATGTGTTATTTAGGTATACTATAAATGTGTGCATGGAATGGATTTCCCACGTTTTCGAATTGCAGAACGGATGTCTATGTTCATGTTTTGGTGTGAGGCATTATTGTATAAGTGCCTTAAGGCAATTTGCTGGAGCTACCCGTACTACAAACAAATATCATATGAATAAAATTAGCACATTTTAGCCGGACGGCATATTGGACCTACTGACCCTTTGTAGCCATATTAGTACGCCCGTTCGATATATAAATTCAAATGGATCAGTGTTCGAAGTATTACTCCCAATAACGCATATTTATTATGATATAACATTTTAATAAGTTTATATATTATTAAGAGTATTAATTTGTCACGGGCAACATGATATCAAGCAGTAGTGATAGTGATATCCATTTTCATTTAAAAATATAGATTCGACATTTGTTTCCAAATGAAAATAGCCCTTCCCATGCCTTGCTGCATCTAATTAAAAGATATAGGGTTACAATTAAATTAATTCTAATAACACAAATTTATCATTTAAACAAAGTTGAGGTGCCATCTAAATACATTGTAGAAGAAGAAGTTCGAGCTCAATAGCTAGTAGAAGAGATGTTCTGATTGTTGTTAAAAAGAAAAATAAAATAAGTCATTTTATAAATTATTTAAACAATATTTTTCATTCTGAGACACTTCTCTTAAATGATTTTAAACTCCAAGAATGTTACTGAAACACAATGTATATAAGGGTTTTAATAAGTTTACCTCATGGAATTTTTATTTTTGTCAAAAAGAAACTGTTTTTTCTAATTTGATGTTTACTCATAGTTTTAAGTCATTCCGAGCAATTGGAAACAAAAATTGGTAAAAAATAAACAAATTGGCAAAAATCCAAACTTTATTTTTTGATCCCGATAAGACGTACATTGTGACTTACGGTTACAAGTTTGACATAATTGTGTTTTGCAGTTATTAGCTAAATTTTCAAAACTTTTAAAAATTCAAAAGTATTCACGAGATACTATAGTTGGAGAAAGTGTTGCTTATTGCCTTTGGTAATTTTTTTCTGAGCAGTTTCTCCAAAATTCACAGATGAAGTGAATTGTCACTTACACCTTAGGGGGCCCCATTAATCACGTGACTACTTTTTCAAGATTTTTGAACTACTTCGCCAACTTGGAGATACGTGGTGATATTTTAAATTAACAGCCCCTCCCCCACCAAATATTTTTAGTACCTAGAAAAAATCGTAAAATTTTTGCAAATATTTTGAAAAATTCGGGATTTTTTTAAAATTTAGATATAAAATAGATACCTTGTGATATTTCGTAAATTTTTGTCAAACCCCTCTGAAAAGGGGGATTTTAAGCCTCATGTGATTAATGAACGTCTCCTTCTGTAGTTTTAATTTTAGTTTGAAATTTGCTGACATTATATATTAGGATGGAAACCAAAATGGGATGAGTCCAGAATCCAAATAAAATACACCATAAAAAAATAATAATAATGACAAATATTACGGTAATAATTAATTACCAAACTAAATAAAATATCACTTACTTTTTAAAGATCTCAATAATATTCATATATTTGTGAAAATATTCTTCCAAAAAATTTCAACATTTCTACGCCAATGATCATCAGTGCTTGTATCGAGATATAAGATATAATTCCAACCGAAATATATAGTTTTATTAACTTGGCACAAATGCAATCCTGGACATTCTGTTCTAATTGAAAATAAAACTCGGACTATAGAATCTGTCCAACCACTGTGACAAACAAGTAATAATAGTATTCTATAAAACCAGAATTATTTTTACCACCCCTTCGCAGTTCAGAAAAAGTACATTTTAGAAGAAATACATCTTGGCCACATGCAAACCACAATTTTAGATTACGGATATAATAGAGATAATATGATAGAAAATTGATATGTATATACCTGCCATTTCAGCGCATATAAATCCGAAAACGTAAAGTAAAAATCCAGGCCCGTATCGAAACGTAAACAGAGGCGGCTGAAGGGGCGATCGAGGCCTCAGCTTTCCTCCGACTTCTGCTTTGAATATAGATATGTACACTATAAGTGCTATCAGCATCAACAAACCTGAATTATAAAAAAATAAATCAATATTTATTAAATTACAATGTACAATAGTAAGTAGATTTAAAAATATAAATGATCATGAGACTATGAATGTTAGCCAATCAGTTATTTATTTAACATCTCTTTTGCAAAATACCACAATAAACATTCCTTACCAAAAATTAAATTTTTTAAAGATTCAATTTTTAAAAATTTATTACATTTTTTTTAGAACTTTGAAAAAAAAATAGATTTTTGAGAATTTTCATTTTTTTTTTTAAAAAAAAATGACCTTTTTGAAGAATTTGATTTTTTTTATACTTTGAGTAATTTAAGAATATCATAGTTTTTTTGAAGAGGTTAATCAATCAATCAGTATTGAATAAATATAAAAAATAATATTTTTAGAAGTTAGTATAACAGAAAGCAAATATCAATGATATGCCTTGATTTTTTTATTTACAGTAATCTATAATATATTATTTTAAAGCATATGTATGTAGAATATAATATTCATAGATAATATTTCAAAATAAAATTGAGAAGAAAACGTTTATGAGTGTAGATTGATCTAATCATTTTTTTTGTATTAAAATATGATAATTATTTTTTGGTTATCATCAAAGAACGGCAATTTACATAATTTTGAACTTCTTTGAAAAATATGAGCCAAAAATCGAATTGATTAGTTTTGTATGAAGGTTTGTCGCTATAAAAAAAACGTTTGTCGCTATAAAAAAAAAACAAAGATATAATCTGTCTGATATTAAAAGTTCAAACTCCAATAATTATATTTTAATTTTGGGGATCAAAGGTTATTGATTGACTACTCTATTTGCAACCATTGACAAGTTTTTTTAGTGATTTTGAAAATTTGTAACCATTCGAAAAATTCAATTTTCGCTAGTGAATTGAATGGTTGGAAAATGTTTTTTATCAAATTATAATATATAATTTTATGTTAAACGCATTACTCTGACTACGGCACAGTTGTTAAAATGAACAAGCAAGCAAGTATATAAGTAATATTTAACTTAATTTGAATATCCATTGATACGCTTATTATTGTAAAATCGACTTTATATATGGAAATCAAAAAAAAAAAAACTTAGAATATTATTTCATTTTTGTATCTATGGTTCCCAATTGTGGATATAATTTGAAATTTTCTGAAGACCTCAGTAGTAGGTAAAAGTAAAATGAGTTGGATCATCAAAGAACGGCTAAAGTTTACTGGCTAGGGGAGACTGGGTACGATAGTAATACTTTTTTTTGATCAGCAATGATTTTGTTGATTCACTAGTTACATTGGTAAAAAGTAAATTAAATGGTAATTTGAACATTTGCCTACGTGAAAATACTGAAATACTGTCCTTAAATACATGGATTTGTCTCTTGCATTCGCAGAAAAGAGCGAGTGTCATAACCGTCCACACCCGAGGGACCGATGATTTTTATTGTCGTTAATAACAATAATATCTAACACAACACAATATAAACATTTATATAATGCCCATGAATAAAATGTAACAATATATAACAAAACATATTTTTTTGCTGCAACAAAACTAAATAAAATCAACAAGAAATCTTTGTGACATCTTTTTTTTCTTGTATTGAATTTTCCATTTTCTTTCTATTTCGCATTTTGTCTTAGTTAAGTTATATTTTTTCATCTGTTTAATCTTCACCCGAAAAGGACAAGAAATACATGTCACAACCGAACTCACAAAATTTGTCATAACCTACGCAACACACACTTTTGAAAACAAATCATCATTATGACTGCGCTAAATTATATAAGCAAAAACTAATTGCTGGTACTACTGGCTACTAATGTTCAACTTATAGCAAATTAAAAAAAGAAAGTGATTTATCTGTATACAATTAACAGTTATAATTACTTTTTAAAAGCAATGCGGTCTACGGACCCTATCTCAAAATCAGTATAGTTTAGCTGTTATGACGACTGTCACTACCGTACCCTGTCACAACCATACCCAGTTTCCCTTAATATAACAAATATTTCTTTTTGAGTATATGATCAAATCAAAGCCTTTTATAAAAAGATTTTTCTAATATAAAACCAAACCAAATCAATAATTACATCGTCCGTCATGTACGAGTATTAGATATTCCGACCGTTGTTTATTAAATTTATTCTTATCATAGAGAATTCCGCATAGGTTGGAAAATTAGAGCACGTAGAGCGCCCGACGTTTAATAGGGACTTACAAATTGAATTAAAATAATTTATTAAGTCTTCCAAGTAGCGGTAAAATATTCATGAAATAGTTCATATTAACGAGCAAACAAGCCGGGATAACTGCTCCAGCAACTGGATTCAACGACGTTTTCACTATCTATTCGCAGAAGACATTTAAATACAAAACTAATTTAAATGGCGACAAACAAAGCGCATAAGACGAAGCAGTTTAACTCTATTATGCCGTTGCATGATCGCGTACGGTTTGACTCGGAATAAAAATAAACTGCGGTTGACGCTTTGCTGTCGAGCAGCAAGTATAAAATTCAATGATAGACGAGACGAATACACTCATTACTCTATTATGGATTCATATGACGTTGTTGCACATACACACAGACAAACATACACACAGACACACATACACACAGACACATACACACCCAACATACATACAGAAATACATACATACATATATATATATATATATATGTGTTGTTCTTTGTGTTATTTTTTTAAAATTTATTTGTATGCACTGAAGATGGGTCAAATCTGGACCCGAAACGTATGTTCTCTTAATTAAAACATTTTGCATTGAAACTGTTTTTTTTAATTATTGGATGGATGCCCAAGTAACAATTTTTATCATATTATTTCACCATCTGAAGAAAAACCTCTCTCTTTATACATATATATATATATATATATATATATATATATATATATATATAGTGTAGACTCTTTTGATGTTGACATATGTATTAACAAAGTCTAGTAATCGGGCATAGCATCAATAAAAACATTAATTTCTTTCCAAAAATTTATTTTACATCTATATCGTCTATAATCCTAGCTTTCATTCAGTGAAATTACAGAAAATTTAATAATTTTGAAAAATTAAAAAAAATGATTTCTTACAAAAATTAGAGAATATTTCGACAATTACAAAAAAATCGTTTTTTTTTAAATTACAAAAAATATCAAACTTCTAAAAAAATTTAAAAATTTTGAAAAAATTTATAAATTATCAAAAATATCTAAATTATCAAAAAAAATGGACTCTTGTAAACGTACACATAAGTTGTTCATAAAATATGCTCGTCGCCCAATTTAAAAAGCACTTATAAGTTTACAGTATGTAATAAATAATTTATTTGCAATTCTTTAAAACAATTTTGATTATTTTCATTCCTCAAATGTCTAATTACGGCACGGAAAGTTCCTGCCATTTGCCTTAAGGCACGATGCCATGCGTCCTACTAGTTAATATTGTGCTGCCCTTAAATTTATTGTTTACGATTTTTATATTATTTTTGCCACAAATTTAATATTAACAAGATTTACTGTAGAAATGAAGTTAAAGTTTATTAAAGTTCAAATACGTTTTTATTACCTTAATCAAAAATACGGCATTCATGCTAAAAAATTAAAACAAATGTACATTGTATATTTAAAAAAATACATATTTTAATAAATTTATTTTCATAAGAGAGAATATATTTTCAATATATTTATATAAAGTCAAAAAAACTATTCAAAGCTATTACATTTAAAAAGTATCATGGTTAAGTCTACTCCACATATCTTTTCTTGTATAATTAGTGCTGCTTCGAAAGACTTATCATCACCATGCTGGTTGTGAAAAGCGATTGAATCTTGGTCGGTTCTTCCCTTGCAGATAATATTTGGAAATTTCATAAGGTAAGGCGGAGGATTTCTGACAGTTGAAGAAATTATGACTTGTCCGATGCCATTACCTGAATTTACTCCATAGTTGGAAGCAAAATCCACTGAATTCAGGTTGAATGTAAAAGTCAAACCTCTTCGTTTTTACGAGTGTGGTTAGATGGAATTTGACGTTCCGATCGATAAGCCTTCATATTGGTGAGCCTTTCGCGCATTGTTTTCATCCGATTCGGGACTGCGATGAGGTGAGCAACCATGGTGGGGATCTATGGCTGCTGCAGCTTCGCTAATCCAATGGAGGACGACGATTACCTTCTTCAAGTCGTCCAGAAAATTTATTATTTTTCGGCTTCGAGGTCCATCAACATGCTGTCCACATCATAGATTGAAGTTAGCAAACTTTAATTAATACAAGGTGCTAATGAAATTGTAGCAATTTTTAATAACTTTTAATATCTAACTTCAAAAGCAATGATTATTATAAATTAACGATTAATATAAAAAACTGGTTTGAAATATAAAATTATAAAAACATGTACAAAATATTGACGTAGTGTTTACTATCTTTTGTTTTCAATTATAATATTTTTTATTGACATAGTTACCAGAAAAAATATATAATAGCAAACAAAAGAAAATAAACATAACGTCAATATTTTATACATGATTTCGTAAATTTATATTTTTAACCAGTTTTTTTAAAACAATATAATCGTTGCTTTTCAAGTTAAAAATTTTAAGTTAATCAAGCATTGCTATAATTTCATTACCACTTTGTGTTAATTAAAGTGTTTTAACTTTAATCTATGATGTGGACAGCATGTTGATGGACCTCGAAGCCTAAAAATAAATAAATTTTCTGGACGACTTGAAGAAGGTAATCGTCGTCCTCCATTGGATTAGCGAAGCTGCAGCAGCCATAGATCCCCACCATGGTTGCTCACCTCATCGCAGTCCCGAATCGGATGAAAACAATGCGCGAAAGGCTCACCAATATGAAGGCTTATCGATCGGAACGTCAAATTCCATCTAACCACACTCGTAAAAACGAAGAGGCTTGACTTTTACATTCAACCTGGAATTGGTGGATTTTGCTTCTGACTATGGAGTAAATTCAGGTAATGGCTTCGGTCAAGTGATACTTTCTTCAACTGTCAGAAATCCTCCGCCTTGCCCCATGAAATTTCCAAATATTATCTGCAAGGGAAAAACCGACCAAGATTCAATCGCTTTTCATAACCAGCATGGTGATGATAAGTCTTTCGAAGCAGCACTAATTATTCTAGAAGATATGTGGAGTAGACTTAACCATGATACTTTTTAAATGTAATAGCTTTGAATAGTTTTTTTGACTTTATATAAATATATTGGAAATATATTCCCTCTTATGAAAATAAATTTATAAAAATATGTACTTTTTTATTATTTGATGTACATTTGTTTTAATTTTTAGCATGAATGCCGTACTTCTGTTTAAGGTAATAAAAACGTATTGGAACTTCAATAAACTTTATTTTCATTTCTACAGTAAATCTTGTTAATATTAAATTTGTGACAAAAATAATATAAAAATCGTAAACAATAAATTTAAAGGCAGCACAATGTTATCAATATATTATGTACTTAACGTGTAATGTAAATGTCATATACACGTAATTTGATAAAAATAATATTTTGTGCGTTTGAAAATTAGAATTTGTTCACAAATTCTTCTTCAATATCTTCTGCAATATCTTCTTCGATAGAATATTTTAAATATCCTCTTCAATAGAACTTTATAGTTTTATTATTGTTCAACAAGCACTTATTAAAGAATGATTTCAAATTTTTTGTTTTTAAATTCACAATTTTAGGAACTTCTAGTGTGTTATGCAGAATTTTGTGGCTTCATTTTAAATTCTTTTTATTTTATTAACTTTCCTTGCCAAAATGTGTCACAATTTTTATAATTTGTAAATTATTTGAGTAGTTATCTGGATTAATGTAAAAAACCACACCTGGTGTTAGTTGAAACAGTACCTTAGGACTAGTTTTTTATATTTTCTCAAAATATCTTAATAAATTGGGCCTAGTTGTAACATACAAAAATTCTTTGGGATAAACAATAGATGAAAATTTTCACAATATTTACAACCTGTACATCAACCTAAATATTTGAGACATTTAAAACGCTTTTATTGATTTTTTTCTAATTAGGGTATAGTACAAAAATAACAAAAAAATAAGTCTACGACTTTGATCTCTGTGCATTGCTATTATATTAACTTCCCGTATGGTAAGTTATAGTAATGGGCCAAAAATCGAAAACGAAAATGTTATATGTAAAATGTATATGTTGTGTGATGTATTTCTTGACCTTTTTGGGTGAGATATAAAAAAATTTAACTTAATTATAGCAAAACATGAAAGATAAAGGAAAATTGAATATAAAAAATTTTTAGAAATATTTCTTGTTTGAAAAATTATGTTTTACTATATATTGTTATATTTTATATTCATAAGGTTTGTTTATGTTATATTGTGTTACATATTTCTGACAATAAGAGTCCTTATAACCCATTTTGGGTTTTATAGCTACTGTTTTGAAACCTATTTTTATGCCTGTCACAACCGTCCCTCAGGTTTGTGCCACTCGCCCTTCTTTGTATGATTTGATTTTATGACTAAGGATAGTATTTCACTATTTCCTCGTATATAAATGTTCAAATTACAATTTAATTTACTTTTCTCTGAGTTGACCGGTAAATGAACAAAATCATTGCTGATCAAACAACCATAGGAGGGTCGTACTTCTTCAATTTATGTAAATCTTTTTCAAAAATATTTCTCTAAATATTTAGTTGTACTATTGTAAAAATAAACTATATCTCATTATGTTTTTCTCAGTATATCTTAAGGCGTCCTGGAATACTTTTATACACTGCAACAAAATATAGTGAATTTCAAGCACGTCCACATTGCACAAAATACAATCAGGAGTTTGCCAATGTTAGGAAGACTGGATATTAGAAATGTCGAAGATCTTGTATTAGAGCACATGAGTCCTACATTAGAGAGGTAATTTGAAATTGTATTATTATTTAGTGACTTTCCAAACAAAATTATTGGAATTTTGTACAAAGAGGATTTTGATTAAATGATTTTCTAAGTTAAAACCTATATGTTAAATAGATGCATAAAAACGTTGTCTGGCAGTTCAAACCGTTTTTAAGACCATTAAATTAATTAAATAAATTGTATAGTGATGTAAAAGCTTACCTTAAGCTAAGACTTGAAATATTTTATTTTGAGCAGGTTGCATAAACAATTTATTAAAATTATTGTAAACTGAACAGCAATTGATATCTGAATTTCTATAGAAAACTCATACATTGATTTATATATGACATATGAAATATATCAATGGGATATATTTTTGTTGTATATTTTTTTCTGTAGCCAAAAACAGTTGGATTTGTCTGTCCAAAAAACTAATGTGGTTTTCACAATGTCAACATAAATGAAATATTTTTAAAACTATTCAAAGCCGATGATCCATTCTCCCGAAAATGTGTCAGTTTGTCAGAATCAAATATATATATATATATATATATATATATATATATATATACACGTATACGTGGTCTGTTTAAAAAGTACCTGGAATTTTCGTATATAAATATAAAATATTTATTTATTCGTCTACATTAATGTGGTCCCCTTCAAAGTAGTCCCCCCAGATATAATACACTTATGCCAGCGTTTTTTCCAATTTTCGAAGCACCCTTGATATTCACTTTTTGATATGTCCTTGAGCACTCTCAGCGATTTTCTTCAATCGAGGAAAACCGCCGTCCTTTCATGGGTCTCTTCAACTTTGGGAATAGGAAAAAGTCACACGGAGCCATATCTGGTGAATTTTTGCACTTTGCAACACTTTATTTCATTTTTTACGCAAAATTTAATACAAATTCTTTGACTTTTCAATTCTTCCATTGTAAAAATCGCCGAGCTCAGAAAAACACGTCGAACCTTAGCGACTACCACAGACAAAGTAAACAGTGAATATAGCTGAAAATTTCATCATACTTTAGGGGCATGTATACCAACACAATAAAAAAAAAATTTTGACAATCAGACACTCCAGACCCGCGAAATTTAATTATTAGTAATTCCGGGTACTTTTTGAACAGACCACGTATATATATATATATATATATATATATATATATATTATATATATAAATTCCACGTTGATTGGAAATTATAAGACTTAAGTGCAATCTACAGCTTTAGTGAAATTATGACAATTTTCGGTTATTGTGGTCAAGTCTTATTAATTTTGTCTATTTAAACTTTGGAACCGTAACCGTGAATAGCATTTCTAGGACCGCAAAAATATCAAAATTTCCTTAGAATTTCAAGACTTAAGATTTTTTCTTGAACTATGAATTTAAAATTTTTAAAATCGCTCGCATTTGAAACAACATTCTATAGAAAACATGTACTAAATTGTGTTTCATCAAAAGTTAATCAGGATTGTAAAATGGTAAAATACTTGATAGTTTTATTATTGAAAAATTTCGAGTAATAATATAAAAACTTAGTAGTCATATTGATAGATAATAGATCATTAATATGAGAATATTAATTTACGGAATACTGTAAAAATATTAAAATTAAAATAAATTACCACAAATCCTGATACCAAACCTACGAAACACTTACAGACGATTGTATTCGCGTTTTTTCGTATTTTATTTTCCGTATCGTTAGTAAACAAAATTCGACTGAGAATATATTGTCCATATAAGAAATCTGGTTTACTGCAGGTGACAAATATTATTTAGAATTTATAAAGTGAAATGAAGCAGACCTGGCAAACAAATATGTGAATATAGAGTAACATAAGCAACTGCATTGTAAAAATTAATTGCATTTAATTTACGTGAAGTTTTTGCATATAAAGCACATACCTACTCGGTTGCCACACATGAAACTTTAATTTAAATATAATAATTTAACGTAAAATAGAAGATAGAAATTGATTATGAGAAATATTGCTATTCGAAATCAGATTTTTTTGCACTAGGTTACTTTTCTTCATATTTATCAGTTTGGTTAGATTTTCTTGTATCTGTTTAATCTTCACTCGAGAATGACAAGAAATACATGTCACAACCATACCCACAAAATTTTAAAACAAATCATCATTATGACTTAGCTAAATTATCTACGCAAAAACTAATTGCTGGTAATTAACTACTAATGTTCAAATTACAGCAAAATAACAAGGAAGTAATCTATCTGTATACCAATAACAGTTATTATTAAAGGAATACGAAAAAAAATTAAAAGCAATGCGGTCTGCAGACCATGTAAATGCAGGGCGACGACTCAATGTAATAATGAAAACTTGTTCGAACAAACATACTCCATCTTTCTCCCTTTGGACCTAATATCATAACGAGTATAGTTTAGCTGTTATGACGACTGTCACTACCGTACCCTGGCACAACCGTACCCAGTCTCTCCTACTTTGCTAATAGTTGATAGTTTCATGTGCTATACTTTGCAGGGTATTACACATTATTACAATATTATATTTTATAATAATATTAATTAATATTATAATAGTCATCGTAGACTAGAGTTTGCTTTTAATCATGTTAAGATGTTTTCGTAATAAACATATGAATATGTCATGTTTCTCGGTGAGAAATTATGTAAGAACAAATGTTCGATTGAATGATTTATTAAGTATTATTCATTAGTTTAAATATGATATTAAATTTATTAAATATTTTTATACATTTCGGACTGATATATATTCTAACCCCCGAACAATAGTAATATTCGTGGCAAAATTATATCTAATGGAACTATATATGCAATTGATATTAGAACAGTATGCGTAATATTTTGATGAACTTTTGTATTACACGTTTGACATGCAAAAACATTGCCAATGAATAATAATTGCCGATGATTGTAATATTTGCATTACGACTAACAAATGTTATTTGTTATGAAAATTGGAATATTTTAATGAATATGAAATAATTCGTACTGTCCTGAATATTTGACAGATACGCAATTTTAATTTTACCTGATCATTCTGAAATTTTACAAATTCAAATTATAATGAATCGATTAATATTGGAACGCTTTATCAATTGTTTAGTTTAGTATATCGTGAAGTCTTTAACTTTCCAATATTCAAATTGTCATTTACAAATGTTTTGAATATCAAGCAGAAAACGAAGTCAAGATATATATATATATATATATATATATATATATATATATATATATATATATGATTTAGTAGTTAATTTTGATGTTGAAATATATGAGTGAGTTCTTGAGGGCGATACATCAAACAAAGAAAAGGCAAAGATTTATAAAATAATCTTTAATTCCAAACGTTTCGACATTCAATTTAATGTCATCATCAGTGGATATTACGTTGGTTGGTTACATCTAAAGAAGTGTACACAACACTAGAGATTGGCACTAACATTTATACAACTAACTTGTCAACACCATGCATTTTTTATAATTTTTTGTATGATGTAAACAGAAAAATGAAAGTTTTATTTGAACAAAAATGTAAGTAAAATTATGTAATTTCTGCCACGACTTCTGTACTTTGCGAGTACCGAGGCATCAGATACATGCCTCGCCCTCAAGAACTCACTCATATATATATTATATATATATATATATATATATATATATATATATATATATTACAAAGTAACTAGCAGCCCATTCGTCGAAATAAAAAAGGTATAAAGTATAAAAACTTTTATTTATACGTTTCGACACAAGATGCGTGTCATAATTTAGCAACACAGGACAAAAACACTCAACAAAAATTTATTTTAAAAAATTAAACTTATAACATATTAGAAAAAAACATTTTTTTAGAAAAAATTATGAATAACTAAAAGATTTGAAAACTAATTTGACTAAAAGTTATGAAATGTAACATTGTGAAGTAAGAAACACGCCCATACCGAGCACCATACTCGACTGTGAGTTTCTAAAAAAATGTTTTTTTCTAATATGTTATAAGTTTAATTTTTTAAAATAAATTTTTGTTGAGTGTTTTTGTCCTGTGTTGCTGAATGATGACACGCATCTTGTGTCGAAACGTATAAATAAAGGTTTTTATATTTTATACCTTTTTTACTTCGACGAATGGGCTGCTAGTTACTTTGAAATATGTTTCAACGTCGAAAAAACTATCAAGATATATATATATATTTATATATATATATATATATCCTTGTCACAATGTTTGTTCCCTTACTCCTCTTACCGAATGTTTTATTCGTATTCAATAGGTCTAAGAATCGGTAACTATCTATTTGTCATACCCCTAAATGATAAGGGTTGTTCACCCCTAATCTTCTTTTTTATATTTTTGAAAAAAAAATTGTTTTTAATTTTTTATCATGTGGCATTAAAAATATATACAACCCTATGCCTTTACCTTTTTATCACCAAGCGCAATTTTTTTGTATTCATTACGGTAATTCAATAATTTTTTATATAATATATATGAAAATATTAAGCTTAAAAAAAGAACTTAAATCTTACTTTAAAATACAATTTATTATTGCTAAGCGTTGTCTAACCCTAATACTTTTTTTTAATTTTGGTGTAAATTTTCTTTATTTTAATTTTTTTAATGCAAAATTGAAAAAATACTAAGAACTTTTTTTACCGAAAAATATTTATTTTATCAAGGGTTGTCTACACTTAACATTTTTTTTAATGAAATTAAAATTAAATATTTAAAAAAAATGAAATATATATAGTTGTACTCTTTTTATTTCAATAAACTATTTTTATTAAGGGTGGTCCA
Source organism: Ctenocephalides felis (assembly GCF_003426905.1). Lineage (NCBI taxonomy): Eukaryota > Metazoa > Arthropoda > Insecta > Siphonaptera > Pulicidae > Ctenocephalides > Ctenocephalides felis. Next base: position 38,153,551 of record NW_020538040.1, on the reverse strand, counting down.
CCTCCCATTTTCTCCATTTTCTCATTGTACAAATAACTCTCGATGCGCACAAACAGTACATAGTTGATAAATGGTTTGCATAAAAAGCAATTTTTGCAAAGAAATAGAAATATTGAATATTAAAATCTGAAGATCAACAGCTTTTGATAGGGAACTAGGTACTATACAAATTTTCGGCAAAACTGTCAAATTTTCCAGTCTCTAAATTTTTTACAACTTCAGTCAATTCGCTACCACTTAACAACATAATTTAAAAATAAGTTATCGGATTTTGCTTTATAATTAAAAAATTACTGAATTAATGAAAAGAGCGGTAGCAATATAACAATATCTTGAAACTTGAAATGTGCCAATTCAATATAAATATAATCAGTTTCAGATAAGGTAGGCACTTGCAAAGACTATTATGGGACATTTATATGTGGCATACTTTGCATTGAATAGACTGTTCATATATTTTTTGTTTGCTGCACCTTTCATGCACCATATTTGCAATCAGATAGTTATTTTCGTACTAAACATTTTATACTAGAAATATTTTTTATGGCAGAACAACGTTTGCCGGGTCAGCTAGTAATATTATAAAAACAGTAGCAGAACATCGAATGAAAGCCAACGATTTTACTTTAGGATTACCTGAGACTACATAGAGAGCACCAGCTACAAATGTGCAGACTCGTTTTTGTTTGTGACAAAGTCCGACCATGCAGCAGGCGTAGCCGCTCACCAGGAGCACTCCAGAACCAAAAAAGAACACAGATGAACGGACAACAGCATCTGGTGGCAAAAACACAACAATATATTTATTTGTAATCACTATAAATGGACAAGATAAATTATTTTTATTAATTTACCTCTACTTTGTTCAGGTATTATTGAAATAAGTTAATATTATATATAAAATGATATTATATATAAATGAAATGAAAATATATGCCAATGTAATAGAAGTGGAGAAAAATATTTCTACAAGTTAGATTACAATGAATACTATTAGAAAGAGGTTTATGTTATAATTCTTATATAAATAAATAAAAAATATACTAGAAATTGCTGGAACTTTTTACAATTTAATTTTTTTCAAAGTTTTAATTTTTTTTTGACACAAATTTTTTTGAGAATGCTGTTTTTTTATGAAATTTTTGTTTTTTTTATCTTTTTTAAAAATCTTGAAAAGGTTTGAAAAAAATCGAATTTTTTAAAAGATTTGAAAAAATTACTCGTTTGAAAATTTTGATTTTATTCACAGCAATGATCTGTTTTAGAGACAAAATATCGAAGCGCGTAAGCGCCGCGTTGCAGTCTAACGATTGAACATTGTAAATATTGGTACAGAACCGCCAAAGAAATGTGAACAAAATTCGGATAATTTGATGTACATATGTCTAATAATGATTCTTGACCGAAAAATGGCATTTTTCTCACGTTTTTTATTGGATCCCTAAAACCGCTAAACCTGCCTTCATACAACTAAAATGTTTTATGAATCATTCAAATCGGACGCTCCGTTCTCGAAAAACCTAAATTACCATTTCTTGCACTTTTTGCTCCGAACCTTCAAAACGGCTGGACCCGCCTTTGCCAAAATCTAATCAGCATGTTTTCTTATCAATAAAAATCGAATATTTTTTTGATCAAAATCGTAGTCAAAATTTTGTATCACACACACACATGCATCCAGTTTTTCTAAGGTGTGTCAAAATGTTCAGAAACCTTTGAAACATAAATAAAAATAAAAGTTTTTATTTTCGATTTTTTTGCGTTTACTATTGGAAAACCCTACGGAAATTTGAAAAAGAGATCTGATCCTGAAAAATGCTGTTCCAAAGTTAATTGTTATGTTGATATTTTAACATAATTACAAAATTTAGAGTACAGCAACAATCTATGGACTGCATATATAAATATACGCAGTTTAGCTTAAATATAAAATGATAATTTAGCTTACTATCTACAACTTACAACTTTTCAAAATTTTAACTTGACATGAAGCAATTTTAGACTTTGACTATTTGACTTCACTAAATCATATTTAATATTCCCGAACTTCAGTGTCATTTGATAATGTTTACTTAACCGTCCGGTCAATAACCGGGTACCCGGGTATCCATTTCAAGTTGCAGGTCAAATATATTAACTCCTACTTGAAAAATTTGTATGGCCATCCAGATCCCCAAAGTTGAAGTAATTTAACACTAATTTTTCATAAAAAAATTCCAATTTAATTATTTAATAAAAGTTATTAACTATCTAATTTGATATACCCTCCGTTCAATAACCGGGTACCCGGGTACCCACTACGATTAATACCTGTAAATAACATGTTTTTACACCCTGGAATGACTGTTTATTATAGTATTTAGATAATTTGATTTTTAACAATATAGTTCGTGATTTCTTTTTATTTAAACAATGATTATAAACAATTGCAATTATAGTAAACTAGAGAAACGTAGCCTATAAAATAATCGTCGTTCATACGATTTTTAATAAGCATTTTGCTAATCTCATAATACAAAATATATGTTGCAAGGCAGGCTATGTCGAAAATATTGTAGAAAAACGCCAAAGGCCACCTTTTGGTAGATCTTTTTGTGGTATATCTACCAAGCATTTTATCCATCGTGTCTACTCCAGCCTTAGTGCAGTTATAAAACTCAATAATTTCTGTTTTTTTCTTTGCATCATCACTAATTTTTGCTTCATGATGCATTGATGATAGATAGCATAAGTACTACTTTGTTTTTTCGACACATAGCTACATAGAGAAACTTTCTCGTGAAAACCAAACACAGTAGGTAAATCTTCTCGCGTTTTTGATACAGCCATTTCTGGTGGAATATGAGCTTGATTTTTCTTTAAAGTTCCAACAATGGTTAAGTCCCAAGAGAGTAAAAATTTTGTCAGTGGAAGACTAGTGAAATAATTATCCATTGGGATGTTTCTGCCGGATCCTTTATACGGCATCACTAAGTATTGGACGACTCTTTCACCGACGTTTTTCTCACGACCATCTCTTGATTTCCCAGTGTAAAACTGTCCAGTAAGTGGATACGAATTCTCAGCATCACATATCCATCATACTTTAATTCTGTATTTAGCTGGTTTTGACGGAATATACTGAGTAAATCTAGTTGGACCTCGGTATGGATAAAGCTGCTCGTCGATAGTCAGGTTTTCCGTTGGGAAAGGTACCGAAATATTGTTTGACCAGGTATTCCGCTATTATTATTTCTATGAGGACTATAAACTATATCACTATAGCTATTTCATATGCAACATAGCCATCTTACACATAAAAAACTGTAATTCAGTGTACTAATGACTTATAATTCTACCACGCTATACGTGGGTACCCGGGTACCCGGTTATAGAACGAATGGTGAAAGTTTGGTTATTGACCGGACGGTTAAAACACATTTACCTTTTGATCGGTTTATTTATCATCATATTCAAAATGTGTTTGCTTATTAATATTTTCTGTTTAAACTGTCCATTTGAAATTCATAAATAATTCGTTTAATATTGAATTATGTTATGCAAGTCATGAAACCATCATTTTCAGTTCAAAACGTTCAAATTTATTGGTCATTATATCAAAAGCGAATAAATTATATACGCGTTGATAAATTCATGTCGTAAATAATCACACTCCTCAAATAACTGCGAATGGTATTTTCGAATGAAAAGTCGATTGTATTTTTCATGGAATAAAAACGTGTGAATTAAATTGATCACAAGCTTCCCGTATTCAATTAATAAAATAAACAATATGCGAGTATTGTTCACTATCCAGTATATAAACATGAATATAATTCCGATGATTTGATGTTAAATATTTAATCAGAAATTACTAATAAAAATCATGTAAATTTATTAATAAACCGTAAAACGTTGATGCGAAAAAAGATAAATGATTGTAAAGAACTTTTCATCAAAATCAAGGACTAGTCTTTGTGATATTTAACCCTTTTGCTATAAGCGTCGTCCATAGACGACATCGGTATGTTTACCTGGGCGTACGGGTGTCGTTTATAGACAACATCGACATCGAGTGTATCTGTCTGTTTTAATATTTATCCCTTTAAGAATTCCAATTCGGTATTAGAATTTTTAGTTATTTAAAAGTGCGATTTTTAATTTTAAACTCATTTTTAATTTTCCATAGGGTAAGTTATAGAAATCACAAAAAAAATTGAAAATATTTTTTTTTATATATTTTTGCGTTTCAAAGCCTTCTGAACATTTTGGCATATTTTAGAAAAATATGCGACACACACACATTTTTTTCTGGGTTATGCCAAAATGTTCAGAAACCTCTTAAACGTGAAGAAATGCAAAAATTTTCATTTTCGATTTTCGAGAAATTAATATAATAGGATTTCTCTACGAGAAATTAATTAATTAATTAATTTTAAACGTAGTGTTTACTTTCTTTTGTTTGCCATTTTATTTTTTATTATAATATTTTTATTAGCATAGCTGCCAGAAAAAATATATAATCGAAAATAAAAGAAAGTAAACACTACGTCAATATTTTATACATGTTTTTATAAATTTATATTTTAAACCAGTTTTTTTATGCGATATTATCGTCGATTTTGAAGTTTGAAATTAAAAATTATTGAAGAATTACTTCAATTTCATTAATACTTCATTCATGCTAATTAAAGTTTGCTAACTTTAATCTATGGTGTGGACAGTATGTTCATGGACCTCTAAGCCGAAATTAAGTGAATTATTCTGACGACGTGAAGGTAATTGTCGTCCTTCAATAGATTAGCGAAGCTGCAGCAGCCAAAGATCCCCACCTTGGTTGCTCACCTCATCGCAGTTCCTAATCGGATAAAAACATTGCGCGAAAGGCTCACCAACATGAAGGCTTATCGATCGGAACGTCAAATTCCATCTAACCACACTCGTAAAAACGAAGAGGCTTGACTTTTACATTCAACCTGGAATTGGTGGATTTTGCTTCTGACTATGGAGTAAATTCAGGTAATGGCATCGGACAAGTCATAATTTCTTCAACTGTCAGAAATCCTCCGCCTTATCTTATGAAATTTCCAAATATTATCTGCAAGGGAAGAACCGACCAAGATTCAATCGCTTTTCATAACCGGCATGGTGAGGATAAGTCTTTCGAAGCAGCACTAATTATTCTAGAAGATATGTGGAGTAGACTCAACCAGGATACTTTTTAAATGTAATAGTTTTTAATAGTTTTATTGACTTTATATAAAATATTGGAAATATATTCTCTCTTATGAAAATAAAATTATTAAAATATGTATTTTTTTTAATATAATATGTACATTTGTTTCAATTTTTTTGGCATGAATGCTGGTTTTCTGTTTAAGGTAATAAAAACGTATTTGAACTTTAATAAACTTTATCTTCATTTTTACTGTAAATCTTGTTAATATTAAGTTTGTGGCAAAAATAATATAAAAATCGTAAACAATAACTTTAAGAGCAGCACAATTTTATCAAAAATATATTTTGTACATAATATGTAATGTAAATTTCATATAATTTGATAAAAATTATATTTTGTGTGATTATTAGTAAATTGAAAATTAGAACTTGTTCATGGATTTTATCTTCTTTAATAGAGCGTTATTCAGATATTCCGATATTCCGATATTCCGATATTCCGATATTCCGATATTCCGATATTTAGATATTCAGATATTCAGATATTCAGATATTCAGATATTCAGATATTCAGATATTCAGATATTCAGATATTCAGATATTCAGATATTCAGATATTCAGATATTCAGATATTCAGATATTCAGATATTCAGATATTCAGATATTCAGATATTCAGATATTCAGATATTCAGATATTCAGATATTCAGATATTCAGATATTCAGATATTCAGATATTCAGATATTCAGATATTCAGATATTCAGATATTCAGATATTCAGATATTCAGATATTCAGATATTCAGATATTCAGATATTCAGATATTCAGATATTCAGATATTCAGATATTCAGATATTCAGATATTCAGATATTCAGATATTCAGATATTCAGATATTCAGATATTCAATATTCAGATATTCAGATATTCAGATATTCAGATATTCAGATATTCAGATATTCAGATATTCAGATATTCAGATATTCAGATATTCAGATATTCAGATATTCAGATATTCAGATATTCAGATATTCAGATATTCAGATATTCAGATATTCAGATATTCAGATATTCAGATATTCAGATATTCAGATATTCAGATATTCAGATATTCAGATATTCAGATATTCAGATATTCAGATATTCAGATATTCAGATATTCAGATATTCAGATATTCAGATATTCAGATATTCAGATATTCAGATATTCAGATATTCAGATATTCAGATATTCAGATATTCAGACATTCAGATATTCAGACATTCAGACATTCAGACATTCAGACATTCAGATATTCAGACATTCAGACATTCAGACATTCAGACATTCAGACATTCAGACATTCAGACATTCAGACATTCAGACATTCAGACATTCAGATATTCAGATATTCAGATATTCAGATATTCAGATATTCAGATATTCAGATATTCAGATATTCAGATATTCAGATATTCAGATATTCAGATATTCAGATATTCAGATATTCAGATATTCAGATATTCAGATATTCAGATATTCAGATATTCAGATATTCAGATATTCAGATATTCAGATATTCAGATATTCAGATATTCAGATATTCAGATATTCAGATATTCAGATATTCAGATATTCAGATATTCAGATATTCAGATATTCAGATATTCAGATATTCAGATATTCAGATATTCAGATATTCAGATATTCAGATATTCAGATATTCAGATATTCAGATATTCAGATATTCAGATATTCAGATATTCAGATATTCAGATATTCAGATATTCAGATATTCAGATATTCAGATATTCAGATATTCAGATATTCAGATATTCAGATATTCAGATATTCTGATATTCAGATATTCCTATATTCCCTTAGAACCGGACACTAAGCCGTCCCTTAGCGTTCGACAGTAAACATATTGAGATTTCTTGTGAGAATTGACGTAATTTATTCTAATTATTTAATTTTGTTCTGCATGAGGTTACTACAAAACCCATTTTTCGTATTTTCTAGTCAAAAAATGAAAAGCTTATGATAAATGCTGTAGCTGAGAGCATCGGTGTGGCCCAGCCAAAATGGTGGATGAATAGTGATTTTTGTTGCAATATCTAAGAATATTCGTCAAACACATTATTTTTATCACCTTACAGTTAAAAAAAATAATGTCGAGCTTCAATTTGTAATAATATGTTTGAATTTATAATTGCTTACTAATATTCGGAGGTTATCATTTTTAGTTTTGGAATTATTGCTGACAGATATATAAATAGAAAAATAAGACAGATTGATGAACAATTTGAGATAACAAATACAAAATAGAACTAGCTGTAAGTGGAATTCTGTCTTAAGGCAATTAGGGCATCGTGCCTTAAGGCAAATTGCTGGAACTTCCCGTACCAAAAATTATTATTTTTTTAAAAACGATTAACATTTTTGAAAAAAATTTACTTCGAATGACAAAAAATTACTTTTTTTTGAAAAAAAAATTTTTTTTTGAAAGAATTTTTTTTTTTTGAAAACAAACTATTTTTTTGAAAAGAAAAATGTTTTCTTCATTTTGACATATTTTGGAAATTCTGAACTTTTTTCAAAGCAATCGTACTGCTTGAACTGCATAGAGACGAATTGTCACAGCGCAAGTGCCGCGCCGCCGTCTAACGCATAAACATTGGTCCGGAACCCATAGAAATGTAAAAAAAAATTATACTTATTGTTAAAATTTCTATACAATATCTGATAATTTGATGTGCATATGTCTAATCATCATTTTTAACCGCCGAATGGCATTTTTTTTTACTTTTTTTATTAGATCTCCGAAACCGCTAGACCTGCCTTCATGAAATTTGATCAACTCTTCATCTTGCCAATACAAGTAAAATGTTTTTTGAATTATTCAAATCGGACGCTCCGTTCTCTTAAAAACTGAGTTACCGTTTTCGGCACTTTTTGCCCCATATCTTCGGAACGGCTAGACCTAACTGCGCCAAAAACTAATCAGCACGTCTCCTTATCAGTGCAAATCGAATGTTTTTGAATTATTCAAATCGGTTGATCCGTGTTCCCGAAATCGTCGACGAAAATTTGTATCCGCACATACATACACACACACATACACACACACACACACACACACACACACACACACACATACATCCATTTTTTCTAAGGTATGCCAAAATGTTCAGAAACCTCTGAAACGTAAAGATATATAAAAATTTTCATTTTCGATTTTTTTGCGATTACTATAACTTACCCTACGGGAAGTTAAAAAAATGAATGAAAACGTTCGGTCTATTTAAATTTTTGTTAAATTGCAGTGACATCAAAATCTTAATTACCAATTAAAAAATTAGTTTGATACTAATTTATTGGAGCTATTTTAGCAGTTGGATAAGATAATCTTTCGCGTGGCAAAAGTCTCACAATGTCGTACACTTCTAATCATATTTTTGTGAAATAATTAACTGACGATGCAGATATATACATTTAATGCGAGTAACAGCACATTGAAACTAATCTAAACTTTTAAGAAACTCGATTCTGCCGAGGAAGTTTATATTTAAAATATTTTCTAAAATAATGAAGTCGTACAGCGCAATTTCCACAGAAAAGCTGTATTCAAAAATATATTGTGTTCAAGTAGCAGAGAAGAATAACAAAGCGTACATATACTCGAGGGAAAAACGAAGAAAAATCTAGTGTGTCTAACCGAAATGTTTAGTGGTCTTATTTTTACATAAAACTTTGCTGCCAGAGATTTCCTCATTCTATTCAAGATTAATGTTATAGAACTAACTTAATTTAAGTTTCTGCAACATAACTTTTAAATTAATATAGGTGTTTTTTAAATATCTAATCACAATTAAACCAGAACTTAAATGATACAACAATAATGTTGACGATTATTATTATGAGGTATTAATTACAGCAGCAAACATAAGTGATCATGATTTAAATTATTTAATTGGTAACTAAGTAAGTGCAGTTTTTATCTTAGATGGTTTTAAAATAATTTTAAGGTTTGCTGACGTAGTCCAGATGTAAATTATCTCCATCAGTGAAAAGAGTTTTTTGATAGATTGCATAGTTTGCGCTTGGCGTTCGTTGAAATATGGAATATCAAATCAAATATTTTTGTAACATTTTGCTTTTTTAGTTTTGCAAAGAAAAAAAGGCATCTTAATCTCACGTAAAGTTATGATCTGTTTGTTATAGTATTTTGTTAGAAAAACGGCAATGTCAAAAATAGTTTGCCAAATTTGTTCTGATCATCCAGTCATCCAGTCAAATTAGATCACAAAGAAATTTTCTAAATTTACTTTTACCATCCAACCAAACGATAAATTTTAACGTCTACATTCAATAACAAAGTTGCCTAAATTGACAAATCGAAATGGTGATTAATTCTATCATTGACATCACAAATCTTTGGTCACCAGGCAAAAAATATCGGAGCTTAGGATGTTTTACCATATCCACCATATAGTCCTGACCTTATACCTTCTGATTACTTTTTTGTTTAGATCTTTACAAACTCTTTGAATGGTAATCAATCCAATGTTAATCATGGTCTCAAACTGTACCCAATTAAGGTTTTTGCTAATAAAAAACAAAAGTTTTATGAAAATATGGTAATAATGTTGCTTGAAAGATGGCAAAAAGTCATTGGTCAAAATGGACAATACATTACAGAATAAAGTTATTTAGTTCCATGAAAAAATGTATTTGATTTTCTACCAAAAAAGCCGCACTTACTTAGGTGCCATCCTAATAAATCAAGTTTAGAAATATTAAGAAAATTTGAATACAAGTAATCATGTAGTAAATTGGAATATTAATAGTAACAGTAGTAAAAATACTCCAAACCAGCAAATGTTTCTATACAATGAATGTATCTAGTAGTAAATCCAATACAAATTAAAGTTTATAACAAATAATGCATAACTACAAATAAATTTTTTTCTGATGTATAAAATTAATGGTAATAAATTTTCAAAAAAGTTATCGTCAGTAGTGTAACAGTTTGTGACTTGTGAAGATATTCAATTTTGTACAGCAAAATGAACGTAGAAAGTCTAATAATAAAGAATCAAATTTCAACTTATTCAGCTGAATTATGTTTTTTAAAAAACTTAGATTATTATACTTTTAACTGTTTAAGAATTGTTCCACCTAACATTATATAAAGCTGATCAAAGTCAATTATTTTTAAGTTTTACATTTGAAAAAAAAGCTGAATGATAAATTCTAAACGTATTTAGATTAAGTAGAAATGGCTTAAGCGACTAGCACGTAAAATTAATATTCATTGATACAATTTTCAGTTCAAATAAAATTCCCACATTCTACATAATGCAATTTATGCTAATTTGGAAGAAAAGCTGCTAGCGCCTTTCATGTATGCTACTGTTCATATAATTCTGAGCAACCTTAACATAAAAAGCAAAATCTGCATCATTAATCTCCCGGAAGTATGGAAAACTGAAAGACTGACCAAACTAGATTGTGTGGAAAATATTTCTGCAATTGTAGTTCTCCAGTCCATAATACGCCACTTCAGAAAAAAAGCTCTCGAGCAAGTATGTTAAAGCCCGGCACTCAGGTTAACCGATTTGAATAATTCAGCATACGTTTTGAATATAGTAGCAAAAATTCTTGAATCAATTCAACAGGTGAAAATGTTTTTAGTGAGAATGGTTTTAGTTTAAGTTTAACACATTGTTTATTTAACATAACAGAATTAAGATCTGTTTACAGTACAGTAATTCCAAAACTAATTATTTTTTTTGTTAAGTTTCTTCTTCTAAATCTGAACTCCTTGAATTGTAATCTTGCTTTTTTTCTTACTTTTAGCTTTTCATGCAAATTCTACTCAACAAGTAAAATACTATTTAATTTCAAATTGACTATATTTTTTAAAGTCAATGGCGGAATTCGATCCGAAATCCCTGTCGTGTGAGTAGGACACGCTACTGAGTGAGCTAAGCTAGCTACAGAACTAATGAATTAATATGGATCCGGTATTAATATTGTTGAAAATACTTATTTCAAACCAGAATGATTTCATAAACACTCACTACATTTATTAAAAAATTCTTATTTTATACCCATTATTTTTAACTTCTCGTAGGGTACACGTACGTTATAGTAATCGCAAAAAAATCGAAAATGAGATTTTTTGCACATCTTCACATATCAAAGGTTTTTGAACATTTTGGGATACCTAAAAAAAATTGATGTATGTGTATGTATGTATGTATGACGTGTGGGTGTTTGTATGTGCGGATACAATTTTTCGTGGACGTTTTGAAACCGTTTTGAATGGTTTAAAAAGTATTCGATTTCTATTGATTAGGAGACGTGCTGATTAGTCTTTGGCCGAGAAAGATACAACAGTTTTTAAGATACGGGTCAAAATTGCCAAAAATCAGTTTTTGAGACGATAGGGAATCAAAAAAGTCGATTTTATTTTCAAAAAATTCCAAATTCTCCAAAATCTATTTTTTCAGTTTTTATAAAAAATTAAAGGTTTTAAAAAATTTAAAGGTTTTAAAAAATTTAAATTACGGTACGAAAATTTCCAGCAATTTGCCTTAAGACACGATGCCATGCGCAACTAGTTTAATTTAAAACAAACATAATTTTATTTTATCCAGATGAAATGATCATAAACTCTTATTTTCGATTTCTATTTCGACTTTTCCTATAAAAAGTTGAAATAAAAGTAAACCCGCAAAATAATATGTTGATAAAAGAATAAACTCTAGAATACTGTCGTTATGGTACAATAATAAAATATGTAATCGAAATAAGAATAATTTTCCTTTACGGTCGTGGAAGGCAAACTAATCAACAAAATGTCATGTGGAATTCTTTTTATTAGCAAATACAAAATGAAACATCATCGCCGGGTGATGGCTTTTAATAACTCAATTATGGCAAACACCACAATTTGATCAATATAATGGGTTTGTCTTTGGCTATATTTTACAGATGATCAATTTCGCTGAATGGAAAAATATTGGTAATTCAAAATACTCGGGGTGCGAGAATTCATTAATTCACATAAAATATTAAGAATATTGATATAAAGCAAGTATTAGTTCGGAAGTATTTTGATTTTTAAAAATTAAACATAGCTTCAGATTTTTTTAGTGTTTTTGATATTTCTTCAAAATTGATCATAATTTTTGTATATCGAATATTACTATGATAGAAACAAAATTGTATACAATTTACAGAAAACTTTAAGTCAGATTTTGAATCTAAATCCAGAACTAGAAATTTTTTGAAATTTTATCTAACAGAATCTAAGATACATTTGTTTAAAGAAAATTTAAGTAAAATAAAGATTTTTTGTTCTATTAATAGTTTCATAGATTACAGAATATAGTAAATGTAATACAAAATCCTATATTATATAAGACAAATAATTAAATATAATAGCAATGGACAGAGATCAAAGTCGTAGTCTTACTTTTTTGTTATTTTTGTACAATTTATGAACAAATTCTGATCTTCAATTCACTAATAATTACACAAAATATTATTTTCATCAAATTATATGAAGTTCACATTACATATTATGTACAAAATATATTTTTGATAATATTGTGCTGCTCTTAAATTTATTGTTTACGATTTTTATATTATTTTTGCCACAAACTTAATATTAACAAGATTTAGAGCAAAAATGAAAGAAAAAATTATTAAAGCTCAAATACGCTATTACCTTAAACAAAAATACGGCATTCATGCCAGAAAAATTACAACAAATGTACATAGTATATTAAAAAAAAAATACATATTTTAATAATTTTATTTTCATAAGAGAGAATATATTTCCAATATTTTATATAAAGTCAATAAAACTATTAAAAACTATTACATTTAAAAAGTATCATGGTTAAGTCAACTCCACATATCTTCTAGAATAATTAGTGGTGCTTCGAAAGACTTATCATCACCATGCTGGTTATGAAAAGCGATTGAATCTTGGTCGGTTCTTCCCTTGCAAATAATATTTAAAATTTCATAAGGTAAGGGGTAGGATTTCTGACTGTTTAAGAAAGTATGACATGTCCGATGCCATTACCTGAATTTACTCCATAATCCGAAGCAAAATCCACCGATTCCAGGTTGAATGTAAAAGTCAAGCCTCTTCGTTTTTACGAGTGTGGTTAGATGGAATTTGACGTTCCGATCGATGAGCCTTCATGTAGGTGAGCCTTTCGCGCATTGTTTTTATTCGATTAGGAACTGCGATGAGGTGAGCAACCAAGGTGGGGATCTGTGGCTACTGCAGCTTCGCAAATCCAACGAACGACGACGATTACCTTCTTCAAGTCGCCCAGAAAATTTATTTAATTTCGGCTTTGAGGTCCATCATCATACTGTCCACATCATAGATTAAAGTTAGCAAACTTTAATTAGCATGAAGTATCAATAAAATTGAAGTAATTCTTCAATAATTTTTAATTTCAAACTTCAAAATCGATGATAATATCGTATAAAAACTGGTTCGAAATATGAATATATAAAACATGTATAAAATATTGACGTAGTGTTTACTTTCTTTTATTTTCGATTATATATTTTTTCTGGCAACTATGCTAATAAAAAATATTATAATAAAAAATAAAATGGCAAACAAAAGAAAGTAAACACTACGTCAATATTTTATACATGTTTTTATATATTCATATTTCGAACCAGGTTTTATACGATATTATCATCGATTTTGAAGTTTGAAATTAAAAATTATTGAAGAATTACTTCAATTTTATTGATACTTCATGCTAATTAAAGTTTGCTAACTTTAATCTATGATGTGGACAGTATGATGATGGACCTCAAAGCCGAAATTAAATAAATTTTCTGGGCGACTTGAAGAAGGTAATCGTCGTCCTTCGTTGGATTTGCGAAGCTGCAGTAGCCACAGATCCCCACCTTGGTTGCTCACCTCATCGCAGTTCCTAACCGGATAAAAACATTGCGCGAGAGGCTCACCAACATGAAGGCTTATCGATCGGAACGTCAAATTCCATCTAACCACACTTGTAAAAATGAAGAGGCTTGACTTTTTCATTCAACCTGGAATCGGTGGGATTTTGCTTCCGATTATGGAGTAAATTCAGGTAATGGCATCGGACAAGTCATAATTTCTTCGACTGTCAGAAATCCTACGCCTTGCCTTATGAAATTTCCAAATATTATCTGCAAGGGAAGAACCAATCAAGATTCAATCGCTTTTCATAACCAGCATGGTGATGATAAGTCTTTCGAAGCAGCACTAATTATACTAGAGAAGATATGTGGAGTAGACTTAACCATTATACTTTTTAAATGTAATAGTTTTTAAAAGTTTTCTTGACTTTATATAAAAATATTGGAAATATATTCTCTCTTATGAAAATAAATTTATTAATATATGTATTTTTTTTAATATGCTATGTTTATTTTGTTTTAATTTTTTGGCATGAATGCCGGATTCCTGTTTAAGGTAATTAAACATATGCCATTTGGCGGTCAAAAATGATCATTAAACATATGCAAATCAAATTACCAGATATTTTATGAAGATTTTAATAATGTGTTCACATTTTATGTCAAGTTCCTTTCCAAGATTTTTAAATTGGAAGTTCATTTATATGGTTCAAACAAATGTCTTCGACATTTTCGACAGAATATGGTATAACCGATTTGAATGATTGAAAAAACATTTGGTTCATACTCGATCGCGAGACGTTTTTGCAAAAGGCATGTCTAGCCGTTTCGGAGGCGCAAAGGGCTTAAAAATAGTCATGCAGTTTTTGAGAAAACGGATCATACAATTAGATTAATTCAAAAAATATTTTGTTTAGATAGACAATGTAAAAAAATGCTTTTACAGAAAATTTTCAAAAAATTAAATGTTTGAAAATTCAAATTTTCGAAAATTTTCATAATTTAAAAATCTAAATTTTTAAAAATTTCAAAATAATATCAAAATAAAAAAAAACGATTTTTTACAAAAGCTTTAGAATATTCAGAAATTAAGTAAAAAACGAATATTTTCAAAAATTTCCAAATAATAAAAAATTTAAAAAAAAATCTTTATTTTGCAAAAATTTCAAAAATTTTAGAACTTCTGTAAAGTTTTCAGTATTTTGAAAAAAATCAAAATAATCAAAAAAATGTAAATTAAATAAAAATTGAACACTTTTAAGCATACCGATTAGTTGTTTGTAGAATACGCTCGTCGCCCAATTTAATAAGCATTTATAAATTTACAATATTTATAATAAATATAAAAAACATTTTTGCTTTTTCAAATTTACAACGGCTGATGAGTTCTATTAAATAAATAATATATATAAGTATTTCGTGTACAAGAAATACTTATATATTCAGTATAGACAGTTCGAACTTGCAATATTTATAGATATTATAAATATTTTTAATATTGTAATTGCGGAACTCAAACCGCTACTTTCAATACGTTCCTAAAATCATGATCATTAATACACAGAATCATTAATAACCGAAATCAACAATTAGAAATAACAAAAATTAAAAGAATATTAAATAAAACATTTGTCAATTTTAAAAAACTTCTTAACCAATAGCTATAGTGTCTATCAATCAATAGGGTGTGTTCATGTGAAATATATGGTTCATTTCATTTAACAGTAATACAAGTACAAATGTCGGTTTTCTTGGTACCACAAGTAAATGACTGAAAGCATTATCTAATAATAAGCGAAGCAATTGCGAAATTAAAAAATATTTATCCCACGCG
The DNA here is from genome assembly GCF_003426905.1 of Ctenocephalides felis. Classification (NCBI taxonomy): domain Eukaryota; kingdom Metazoa; phylum Arthropoda; class Insecta; order Siphonaptera; family Pulicidae; genus Ctenocephalides; species Ctenocephalides felis. The sequence goes on along the minus strand of NW_020538040.1, from coordinate 38,137,624 downwards.
CAAATATTTTAATCAACACATTCTAGAATATAAATGATAATGGTTTTGTTAAGACTTTCTACGCGTGCAGAAAATTAATAGTTTTACCAATCTTATTTAGGGGCCATTATCATAATAAGCTCGTAAATATAATCCTCATTGAGTTTTCTACAAAAAATGAGAACTAACGTATATCTACTGGTAGAACTCCTTCACTCAGAGTTAATTCCTCAAATTATGTATACCCTACATAATCATGTACTTTGATCACGATTTATCAAATCACTTAACGTCGATATTTACGATAAATACATACAATTATGAAAATCTACATTAAAAGATATAAATCACAATCTTGTTATATACATTTCAATGGCTTTACTCGGAATATTATTTAAGTTTACTGCTTTGAATAGATTCCTTAATTAACTTCCCGCAGGGTAAGTTATAGTAATCGCAAAAGATCGAAAATTTTTATTCAAAGGCTTCTGAATATTTTGGCATACTTTAGAAAAAATGAATGTGTGTGTGCGTGTGTGTGTATGTGTGTGTGTGTGCGGACACAAATTTTTTGTCGACGACTTCGGGTACACGATTTGTATCGATAAGGAGACGTGCTGATTAGTTTTTGGCATAGGCAGGTCTAGTCGTTTTGAAGATACGGTGCAAAAAAAAACAAAAATGGTAATTCAGTTTTCGAGAGAACGAAGCGTCCGATTTGAATAATTCAAAACACATTTTATTTGTATTGACTAAACGAAGAACTGTTCAAATTTTTGGAGAGGGCAGATCCAGCGGTTGTGGACTCTCAATGAAAATAGGTTAAAAAATGCTTTTTGGCGCTTAATAATGTTCATTGGACATATGCATATCAAATTATTAGATATTTTATAGAGATTTTAATAATGTGTATACATTTTGTATAATTTTTTTTGGTTCCGTAGCAAGATTTTTAATTTTAAAGTTTATTTATATGGTTCAAACAAATATCCTCGACATTTTCGACAATATGGAATAACTGATTTGTATGATTGAAAAAACATTCGGTTCGTACTCGCGAAGCGTTTTTGCAAAAGGCACGTCTGGACGTTTCGGAGGTATGGAGCGCAAAGGATGTAAAAATGGTCATGCAGTTTTTGAGAGAACGGATCATCCGATTAGATTAATTCAAAAAAATTGCTTGTGTAGACGGTGTGCAAAAAATGGTTTAGAAAATAGAAAATTTTCAAAAAAATTCAATATTTTCAAAAAAATAACGTTTCAAAAAACTCAAATTTTCCAAATGTTTCATTTTGAAAAAAAAATCAAAATTTCAAAAATTTCGAAAATTATCAAAATTTCAAGAACAAACGGTTTCTTACAAAAATTTGATAATTATTTCGAAATTTTCAAAAAAAATTGAATATTTTCAAAATTTTCCAAATTCTCAAAAAATTTAAACAAATCGATTTTCACACACAAACATTCGTTTTTTCTAAGGTATGCCAGAATGTTCAGAGTGCTTTGAAACGTGAAGATATATAGAAATAATCATTTTCATTTTTCATTTTTTTGCGATTACTATAACTTACCCTACAAGTTAATGGGAAGTTAACAAAAAATAACACATCAAGTGTTATAGTAGGGTAGTTTTTTATAATTCCTTAGTATCATTCCAAGCAATTTATATATGCATTAGTACAAATTTCAGGCATATGATCGATTAGTTGAGTTGAGTCTTTGCCTAACAAAATGCCTAAGTCAAATATTTCATCACTTCTTTCTATAACGGTGTCAGAACTTTTTTAAATAAAATCTATAGAAATGCGCTATTAACGTATTAAAATCCAAATATGTAAAACATATCAAGAAAAAGAAGATCATATATAAGAGAACGAATAAACATAAATCGAATGAATAAATTCAATCAAAAATTTCCGGGTGCGAAACCAATGAGAAACCTAAATAAATCGATATAGATTTCACTACATAATTATACGAGTGCATATTAAATCAAGTAAGAACTAATTCCGCACCACGTCGGTGCTCTGTATGCATTATTAGACTACGAATAGATTTCCTTTTATATGTCTCATGAACTATCAGGAAAGAAATTGGAAGTGCACAAAAGACGGCAGATATACTATACAAAATAAGAAAATGTAGATTGAACAAGAATTGACAAGCTCAGTGGAAAACGGAAATCAGTATTTGTACTGATGCCGTTCCGAGAGGAACATTAAGTGCAAAGGAGATGCTGAGGTTACAAAAGATCACGTAAATTATCTAAATGCTCTATACCTTTGAAAAAAAACTGAGGAAATTTATTAAATCAAAATTAAAAGAAGTACAATAATATTGCAGGAATAAGTTAAAGTACGTATGGAGCAAACTACTGATTTCGTTTGGTTTATAAAACAATTCTATTCATGTTGATTTTAAGCCGTTGTTAGTTTTTGTTGGAGGCTGATCGAGCTTTTTTGGAGATACGACAGAGAAAGAGCTAAAACAGCTAATTTTACCACAAAAACTTCCCGTATCAAATTTTTTTTTTAAAAAAGATTAACATTTTTGAAAAAAAAATTACTCTGAAAAATTAGATTTTTGAGAAACTATAAATTTTTGGCAAAAATTTACTTTTTTTTAAAAAAAAACTTTTTGAAGAAAAGTGCATTTTGAAATATTTTGGAAATTCTGAATTTTTCAAAGCAATCGTACTGCTTTAACTGCATAGAGACAAAATATCGAAGCGCGTAAGCGCCGCGTCGCCGTCTAACGGATAAGCATTGGTACGGAACCCATAGGAATGTAAACAAAATTTATACTTATTTTTAAAATGTCTATAAAATATCTGATATGTTTGATGTGATGATTATTTTATTTTTTTCATTAGATCTCCGAAACCGCTAGACCTGCCTTCATGAAAATATGATCAGTTCTTCATCTTGTTCATACAAGTAAAATGTTTTTTGAATTATTCAAATCGGACGCTCCGTTCTCTTAAAAACTGAGTTACCGTTTTCTGCACTTTTTGCCCCATATCTTCGGAACGGCTAGAGCTGCCTTCGCCAAAAACGAAGGCAACGAAAACGAAAATCAATACGAATCGAATGTTTTTTGAATTATTCAAATCGCTTCATCCGTGTTCCCGAAATCGTCGACGAAAATTTGTATCCGCACACATACACACACGCACACACACATACATCCATTTTTTCTAAGTGATGCCAAAATATTCAGAAACCTCTGAAACGTAAAGATATATAGAAATTTTCATTTTCGATTTTTTTGCGATTACTATAACTTACCCTACGGGAAGTTAAAAATACCGGATATTTAATTTTTTATAGAAATTTTAATACTATGCAAACGTTATGTTTTCTAAATTTATAATTAGAATTTCTACTAAAAGAATCATAGTAAAAGATTTTGTAACTTCTCGTGGGGTAACTTACGTAACGTAACGTATTAATGGGCCAAAAATCGAAAATGAAAATTTTTGCATATCTTCACGTTTTGAAGGTTTCTGAACATTTTCGTATACCTCGGAAAAAATCGATGTGTGTGTGTTCGATGAGTTTATTAATAATATTAGGAAACATCAATGCCGATGATTTTTAATTAGATGCAACAATACTGGATAAAGGCATTTTTCAATTGGAAACGTATTGGCTACATTATTCCAAGCAAAAAACTGATGTCACTACTGCTTGACATCATGCTGTCCGATGCGGAAATTTGGACCTTTTGATTGGTAACCCATAGCTGTAACCAGTAATCAAGAAAAAAGCCTATAATATAAACTAGAATTCTCAAAGATCAAAATATGATTCCCAATGCAAATATTTTCTTAACAATAAGGGATTTTTTCAAATTTTGAATTGAAGAATTTGTAATGAAAATACTGACAAGAAATTGTGAGTGATTTTACATAATGTAGGGTCGGAGACTAATATTCATGAATAGTATTAAGAATAACACAAACCGAATTTAAATATCAGTATGTATACGGCTCTTTATATAAAGAGAGTCCGAATATACCTCATATAACAATTAAATGACGTATACTTATAAATTATATTAAAGTCTCGTAAACTAAATAACAGTGCTCACAGAGAAAAAATAACAACGAAAGAAAATACTTTTGTTATAGAATTTCAAAAAAAACTCATCGGCAAATCTCTCCGTCAATAGAATTTGAATGCTTTTTGAATCATCCTAATTGGTTGATCCGTGCACTCGAATCCGTGGACAAAAAACTGTATCCGCACATACATACGCGCGCACACACTTATACATCTATTTTATTCTAAGTTATGCCAAAATGTTTAGAAACTCCTGAAACGTAAAGATAGACAAAAAAATAATTTTCGATTTTTTTGCGTTTACTATAACATACCCTATGGGTAGTCAAATATTAATATTATTAAAAAATTTAAAACTTTTTATATTTTTTAAATATTTCCAATTCTGAAAGGTTCAGCAATTTGCTCCTTGCATAATGCAAATAACTGTCAATTAAAAATGGGTTTTATTTTTTCAAATTCATAAGTATACATAACCATAAATAGCAAAAGACGTAATAGTGCTATAGACCACTCGAATTTCTCATTTTTACTCACATCACGCGTTAGATTTGACGTTGTGAGGAAATCCTATTCCTTTGGTAAATAGGAGCAATGGCATGGTAAAGATTCATGTTCTAGAACTCTTATATCGTGAGGATGTAGATGTTGCCTGCTTGCAATATGTTACAGTTTTTTTTATTCTAATTCAAACAAATTGTATAGAAGAAAAAGCACTTGCCAGAAGCTAGAAGCTAGAAGTTCTCCAACTATTGTCGATTTAATAGGTGTTCGGAAGCCATGAGATAAGGTATAGGTACTTCAATATAATTTTGGATAGCTTATCATATTGCAGTAGCTGAACGGACTTTTTTGATGGAAACATATTTGCAATTTTTGCAGCATAAGCAATTTAAATAGTGATTTAAAAAAACAGAGTAGGTCGGAGCACAAAGGTCCAATTTGACTTTGAGCAATTATATTGTGCAAACGAAAACAATTCTATTACAACAAATAAAACATATCAAACAACTAATTGACTATGTTCAGTAAAACTCCTAGCTAATTCATCATTTGAATTCAAATTCAAATCAATTCAAATTTGTCACCTAGTTCTTTTTACCTCTTAGGCGGGGTAAAATGGGACGGCCAGGTGGCAAACGGGTCTAATGTCTTATTTTTTATTTTAAACGGATTTTACAAAATAATAGCTCAATAATTCAACCAATGCTAAATATAAATTTCATTGTGTATAACCTTATATACACTGTATATAACCTTGATCTGGTTATTCGTCAGAAATATTTATCAACTGAATTGAAAAAAAAAACTATATATTTAATTTATCTTTTGTAGAATTGCTCTTTTTAACTTGATTTTTACTTTTTTATTTACTATTTTTTTATTATTTACACCTTTGCCAGAGTAAAGTTTCAGTTGATCCTTTTTACCCCACCCACATGTAAGCTTTTATAGAGGTTATACCACCTTTACCAAAATTTAAGTTGTAGTATTGTGCATTTTTTATCAATATTGTATATAGAAGACTTCATTATGTAAATTTCAGAAATACTCCATAAACGACTTTCATAACTATTTACATAGTCATTTGATTCTTCACTTAAATTGCTCATTGTTGCGATTATTAACGATAATTCCTATTTGTATGGTAATATAGCAATATCAAGTGATTTAAATAGAATATCTAGTGAAGTATCATCGACATTGTAATATTAACTGATTAAGCTTAATTACACAAAATTAAGGGTGCAGAAATGGTATTTTGCTCGCATAATTGATCATTTCATGTATTACAAATGAAAATCACTACGGTATTTGATTTTAAATGAAATTTTGATTGTTTCTAGATTATGCCTGATTTGTGTTATATTTTATTAATTTATAGTATACATTTTCAAAATATTTGTTACAGAAATCGCATCAAGTTTACCATTCAAATTATACGTTTTCCCGCATTTTCTCGAAAGTGAATGTGCCAAAAACTTATGTATAAACTCTATTACTTATTGTTATTCATTTTCAAAAAACTTATTTGGTATATCTTCACAAACTATGCTTTGTCTACTAATTTTTAACTTCCCGTAGGGCAAGTTATAGTAATGGGCCGAAAATCGAAAATAATTTTTTTTGCATATCTTCATGTTTTAGAGGTTTTTGGACATTTCGGCATACCTCAGAAAAAATTTATGTGTGTATGTATGTATGGATACAATTTTCCGTCCTCGTTTTCGGGCGCACGGATCAACCGATTTGAATGATTAAAAAAACATTCGATTCTTATCGATAGGGATATGTGCTGATTAGATTTTAGCAAATGCAGGTCCAGCCGTTATGGAGATGCGGAGCAAAGAGTGCAGAAAATAGAAATCAAGTTTTTGAGAGAACGAAATCGGAGTATCCGATTTTAATATTTCAAAAAACATTTAATTTGTAATGATTGGGAGAAGTCATACACCACTGGTTTAAATTTTATCCTAGGTTACAATATTATTCATTTCTATTTAAAGAGACTTTACAAAAAATTGCTACATCATTTAACCAACACGTAATACAAATTTTATGGAAACATATTTTACTAAGATTTTATTGTATAAGACCTTGATCTAGTATTTAGAAAAAAATATTCATCAGCAGAGGTCGAAAAACTATTAATTTAATTTATATTTCATAAAAAGGCTATTTTTACTAAATTTATTTTTTTATTTGCTATTTTGAATTGTTTATAACTCTGCCAATGTAAAGGTTTAATTGTTCCTTCTTACTCCATCCATATGTTAGTCTTTTTTCGAGTTTATATAAAAAAACAGTTGAATATAACTTAACTTTAAACTAACAACGAAATTAAATAATGTACTTAAAAATTATACTCAGGTATTATAAACTAAATACAGGAGCTCAAAAAAAAAAAAACTACCAACGTTAAAAATGCTTTTGGTATGGATATTTACACATTTCCGTTTATCCATACAAGTGTATTGAATGTTTTTTGAATTACTCAAATCGGTTGATCCGCGTTCCTAAAATCGTCGACGAAAATTTGTATCCGCACACATACACACACCCATTTATTCTGAGGTATGTCAAAATGTTCAGAAGCCTCTGAAACGTAAGGATATATAAAATATTTATATTCGATTTTTTGGCAAACTTACCCTACGGAGGGTTAATAAAATAACTAATGTAAACCAAGATTTAGATAGTCAAAACATATGAATATTAATTAAACTCGGATAATTTTTATTGATAAAACGCCTGATCATTCAACTTTGTTAAATGTTATATAATTATATGCATTTATGTAAAAATTGTCCGACAAAATTCAAAAGATGGTATTTACATAAAAAACTTATTCTTTACAATTCATTATAATTTATAAAATAATTATTATTAAATAATTACCATAGCCGTAATCATCCTGCAAATTAGTTTTATGTAAAATGAATATACGAAGGTCATAAAAATAAAAATAAAATCGTAATTCAGAAAATTTATAACGTTGACGATGACGCAAACGAAACAGTAAATTAAAACGTATATTTTATACAACCATTTTCTTGAAGTAACTTTACACGCTTCGTAAATTAATTGCATTTCGTGAGGTAATTGCATTTTCTAAAACTGCTTCTAACGAGCATTCAACATACAAAATGTACCGTAAAACTTTGTAAGAATAATAACAGGTCAATATTACAGATGAGTTTTTGAAAGAAACAATGGAATTAATTTTATAAAATTTCAGCACTTATTAACATGCCAAACAGAATTATCTATGATTTTATATACATAGTCAGCTATATTGCAGAAAAAATGATAACTATTAACAGAAACTTTCTTTGCAATAAGTGTTTTCTATCCACCAGAAAATGTTTTCAGCTTCGTAAAATTATCTTTTCTTCCCAAATGAAAAGTTACATATAAAGTGAAACTTGCTTACATCGAGATAAAAGCAGACGAATCCAAGTAACGAGTTTTACGAAGTAATTTTCATGAGGCAGATTTACCCAAACTCCTCTACTAAATGTCCTGTCCGATTTATTCCCGATTTTATTTCGAAGTGATATTATAAAGTATATTTTATAAAAAAGGTAAATATTTATTTGCTTTAGCAAAGTGCTTTCAGTTACGATCAACATAATGTTATCTATATAAAAGTTCTTGAAACAAGGACGTAAACTCAAAAATAATTTAAGGATATTTGCAAGCAAAGTTGAAGACTGATGCAAATGTCTGCATAACAAATGTTGCATGAAAAGAATTTTTTAACATAAATCAACATTTGATTATATATATATATATATATATATATATATGTATATATATAGTTTTGCCACAAACTTAATATTAACAAGATTTGGAGTAAAAATGAAAGTAAAAATTATTAAAGCTCAAATACGTATTTATTACCTTAAACAGAAATGCGGCATTAATGCCAAAAAATTAAAACAAATATACATTGTTATTAAAAAAAGTACATATTTTTATAAATTTATTTTCATAAAAGAGAATATTTTCCAATATTTTTATATACAGTCAAAAAAAAACTATTCAAAACTATTACATTTAAAAATTACAATGGTTAAGACTACTCCACATATCTTCTAGAATAATTGGTGCTGCTTCGAAAGACTTATCATCACCATGCTGGTTATGAAAAGCGATTGAATCTTGGTCGGTTCTTCCCTTGCAGATAATATTTGGAAATTTCATAAAATAAGGCGTAGGATTTCTGACAGTTGAAGAAATTATGACTTGTCCGATGCCATTACCTGAATTTACTCCATAGTTGGAAGCAAAATCCACTGATTTCAGGTTGAATGTAAAAGTCAAGCCCCTTCGTTTTTACGAGTGTGGTTAGATGGAATTTGACGTTCCGATCGATGAGCCTTTATGTTGGTGAGCCTTTCGCGCATTGTTTTCATCCGATTAGGAACTGCGATGAGGTGAGCAACCAAGGTGGGGATCTGCGGCTGCTGCAGCTTTGCTAATCCAATGAAGGACGACGATTGCCTTCTTCACATCGTCCAAAACATTTAATTTCGGCTTGGAGATCCATCAGCATACTGTCCACATCATAGATTAAAGTTAGCAAATTTTAATTAGCATGAAGTATTAATGAAATTGAAGAAATTCTTCAATAATTTTTAATTTCAAACTTAAAAATCGACGATAATATCGCATAAAAAAACTGGTTTAAAATATAAATTTATAAAAACATGTATAAAATATTGACGTAGTGTTTACTATCTATTGTTTTCCATTATAATATTTTTATTGGCATAGTTGCCAGAAAAAATACATAATAGTAAACAAAAGAAAGTAAACACTACGTCAATATTTTATACATGATTTTATAAATTTATATTTTAAACCATTTTTTTAAAACAATTAATTTCTAACTTCAAAAGCAGCAATTATGAAAATTATTAAAACATTTTATAATTTAATAAGCACTTTGTGTTAATTAAAGTTTGCTAACTTTAATCGATGGTGTGGACAGTATGTTGATTAGACCTCCAAGCCAAAATTAAATGAATTTTTCTGAGCACGTGAAGGTAATTGTCCTCCTTCATTAGATTGGCGAAGCTGCAGTAGCCACAGATCCCCACCTTGGTTGCTCACCTCATCGCAGTTCCTAATCGGATGAAAACAATGCGCGAAAGGCTCACCAACATAAAGGCTCATCGATCGGAACGTCAAATTCCATCTAACCACACTCGTAAAAACGAAGGGGCTTGACTTTTTCATTAAACCTGGAATCGGTGGATTTTGCTTGCGATTATGGAGTAAATTCAGGTAATGGCATCGGTCAAGTGATATTTTCTTCAACTGTCAGAAATCCTACGCCTTATCTTATGAAATTTCCAAATATTATCTGCAAGGGAAGAACCGACCAAGATTCAATCGCTTTTCATAACCAGCATGGTGATGATAAGTCTTTCGAAGCAGCACTAATTATACTAGAAAAGACATGTGGAGTAGACTTAACCATTGTACGTTTTAAATGTAATAGTTTTGAATAGTTTTCTTGACTTTATATAAAAATATTGGAAAAATGTTATCTTTTATGAAAATAAATTTATAAAAATGTGTCCTTTTTTTTAATATACAATGTACATTTGTTTTAATTTTTTGGCATTAATGCCGTATTGCTGTTTAAGGTAATAACTACATATTTGAGCTTTAATAATTTTTACTTTGATTTTTAATCTAAATTTTGTTAATATTAAGTTTGTGGCAAAAAAAAAACAAAAATCGTAAACAATAAGTTTAAGGACAGCATAATATTAATACAAATATATAATGTAAGTAGTAAAGAAATATTGCATTGAAGAGTTCATATAAAGCTATGATAAAAAGTATAGCTTATTCAATGCGTTAAACGTCAAAATGTCGGTTAATATGACGCACGTATATAATTTCCGCAAAAAATCATAGACCTTATAAGACAGGCTGCTAGTCATACGTTTTCCATGTTAAAAAGCATCGAAACATAGAAGGTGACGTCACCAGGTGAGCTTCATAGACCTTATAATACATATGTAAAAGGTCTTTGATGAGCTCACGTACCAATCGAGAGCGTTCGATGGTTCTCGGCAACGCACGTTCACTATCGCCCTGTTCACAAACATAACAGGAAAAAAACGAAACACTACGTCAATATTCTATACATATTTTAATATATATATTTCACATATTTTTACAGGTGTTTTAATACAATAAAATTCTTGCATTTCAATATTAACACTAAAAATCGTTTAAAAAAATGCTACAATAATATAAATACTTTATATTAATTAAAGTTTGTTAACTTAAATCCATGGTGTGAACAGTATGTTGAGAAAGCTCAAAGCCGAAATTAAGTAATTGTTTTGACGACGTGAAGAAGGTAATCGTCGTTCTTTCTTGAATTAGCGAAGCTGCAGCAACCATAGATCCCCACCTCGATTGCTCACCTCATCGCAGTCCCCATTCGGATAAAAACAAAGCGAGAAAAGCTCACCGACACAAAAGCTCATCGATCTGAACGTCAAATTCTATCTAACCACATGCATAAAATCGAAGATGCTAGACTTTTACATTCAACCTGGAATTGATGAATTTGGCTTCTGACTAAGGAGTAAATTCAGGTAATGACATTGGGCAAGTCATACTTTCTTGAACTGTCAGAAATCCCATGCCTTATCTCAAAAATTCAAATACAGCCACAAGTGAGGACCAACAAAGTTTCAATCGATTTTCACAACCAGCATGGTGATGATAAGTCTTTAGAACCAGCTCCAATTATACCGAGCCATGTCCCATACAATCCATTTGATTATGTGCATTCCTCAGGATTTGAAGTTATTAGTAGAAAAAATAAATGAGAAGTGAACTTTACCATTGTACTTTTTAAATGTAATACATTTAAATAGCTTTCTTCACTTTATATAAAAATATTGAAAAATATTCTCTCTCATGAAAATATATTTATAAAAATATTTTTTGTTTTTATTTTGTTGACAAGAATACTGGATTACTCGATAAAAACAAGTATTTAAATTTTAATAAAATTTATCTTTATTATTGCTGTAAATCTTATTATTATTGTTTATGGGAAAAATAATGTAAGTAGTGATGCATGGCATCGAGCCTTAAGGCAAATTGCCGGAACTTCCCGTACAAAAAATTATTTTCTTTAAAAAAGATTCAATTTTCTTTGAGAACTCGAAAAAAATCGATTTTTGAAATTTTTGAAAAAATAAGACCTTTTTGAAAAATTTGAATTTTTTTATACGTTAAAATGTTTTGGAAATTTTGAACTTTTTTCATGGCAATCGCGATACGTTAGCTGCGTAGAAACAAAATATCGGAAATAACGACATTACATTGGTACGGAACCCATAGAAAAGTAAACAATATTTGTATTTCTCATAAATATATTATTTAAAACTTCTGCAGAATTTAAATTAAAATGTGATAACATTTACTTGAAAGCTACACATACAAATTAATTAAGTAATCTTGAGTTTATGTAGCATTTTGCCTTAAGACAAATATAAACTTGCATAAGCTTTTTGATTGCTATAAATAATTAAAATCAATTGCAGCATTTGAAATCTTTGAACCATATATATTCATTCCGGGCGTATTTTGTTCAACAAAGTACCTGCAGTTTGTTGTAAATCATTTATTGATTTTTGAAACGTAAGTAAAATGTAGATGTACGTATAGTAAGAAGTGTGTCGGATTGCGACTCGACTCACCTTACAATACAAAGAACACAAGCCGTACGAACAATGCCAAGAGAATACTTTGAAATAATGGATTCGAAGATCATGAACACTAAAATTTTTTAAACTGTATTTTTTCAATGATATTATTTAATTCTTTTATAAATGAAGAGCATTTTAATTTTTAACTTGAAATTATTTTTTGCTATCTAATTCAAAAGATATGTAGGGCAGCTAAGGGCTATATGTAACGTGGGTAAGCAGTAACAGACGTTTTTCAATAGAATCTTAAAATATATTGAAATATTTTTTTTTATCTCGATTGGACATGTAAACCGTCTTGCATAATAGTCATAGCTACTGTCCTGTAGGCAGTAAACAGAACTGTGCACCTCCGTCATTTTTGACAGATAATATAAAATTATACTATCATAAAATTTCGGTTTGTATTATTATTATCGACTAACTTTAAATTTTATATATCTTATTAACTTCCCGTAGGGTAAGATATAGTAATCAAAAAAACATCAAAAATAATTTTTTTATATATCTTAACGATTCAATGTTTTCTGAATATTTTGGCATACCTCAGAAAAAATAGATGTATGTGCGTGTGTGTATAAGTGTGTGCGGATTCAATTTTTCGTCGATGATTTCGGGAGTGAAAAGTGCCAAAAATGGTTCAGTTTTTGAGAGAACGGAGGGTTCGATTTAAGTAATTCAAATTTTTTTTAATTGAAGTATACCGTTTAAATTTTCACAAAAGCAGGTCTGACAGTTTCAAAGATCCAGTAAAAAAGTGTAAATCAATTTGGCGGTCAAAAATGATCATTAGACATATGCACTTTAATTTATTAGATATTTTATAGAGATTTTAATAATAAGTACGAGAAGTTCCAGCAATTTGCCTTGAGGCACGATGCCATGCACCACTAGTTTGTTTTATAAGACGCATTGTTATTTTTAAGTTAGATTAAACAGTTTTTTTATATTATGTCTATAGAACCTAACAGGTTAAATCTTACATAAAAAAAACTTTTTTGTAATGAGTGTGCTGCATATGTTTTCCAATCTAGTTTTTACCGCTGAACATGAATCTAAAGTCAAAATTGGAGGCCAAATTGCAAAAATCTGAAAAAAAATGTATAAGTTGAATAATGTAGCCATTATTCCGTACTATTTTTTCAAAAGTCTGGCTAATCCCTTTTACCCGCTTATGGGGCTAAAAGGGCCAGATAACAAATTTTTAATAAATAGTAAAAAAACATTTTTTTTAAATTACGAATTAACGAAGTTTTACTGAATATAGTTTTATAGTTGAGAATTTGATAGGTGTTATATAGTTTATTTGGTTTATATAGTAAAATTACTGTTATAACTACATTATATATATAGTAATAAAAATAACAATATATAAATAATATAAATGTTGATTTATATTTATGTAAGATTATGCTTATAAAAGCTAATATTTTGTATAAGGCAAAAATAAAATTTATAATAAAAAATATTGTTAGGAACAATACTATCTACTGACAGTAAGCAGATAGTGTTGTTCCTAACAATATTTTTTATTATAAGTATTATTTGTGACAAATTTTAGGCACAAGATCCAAACAACGGGACAATTCATATTTCTGACATATACTTTAACTACAAGAAAAAAAAATGCCTATAGAATTTGAGTTACTAATTTGAGAATTTTACAAATAGCGTATTGCATTATATATTTAGAAAATATGACTTACAATTAGTCTTATTTTGATTCATAATACGAGCGATTTATAATAATCACAGTGAAAGACAAAAATCTAAATGTTTCCATCTCCAAAAAGTGATTTTGTTAGAGAATTTATTAGAAACCAAGTAAAAAGTTTATTTTTGAATTTAGTGTCATATTACATAATTATATTTTCTAGCAATTACTGTTAAAGTTATACTATTTTTACTGTTATCCCTTTCGCAATAATTTTATTCCATATAATATATTTATTGCACTATATGGAATTATTGTATTACATTATGATAAGTATGAAATATTTGTCGAGGTATATATTAATGTGAAAACGACTTTTATGGTAATATGTTTTTCCGACAGTAATCATATAAGGTTACGTAGTTCTTCTCTACCAGCGAATGGAACTGCAAAAAAATCCAAGTCCAGAAAAATAAAGTGTGAAATTGAATTATGTCAGCGGGCGGATTTATTAAGTTAAGTTTTCCTCCGGCATGACACGGTAAGTAGAAAAAGTATTTCAAAATAGAAAAATATTATTCCAACGAAAACCAGGCGAAGAAGACACCGCTGAAATATTGTATGAGCAACAGTACACAAATGTAATAACATTCATCAACAGTCAAGTGCTATTTAAAAGTGCCGAAGGAAAGTATTAATACCTGGGAAGCCGAGGAAAGTAGAAAAATACACACATAAATTATATATACACACACGCATAGTCGACACCTCTATAACGCGGTGAGTGCATACCGCGCTATAAGACACTAGGGTTTAATTATAAACCAGGCTAATTCGTAGCGCGTTCTATGGAAACTAGCCATAGTGTTGTATGGGAACCGCATTATAAGAAACTCAGAATTTTCATCACGTTGTATAAAGACCCAAATAATAAAAGACAGAATTAATTATAAATTGTCTTTATTTAGTTATAGAGATTGTTAACGCCTAAAGCTCAATCTAGGCCAAATGGAATTATAGAGATATATTTTAATACATTCATACAAAAGAGCGCAATAATAAAACCTAATCGCTTTATCAAATTTTGTATTTAGAAATATCTCATATTGTAATTTATCCTGTCCATAAATAGTCTTCCAATCATAAATCCATCTTTCTAATTATAAGACATTCAGAGGCCTTGAATTCGACCTAACGAGATCACGGGTCAATACCTGATTGGACAATGAATGTAATGGAACGTCGCTTGATCCCAAAAATGAACCAATCAGAAAAATAATATAAAATTCGAAATTAGTATCAACTAAACTTCAACATCAGTATTAACTTATCATTCAAATAAGTAACATCATTATAACATTAACAATCAAACAAGGAAAACATATCAATCACCCCTATCTTTAACATAGTACCATTTTATATTATTAAACAACATTTTATAAAATATTTTATCGTTTAATGATCTGATATAGCCAATTATAATATCTGGTCCTTCGGCAGCATCTCGGTGGATCACGAGCTTTTCATATAGTTCGTGTTAAGAACCAATTGGTTCCAAACAGAGTTCATATAAAAATATGGTGCAAAATATAAATAAAAGATCCTCTACCGATATCTCAAAAACCAGTAAAGTTAAGAATTTTCTTAACAACAATATTTGCAAGTTGAGGTAAAAGATGTATAACCAGGCACCACCTCCTCGATTCTAATGACGTTGCTATCGGAAACAAAACGGCAATGTTTAAAAATCCATAACAAAAGGATTTTCTTTCGTTAATTTTATAAGTTGTGAGCACTGTTCTTTAGTTTACGAGACCTTAATATATTGTTTGAGTTTACGTTATTCAATTGTTTTATGAGATGTTTAGTTAATTTTAAGTTAGATTTAACATATTTTTATATAACCTTTATAAAAGCTTACACCAGGGTGAGGTAAAAGGGACCGACTAACTTTAACCCTGGCAAAAAAGTAAAAAACAAAAACTAGCAAATAAAAAAGTGAATTAAGTTAAAATAAGCAATTCTACAAAAGCAAAATTGAATAAATAGTTATTCCAACTCTGCTGATGAATATTTCTGACGAAATACCAGATCAATGTTAATTACGGTGTTATCTCTGTGAAAAATGCACACACAAAAATTATTTTTGCATTGGTTGAATAATGTAGCTAATATTTTGTAAAAACCCTTTAAAATTTAAAAAACCACATGGTCATCTCAATTTACCCCGACTATGAGGTGGAAAGAACCAAGTTATAAATTTTTGTAAAACAGGAAAAAACACATTTCTAGAATTAGCTGGGAGTTTCACTGAACATAGTCAGATAGTTGTTTGTTTGATATCTGTTATTTGTTGTGATATAACTATTTTTGTTTTCACAAAATAATTTGCTCAATGTCGAATTGGACCTTTATGAGACCATTACTTGAGATTTGCAGTTTTTTTTAAATATAATATTTATTACAACTGTTAAATAAAATAACATCTAGTAATAATAATAAATAATAACATAAATTTAAATAAATAAGAGTACAAAGGATAGAATTTACATTAAAATGATATCCGTTTTATGATGATTTAATATAAAATAAGAGCAAATAATAATAAAAATAAAATTAATAAATAAAATAAATAAAATTTCTGAATAATAAAATAATACTAGAAAAACAATAAAGTGGAATTAAAACAATAAGTGACATATAATAATAAATATAACAAAATAACAATATTAGAAATAATAAGTTAATAATATTAATAATAATATAAATGTTAGCGTTGAGATTTGCAGATTAATTAATTTACTATTAATTAATAATTTATTTTTGAAGCCACAAATTTACTAAAAATTAACTAAAATTTTCAATAAAATAATTTTATGATTTTGCTTTATTAATAAATCAAATACTAATATAGTTAATATTAATTTAATTCAGATAAAATTTTGCTGACACAAAATATTCAAAACAAATCAAAGTTGACTAAAACAGAACTAAGTGTATAAAATGTTGAATATGAAACTGGGATCAGATAAAAATGTATACAAAGACTTAATAATGGTGTATGAAATCATATAGAGAATAGATAGTGTAGATGTCGAATATATATATTTTCATTATCTCCATCTGAATTGATCGGCTTGCAGTTGTGAACGCACACAATCATTTTCTAAGATTCGGTATGATATATGTGAAAACATCAATGGGTTGCGCGTAGCATCGTAACGTCCTTTACAGATCTCTTAACTCGACCCAACCCATCGCCGCCGACGTCTACGGGGAGCAAGAGCAAGAGCAAGAGCAAGAGCTAAGCACGGCAGCACAACGGCTACGACGATGTAGGGTCAAGGATTAATAATTTCAACTGGTGGTGCATGGCATAGTGAATTTAAATTTAAAACTTTTTAAATTAAACTTTTAAAAGCTTTAATTTTTTTTTTTGAAAACTGTGATAAAATTATATTTTTGATTTTTTTTCATAAAAATTGGACTTTTTTTGTAAAATTTCAATTTTTTTCATATTTCGATTTTTTTCGAAAATTTTGGATTATTTTCAAAGCAGTTGCAATGCGTAGCTGTCTTTGAGACGAAATAAAGAAGCGCGTAGGCGTCGGGTCGCAGTCTAATGATTAAACATCAAAAATCTTGGTACAGAAAGCTTTTTTTTTTGAAAACTTTGAGCAAATTCGATTTTTGAGAATATTGATTTTTTTGAAAAAAATTGGCCTTTTTGTGTAAAATTTGATGTTTTTTCATATCTAGTAATTTTTTGAAAATCTTGCATTATTTTCAAAGCAGTTGCGATGCGTAGCTGTCTTTGAGACGAAATAAAGAAGCGCGTAGGCGTCGGGTCGCAGTCTAATGATAAAACATCAAAAATCTTGGTACAGAACCCATAGAAATGACAACAAAATTAGAACTTGTTATGAAAATTTCTATGACATATCTGATAATTTAACGAGTATATGTCTAATAATCATTTTAGGCCGCCAAATTGCATTTTTCTCGTCGTATTTTTTGGATCTTCAAAATCACTAAACTTGTCTTTTCAAAAAATTCATCAGTTCTTTCTTTTAACCAATACAAGTAAAATGTTTTATGAATCATTCAAATTGGACGTTCCGTTCTCTGAAAAACTGAATTACCATTTTTCGCACTATTTGCCTCGTATCTTTGAAATGACCTGCCTTTGCCAAAAACTAATCAGCACGTCCCTCATCAGTAGAAATCAAATGTTTTTTGAATAATTCGAATCGGTTGCTACGTGTTCTCTAAATCGTCGATGAAAAGTTGTATCTACGCATGCATACGCACACACATACATCTGTTTTTCTTAAGGTATGCCAAAATGTTCAGAAGGCTTTGAAACGTAAAGTTACATAAAAATTCCCATAACTTACCTTACGGAAAATACTCAAAAGTTTGAATTTAATTATATGTTATCAGATAATTTTGGAATTGAAAATTAAAAATCAAGGAAATGCTCAGAATTGATAAATACAATGATAATGATCTTGACAAACTTTCTACTTACACACGTTACAAACGTTTTTAATAAGCAGATTTCTGTAATATACGGAAATATACATGTAAATTTTCAAGGGTTATATATAACAAGAATAAGTACTCACAGACATTTTTCAATAGGATCTTTAAATATCTTTTTTTTTTGTTACAATTTATTTTTGTT
The DNA here is from genome assembly GCF_003426905.1 of Ctenocephalides felis. NCBI lineage: Eukaryota > Metazoa > Arthropoda > Insecta > Siphonaptera > Pulicidae > Ctenocephalides > Ctenocephalides felis. Next base: position 38,118,988 of record NW_020538040.1, on the reverse strand, counting down.
AATCAAGACTTTAATGTCTTATTTACAAAATGATTAATGTAAAAAATTCACACTCGGGGTGAGTTGAAACAAAAACTTGGGGCTAGTTGTAATATACAAAAATTATATACAGATTCAAGTGAAGAAGATTGGGCAGATAGTTCGTAGGATGTGGGCTCATGTAAATTGTGTTACAGCAGACACTATATCTGTTATATGTATTATGATTTTAATAGTAGTTTACGTTGATTTATGATAAAAAATTATAATTATAGCAGACATAGCGGAGCAAATATTTGTTCAAATTTTGACAGCGCTCAGCAAAATGCAAGAAAAAAATAATGATCTATATTAAAATATAATTTCATATATAAAATTTTCTTTAAATTCCAACTAGAACTAGATATGGAATATTTTATTCTCATGGCATTTAGATATTGTGTCTACATAACAGAAAATTACAATACATAATACTTTATGATAAATAAAAGTTTACATTTCCCGGATTAGCAATCGATTGTAAATAAAATATAATGTGTCTCACAACATTCAAAATTTATTTTAATAAAATCGGCTATTGTTGGATATCATACCGTTTATGTTACTGCTAAACTTATAACATAGATAAAAAAACCATAATAATTTCAGAAATCGCAAATTAATTAAAATATCCTCATCGCAATTCATATAGAAAAAAACTAAATACTGCAACACCTCCTAGAGAAATAAGAGCTTCGCAAGTAACAGTTATATCTAGAGAAGCTTGGTAAAGGAGAGAGATTTATGATATTGATTGTCTCTAATTACGCATTTGTTTTGTTTTTAATTAAAACTAGTGAAGCATGGCATCGAGCCTTAAGCATTAAATTGATGGAACTTCCCGTACCGTAATTTAATTTTTAAAAGTTTTAAAATTATTTGAAAACTTTGAAAAAATTGGACATTTTTGAAACAAATGTTTTGTTTGTACTTTAGTGTTTTTTAAAATATTTTTTTCTCAAAGTAATGGCGCTGCGTAGCTGTTTTTGAGACAAAATATCGAAGCGCGTAAGCGCCGCGTTGCAGTCTATCGTTTAAACATTATAAATATTGGTACGAAACCCATAGAAATGTAAACAAATTTTGTACTTATTAAAATCTTTATAAAATAATTCTGATAATTCGATATCTAATGATCATCTTTAGCTGCCAAATGGATTTTTTTTTACTTTTTCAATGGTTTTTCGAAATTTAATTGATTTAATTGAAAAAAAAAAAGAATCGAAGCAAATGAAAGAATTATGCTCTAAATCGGATCATACAAAAATACGAATATATTCCTATTACGCTTATAAGCGTATAGACTAGTAGATAAATTAGTTTCATTAATAAAATATTTATCATAAAATATATAAATTTCATAATAAAGTTCTGAAAAAAAGGAACAAACAAGAGGATAAAAAAGCGAGTAGACATATAGTGAACAAAGATTGTTACCAAGTACCATCTGGCGACAGCATTGCAATGTTTTTAATAATTTAAAATTTACAAAATATTTGTCGTCATTCGATTAATACACATCATTTGCACCTGTAAGTTATAGTAATCGCAAAAAATTAAAAATTAAAATGTGTATATATCTTTACGTTTCAGAGGTTTCTGAACATTTTCAAGGCATACCTTAGAAAAAATTGATGTATGTGTATGTGTGTGTGTGCGGATTCAAATTTTCGTCCACGATTTCGGAAACACGAGTCAATCGATTTGATAATTAAAAAAACATTGGATTCGCATTGTTAAGTAGACGTGCTGATTAGTTTTTGGGAAGACAGGTCTAGCGGTTTCGGAGATCCAATAAAAAAAGTAAAAAGAAATGCCATTTGGCGGACAAAAATGATTATTAGACATATGCACATTAAATTATTACATATTTTATAGATATTTTAATAATAATAACAGGTTTGTTCACGTTTCTATGGGTTCCGTACCACTGTTTAACCGTTATACTGCGACGCAGATAGATTGCCTAGAATGCGTTGCTTTGAAAAACAGTTCATAATTTCTAAAATATTTCAAAGTATAAAAAAATCAAATTTTTCAAAAATGTCAATTGTTTTCAAAAATTTTAAAAATCTCAAAGATCGATGTTTCCAGAGTTCTAAAAGAAAATTGAATCTTTTTCAGAAATTATAATTTTAGGTACGGGAAGTTCCAGCAATTTGCCTTAATGTTAATTCGGTTATGTGAAAACGGGGTATCTCGCGAACCCTAATTTGAACGACGCTTACATGCGGACTAGAGCCGCACTGATTCAGAGCACTAACACAAATAATTGCAAGATTCGAATTAAAATGATAAACGATGAGAACTAATCATCTTTTTCGAAATGATAATATAGCATAAATGATAATGTGTCGTAGAGCAGCAGTGCTCGGCTCGGGGCAATTCTCTATTGTGGGCAGTGGGACGCCAGTCGCAGCGACTCCGATCCGTCATGACGTCGGCTACGTCGAGTGCGAGTCGATGATTCTCGTTGCCTTCTCTCGACTTCTCTCCTTAGTAGACAATCGTGGGGACTGGAGACTGGGGACTGGGGACTGGGGACACAAGAGAAATGTTGATCCTTTGGGGACTTTTTCTAGGAGTTGAAAATCGTTAAAGGACCCGAATGGCGGAGGATGATATCGCGGACAATATGATATGTGTCATTGCTTGTATTTCGACGTTTAGTGAAGACAGATTATTATGTTACGAGACAGATTTCGACGTTTCTCCCGATCTATGTAAGATTAAGCTGTAGATTTTGCGAACGAGATTTCAGCATTTATGTTTTGCATATTACATCCCTTTCAAAATGTTTTGTATAATCGTCACTTTGTATATTTACTGTTAATATCGAATATTTTAAATTAAAATATAACATTGATGAGATTATCATTATATTATCCATAAAAAGTTTACAATACTCAGTAATCTTAAAAGTTAACCGTTTTGATTTCGGCGATCAAATACTACGTATTTGCAGTTTACTTTATAGAAAATTATACTTTGACTATAAAAATATTAATAATACATTAGAGTTTGTTCATATAAACTCAAAAATAAACTAGTGGGGTGTATTGTATCGTGCCTTAAGGCAAATTGCTTGGAAACTTCCCGTACCGTAACGAATTGTTCGAGGAATACTGAATGTTTTAATACATTATTATTAACTATGTCTAATATTTATAAGAATTTATATAAACTGAATTGCAAAAGTTAAACATATTTGTTTAAGTACATTAGAACTTTTGTCAGAATTACGATTAAAATCTGAATTATTTTCGATATACAAAAAAATTTTTTTTTTTGAAAAAAAAAAATGGAAACAAAAATTTTGGAACAAAAGATTTTTTTCCAAAAATCAATTATTTTGTAAAACAAGCAGAAAGTTTTTGAATCATTTAAATCAGAAGCTTAGTTCTCTCAAAAACTGCCGTTTTTGCACATTTAGCTCTGTATCTCCGAAATGGCTAGGCCTGCCTACTCCAAAAAACTAATAACTACTTCTTCCAATCATTACTAATTAAATGTTTTTTAGATAATTCAAATCGGATGTTCCGTTCTCTCAAAAACTCGATTTCTATTTACTGCACTCTTTGCTCTTTATCTCCGTAACTGCTGGAGCTGCCTTATGCCCCCTGGCGTGTCTCATTTTACCCAGCTAAAAAACACATTGCTACTTAGCTGGGATTTTTCTGGGAGTTTTGCTGAACATAGTCAGATAGTTGTTTGTTTGACATGTATTATTTGTTGTAATATAATTGGTTTGGTTTTCGCAATAAAATGCTCAAAGTCCAATTGAACATTTTGTTTCCCGTCTTGCCCAATATGAATAACGTCAATCGGTCAATTCTATGACATAATTATCAGAAAATTCAT